>NW_027211889.1:0-302395 GCF_036971445.1 Narcine bancroftii | reverse complement strand
CGGAATTACCTAAGATAGGGGTTGATCAATATCTCCTGGTGATGGTGGATTATTTTACTCGATGTGTTGAGGCTTTCCCGACCCCTAATGATCGTGCTAACACCGTTATCCGTATATTACTAGAGGCTATTGTTCAGTGTTATGGCATTGTTCAAACCATTGACTAAGATCAAGGTACACATTTTACCTCTCAGGTACTCCAGGGTGTGTGTAAAATCTTGGGGATAGATTGGCAGTTACACACCCCATGACACCCCAGAGTTCAGGCCGTGTTGTGCGGATGAATCAGACCCTGAAAAATCAACTCACTCGACTTCATGAGGAAACTGGCCTCTCCTGGGTTAAATACTTACCTTTAGCTTTAATCAGGATTCGCACAGATCCTCGTAAGGACCTTGCTGTCTCACCATCTGAGATGATGTTCGGTCTTCCCTACATGGGCTTCCACACCGATTCCCCTACCCCTGAGGCTAACGACCTCTAAATATTTACAGGGGCTTTCCACTTCTTTGTATGTCTTAAAACAGAAGGGATTATTCGCTCAAACCCCACCCTTGGACTATCCCATTCATTCCATTAAAGCAGGCAACACCATGAACTCTAACCTATATGGGACGGCCCTTATTGTGTACTTTTGATTACAGACACTGAAGTACGAACAAAAGAAAAGGGATGGACTCTCGTGCAATGTGTTAAGCGTGCTAATCCACAGACTAAAGACGTTGACAATATCCCCTCTCCCTGGCATGCAGTCTTGCATCCTTCTGGACTGAAAGTCACGCTCCACCGAAAAAAATTGTTATAATGTTATTTTTACTATTTGCGGTATTGTTTTCTTGCTGGTTCCCAATTTTTGGGAAACTACCCAATTGTACACAATGTATTAAGTCCTCCTGGAATAGGGGCAGCAGAGGTGATAGTTACTTTGAAGAATGGATAAGTTTACCTTTAGAATGCAAACGGGGCACAGGTAGGAAGTGCATTCACAGTGGGGTACCTTATTTAATATGGTTTAATTTAGGATCCAAACATGGACCAGGGAAGCAAAACTGTCCTAGGGGAGTGGCTTGGGTCTGCATCCTGGCCTCGACGAGTATTAAAATATGGTACAGAGGAGATGGTGGGAGAATTATAAGGCAAAACATCAGTCAGGGCTATAAATGGAGTAGGATTAAAGGGGATATATATGCTGGTGCTCGCAGACAGGTTGCTATTCACTGTTAGGTGACAATAAGTGGGTAGATTTGAGTCAACAAACAGCTGACTTGCTGGCGTTGAAGAATTGTTGGTTTTGTGGAGGCCCAACTAGAGATGGTACCTGGCCCTGGCAAGGTGAGCCTTTGGATATATGGGAACTTCTACGCTTTAATGATACAACTAATAAAATTGAACTCCCCTCCCAAGCTTGGCATCTTGCAAATCATCCATTGGGTGACGAATGCATCCGGAAGGCTGAAGGCCGTCACTATAAGGGGGATTCCAGTTGTAAACGACTTAAGCTGCTCAAGAATACTACAGCGCCTGCCTCGCTCGACCGGGGCCGGAGCCGCCGCCTCCCCCTTACCTCAGTCTGGGCACAGGGGGAGCAGCGGCGGCGGCCCCAATCCGGGCAGGAGCAGGGAGGAGGCGGCGGCCCCGGCCTCGGTCGGGTGGGGCAGGCGGAGGCCCCGATCCGGGTGGAGAGTTGTGGGTGGCGGCCCCGGTCCGGGCACAGGGAGAGCGGCGGCAGCCTCGGCCCTGGTCCGGGCAGTATGGAAGAGGGGAGGCAGACCCCTCCAGCCCGGGTAAGAAACCTGCATAGGAGAAGGTCACTCCGATATAAAACCTACGACCCAAGGACCTCGCTGCCACGTCCCAGCTTGCTTGGCCACGGCACACGAACCATGGGTGTAAAGGGTGGGGCCAGTACTGCGCACACTGCACTCCACCTAAAAGCTCCTTTGCGCAGGCTTGAGGACAGGTCCACGTCCTCCCCCTCCACGTCCTCCCCCTCCACGTCCTCCCCCTCCACATCCTCCCCCTCCACGTCCTTTAAATCTTCGTCCATGAAGCCAAGCCAAAGAAGAAAAAGAAAGAACAAAGACATGATATTTCCTGGTAAACAAGTTTGCATAAACTGATAAGAAGTTAGAATACACGTAGACTGAATTACCTAACGCTAAACCAATCCAGGAGGCAGAAGAATGTTAAGGGGGAAGGTATATCTGTCTTGAAATGAAATGTATAAAAAGTTGGGTAAGCCCCAGTATCAGTGTGTATTCCCAGGGTAAGGGGAAGCACCCAACTTTGCATTGTTGTAAAATTATAATAAATGTTCTTTGTTCTCAATTTTTGTCTCGAGTGAAATCTGTGAAGGCACCTCTGCTTCTAACAGTGGGGAGGGAAGAAGGTGGTAGGGGGTGGGTGGGTGGGGAGGTAAGTTGATGGGGTGTGGTGTGGGTGGGGAGGGAAGATGGTGGTTGGTGGGTGGGGAGGGAAGATGTTGGTGGGTGGTTGTGGATGGAAGATGGTGGGGGTTGGTGGTGAGGGGAATAGTTGAAGGGTGGGTGGGGATGGAAGAAGGCGGGTGTGGGTGGGGAGGGGAATAGTTGCTGGGTTGTTGGGGAGAGGAAGGTGGGGGGTGGGTGGGGGAGTGGAAAGTTGGGGTGAATCTGGAGGGAAAGAGGGTGGGGTGTGTGTTGTGAGGGAAGATGGTGAGGGTTGGTAGGGAGGGAAGAAGGTGGGGGTGTTAAGCATGGGGAATAGCTGAGGGGTGGATGGGGAGGTAAGATTGTGGGAGGTGAATGGGTAGGTAAGGACGTGGGGGCTTGATGGGGAAGAGAAAAAGTTGGGGGTGTGTGTTGAGGGGAAGAAGTTGGGGGGAGAATGGGGATGGGAAGAGGGTGGGGGTTGGAATGGGAGGAGAAAGTGGGGGTGAAATAAGAGGGAAGAAGGTGGGGGTTGGATAGGGAGGGGAAGAAGGTGTGGGTGGAATGGAAGTTGGTGGAGGGTGGATGGGGAGGGGAAGAAGGTGGGTGTGGAATTGGAGGAGAAAAAAATGAGTGTTCAATAGGGAGGGGATGAAGGTGGGGAGGGAAGAAGGTGGGGGAAGGTAGTGGGGTGGTGTGTGGGGAGGGTAGATGGTGGGATGGGGTGTGGGTGGGGAGGGAAGATAGTGGGGTTTGGTAGGGAGGGAAGAAGGTGGGGATGGGTGGTGAGGGGAATAGTTGGGTGGTGGGTGGGGAGAGAAGAAGGCGGGATGGGGAGGGGAATGAACTTATGGCATGGATGTCCACATGGAAATAGGATATCGTGGCCATCAGTGAAACAGTTGCAGGAAGAGTATATTTGGCAGTTAAATATACCAGTATTTTGTTTTCGGCATGATAGAATGGTTGGGAGGGGTGGGGGGGATAAAAGGTGGAGGAGTTGCATTGCTTATTAGAGAGGACATTATAGCAGTGCTGTGGCAGGATGGTTTGGTGGGATTGTCCAGCTGGTTTATTTGGGTAGAATTGAGGAATGGCAGAGTCATAAGGACATTAATGGGAGTGTATTATAGACGACCAAATGGGCTGAGAGAATTAGAGGAGCAAATGTGTAAGCAGTTTGCATATATGTGTCATAAACATAAGGTGGTAGTTATGGAAGACTACATTAACTGGGATGCCCATACAGTAAGAGGGCTGGATGGGGCAGGGTTTGTTAAGTGTGTTCAGGAAAGTTTTTTTAATCAATATGTCGGAGAACTGACTTGAGAGGGGGGAGTATTGGATCTCCTATTAGGGAATGAGATAGGTCAGGTGACAGAGGTTTGCGTTGGGGAACACTTTGGGTCTAGTGATCACAATACTATTAGTTTTAGGTTAGTAATGGAAAAGAATAGAGGTGGGTCAAAGATTGAGATTCTTGATTGGAAGAAAGCAAATTTCAAGGGGATGTGAAATGATTTGGAGGGTGTGGATTGGGATATTCTCAGGGAAGAATGTAAAAGATAATTGGGGGATCTCAAAGGAGAAATTCTGAAGGCACAGAGTCTGTCTGTCCCTGTGAGGATTAAAGGAAAGGTTAGAAACTGTAGGATGTCTTTGTTTTCTAAAGATATTGGGAACCTGGTTTGGAGGAAGAGGGATGTGTACAACAGATATAAACAGCAGGCAGCGGATGAACTGCTTGAGGAATATAAGAAGTGTAAAAAAAAACAAGAAATCAATGAGATCGGCTAAAAGGAGAAACGTGGCTGCTTTGGCAGGAAAAGTAAATATAAATCCAAAGGGTTTCTTTATGTACATTAAAAGTAAAATAATAGTGAAGGATAAAATTGGACCCCTTGAAGATCAGGGGGGTAGCTCTGTGAGAAGCCAGAGGAGATGGGAGAAATTTTTAATGATTTTTTAAATTCCGTATTCACTAAGGAAAATAATATTGACCCAGATGAAGCGAAGAAATATGGTCGGGAGCTCATGGATAATGTAAGGATTAATGATTAATGTTGGCTATAATGAAAAATATCAAGGTGGATAAATCTCCAGGTCCTGGCAAAATAATCCCTCGGTCCCCGAGGGAGGTTAGTGAACAAATAATGGGGATGTTGACAGAAATATTTATAATGTCACTGGCCTCGGGGGAAGTGCCAGAGGACTGGAGGGTGGCTCATGTTGTTCCGCTGTTCAAATAAGCATCCAAAAGTATACCTGCTAATTATAGGCCTGTAAATCTAACAATGGTGGTGGGTAAATTAATGGGAAGCGTTCTTAGAGATGTTATATGCAACTATTTAGAAAGACGGGATTTGTTTCGGAGTAGTCAGCATGGATTTGTACGCGGTAGTTCATGTTTAACAAATCTTGTAGAGTTTTTCGAGGAGGTTACTAAAAAGGTTGATGAGGGGAAGGTGGTGGATGTTGTCTATCTGGACTTTAGTAAGGCTTTTGACAAGGTTTCCCATGAGAGGTTAGTAAGTAAGGTAGAAGCATTAGGTATTAATGAAGTAGAGAAATGGATTCAGAAATTGTGGAAAATTGTTTATAGAATTGGAGGCCGGTCATGAGTGGAGTGCCTCAGGGATCAGTACTGGGTCCACTGCTGTTATATATATTAACGATCTAGATGATAGGGTGGTAAATTGGATTAGTAATTTTGCAGATGATACAAAAGTTGGTGGTGTTGTGGACCGTGAGGATGATTATCAAAGTTTACAGGGTGATATAGGACAGTTGGAAGAATGGGCTGAAAGATGGCAGATGGAGTTTAATACTGATAAATGTGAGTGCTACATTTTGGTAGGAATAATCAAAACTGGCCATACATGTTAAATGGTGGACAATTGAGGAGTGCAGTGAAACAAAGAGATTTGGGCATCATGGTACATAATTCCCTGAAAGTTGAATCACATTGGATAGGGTGGTGAAGAAGGCATTTATAAATCAGAGTATAGAACACGGGAGTTGGGATGTTATGTTGAAATTGTATGGCATTGATGAGGCCAAATTTGGAATATTGTGTGCAGTTTTGGTCACCAAATTGCAGGAAAGATATAAACAGAACAGAGAAGAGGTTTACGAGAATGTTGCCAGGATTTCAGGGTTTGAGATACAGGGAAAGGTTGGGCAGGCTGGGGCTTTATTCCCTGGAGCATGGAAGGTTGAGGGGTGATTTGATAGAGGTATTCAAAAGTATAAGGGGAAGAAGTGAGATCGATGGTAATATTCAAGGAAATGTTGGATAGATATATGGACAGGATAGGTGTGGAGGGTTATGGGCTGAATGCAGGTTAGTGGGACTGGGTGGGAGAAGATGTTCAGCATGGACTAGTAGGGCCGAACTGGCCTGTTTCTGTGCTGTAAATGGTTATATAGTTACTGCATTCCCTTATCTAGCCTGCTTGTCACATCATCAAAGAATTCCAACAGCTTTATCAAGCAAGATTTTCCCATAAGGAAACCATGCTGGCTTTGGCCTGTCTTGTCATGTGTCTCCAAGTACTCCATCGCCTCATCTTTGACAATCGATCCAACATCTTCTCAACCACTGACGTCAGGCTATAATTTCCTTTCTGCTGCCTGTGTTCCTTCTTGAATAGTGAAGTGACATTTCCAATTTTCCAGACCTCTGGGACCAAACCCGAATTTATTGATTCCTGAAAGACAATTTCCAGAACCTTCACAATCTCTACTGCTTTTTTCAGAACCAAGGGTGTAATCCATCTGGTCCAGGAGACTAATCCATGGAAAGGTGCAGCCAGTCAGAATTTTAATTTCATGGGAGTCCACATTTCAGAAGTCTTTCGCTGAAGCCGGAAAATTGACCCAACTGTGAAGGAAGCACACCAACACATGAAGGTTGCGCATAGTGTCGAAGGTTGCCGTAGGTTACCACAGGATATAGACAGGATGCAGAGTTGGTCAGAGAAGTGGCAGATAGAATTCAATCCAGATAAGTGTGAAGTGATGCATTTTTGTAGGTTGATCATATAGGTGAAGTGTTTGGTTAAAGACAGGACTCTTAACAGTGTGGAATATGAAATGGACCTTGGGGTCCAAATTATAGATCGTTCAATATTGCCACACATGTTGATAGAGTAGTTAAGAAGGTTCTGGAATACTGGCCTTCATTGGTCGGAAGATTGAGTTCAAGAAATGTGCGGTAATGTTGCAGCTCTATAAAACTGTTGAGGCCACTTTGGAATAATATATTCAGTTCTGGTTGCCTCATTACACAAAAGATGTGGAAGCTTTGGAAAGGGTGCAGAGAAGATGAACCAAGATGTTGCCTAGATTGGAGAACATGCCTTATGAGGAAAGTTAACAGACAGAGTTTTTATCTTAGGAGTATAAAGGGATTAGAGTTGACAATAGAGGTCTACAAGATTATGAGAGGCATAGATCATGGACCTTTTTCCTGGGGCAATAATGGAAAATACCAGCAGTCATGTGAAGAAGGTAAGGGGAGGAAAGTTTAGAGGAGACACTAGGAGTTAGGTTTTTACACAGTGTTAGAAATAGAAGTACCTTAACAGAAATTGCTCGAGACAAAAATTGAGAACAAAGAACATTTATTACAACAACAATGCAAAGTTGGGTGCTTCCCCTTACCCTGGGAATACACACATACACTGGGGCTCACCCAACTTTTATACAGTGAATTTCAGTATCAGAATACCCACCCCCTTACATTCTTCTGCCCCCTGGATGGGTTTGGCATAGGCAATCCTTCCTGCCTACGTGCAGTTTTTGGAGGACCAGTGGGTATCCTGTCGGTGTCCTCTCATGTCATTATCCCCATTGTCCTTATTCACAACCTTGCCCTTGTCCCCATTCACACCTTTCCAACTCTCAGAGCTACAGTCCCTTCATTTGCAGAGTTCGCTAATCCTGTCTAGGGTTTACTAATTTAATATGCCTAACTTGATAAATCTGTGTATGGCTTACTAATTATATATGTAGAACTTGGTACTTCTGTCTAGGGCTAGGAGACCCTTATCTCATCCAGACTATCTCAACTTCCTACATTCTATTATTCCTTACCTCTCCTTATCTTATTCATACGGTGGGCTCACTGATCCTGTCCAAAAGACTAGAAGATTCTAATCTTACATAGGCTGACTCTGTTTCCTGCATTCTAATTTCCATGCTTAGCCTGTTCTTACTGGTTTAATCCATCACTCCACATGTCTGCACTAGTTTCCCCATCTTTCATATTTTTATGTCAAGTTTCTTCATCTCTCACAATCCTCACTTCTCTTTTAGATCAGTGTCACTGATCTGTCAAATAAAATGTGCTATTGCTAAAGTTGGTCTTTCTCCCAGCGGGTCAATAAACGAATTGTAGTGTCATAAGCATCCATTTGGGAAACACACACCCCTTGAGTTATAGAAATAAGGGTCCGCAAAATCATGAAATGAATACCAGCCTTTAGGTAGGGGAGCACCACACTGACAAGAATAGTGAGTCCTGCTGCTATCAGGGCTGTGAGTATCAGGCTCCAGTTCTCAGTAAAAAGTCAAGTCCATCCCACATCAGTCCAAGGTTGCCAAGTCTGAACATGGGCATGGGAAGATTTTTGTCGAAGTCCTGAAGCAGTGTCTTTAACCGCCTGACTGTTGTAAGCATTGTCAGTCCTGATTCTCGCACAAACGCTGCCTCCAGCACCCAACGAGCAATAGAGAGCCAGGTGGTTTCGTTGAATCATTGCTTGTAGCTGTAGTCATTCTTCAGCCCCTACATTCAGGGCCATCGCCGTCCGTTCGGCGACGATCTCCAAAGCCGCCTGGAGTCTGAACAAACGATTTAAATGCCCAGCACCTTTAGTATTCTGGAGCTGTTTACTTCGTTGATAATTGGAACTCCCCTTACAGTGGTGGGTGGCATTTAACAGTTGGACTGGCTGTGTAACCCAAAGGATGCTTTAGAATAGCACAGGTTGGGGAGGGGTGTTTCTTGTAACTTAATCTATGAGTTGTAGCCTGCCTGCGAACATTAGCATATGTATCAACTCTCTCTCTAACACATGTACAATCCTGACAATTATCCTGTCTGCCTTTGTGCCCACATCTGCCTTGTGCTAAACCATTAAAACTGATGTTGTAAATATCTGCAGAGTCCAAAAACCCATTAAAATCATATTGAGAGGTGTTCTGTGCCCCTGGTCCACATTTGAAATCTACATTAACCCCTACCTTCCTATGATCGTACCCTATATCTATGTCCCGTCTACATTGTAAAGTAAAATAATGGCCATCTATGCTGCCCCTATTCCAGGAGGACTTAATACATTTTGAAAATTTCAGTGATGTCCCAGAATTTGGGAGGCAACTATTAAATAGTACAATAAAAATTAAAAACAACATTACAAGGCTGTTTCTCGGCGTAGTGTGACTTTCAAGTCAGGATGAAGGACTGCACCCCAGGTGGAGGGTGGATTTTCAAGATCTGTAGTCTGTGGTTCAGCAACTCGTTTGATTCGTTGGACGTGGCTCCAACCCTTTTCTTTCGTTCGTACAGCGGTGTCTGTAATCAAAAGTACACAGTAGGGGCCATCCCAGACAGGTTTTAGTTGTTTATCTTGCCAAGCTTTAACAAATACCCAATCACCAGGTTTAATAGAATGAATTGGATACTCCAGGGGGGGAGTTTGAGAAGTAAACCCTTCTGTTTTAATTCAAGGAGCGAAGTAGACAGTTCCTGTAAATATTTATTGATATATTGGTCATTAGCCTCAGGGATGGGAGTATCAGTGTGGAATCCCATGTAAGGAAGACCAAACATCATCTCATATGGTGAGACAGCAAGGTCTTTACGAGGAGCTGTGCGAATCCTGATTAAAGCTAAGGGCAAGAATTTAATCCAGGAGAGGCCAGTTTCCTCATGAAGTCGAGTGAGCTGGTATTTCAAAGTCTGATTCATTCGCTCAACCCGGCCCAAACTCTGGGGGTGCCATGGGGTATGGAGCTGCCAGTCAATGCCCAATCTTTTACAAACCCCCTGGAGTACCCGAGAAGTGAAGTGTGTACCACGATCCGAGTCGATGGTCTGGATCATCCCATACCGTGGAATTACAGAATCCAGTAGTACTCTGATAACGGTGCTGGCACGATCATTCGGGGTCGGGAAAGCCTCAACCCATCGTGTGAAATGATCTACCATCACCAACAGGTACTTGTAAATACCTATCTTAGGTAACTCTGTGAAGTCCACTTGAATGCGTTGGAAAGGGCGTACAGCGATATCGCGACCGCCAGGCATTACCTGGCGCATGACCTTCTTATTAATCCTTTGACAAATTTGGCACCCCTGGGTACTCTGCTTGGCTAGAGTGTAAACGCCTGAACAATGAAAGGAGCAAACAAAAGTGTCGACAAGTGCCTGGGCTCCCCAGTGTGTCTGTTGATGGAGCTGGTCAAACAGTTGCCGTGCCAAAGCTTTATTCAGCACTTGGTGTCCTCGGCTGTCCACCACAACCCATCACTTGTTTGACGCATCCCCTGATCCCTCATATAAACCTCCTCCTCTTGTGAAAGGATGGGAGTCTTTTTAAGCTCCTGTGGGATGGGGAGGAACAGCTGCATGTCCACTTTCGCAGTGAGCGCTGCCTGTTTAGCAGCTGCATCTGCCTGTCTGTTGCCCTGTGCTTCAGGGCTGTCACCAGTTTGATGGCCCTATACATGGACCACAGCTATTTCCTCAGGTAAAGTCAGAGCCTCCAAGGATTGGACAATTAGGTTCTCATGCATCAATTTCTGTCCTTTTCCTGTTATCATTCCCCATTCCTTCCAGATTCTCCCAAAGGTGTGTACTACCCCAAAAGCGTATTTTGAATCTGTATAGATTGTGCCCACCTTATTTTCCAGACCTTGGAGAGCTCGACAGAGGGCATATAATTCACAAGACTGGGCTGACCAGTGACCGGGAAGGCGACCAGCTTCAATAACTACCCCCTCATATCCATCCACTATACTATATCCGCTATAGCGAGTGCCATCAATACAGCGGGAAGAGCCATCAATAAACCACCATTCTCCCTCCTGTAAAGGCTTATCACTCAAATCTTCTCTAATCTTAGTCTGCAGGTCTATCACTTCCAAACATATATGCTCTAACTCATTGATTGTATTGGGAGAGGTTGGAGTGACTAAAAAGGCTGCTGGATTATGTTCTCTACTTGTAGTCAGAGTTAGATCATCCCTATCCATCAAGATCGCTTCGTATTTCAAGATTCTAGAATCTGTAAGCCACCTACCAGCACGCTGTAACAGAATATTGCGAACGGTGTGAGGAGTGTGTACTATCATCGGGGCACCAAATGTAATTTTTCGTGCTTCTTCAACTAAAATAGCAGTGGCTGCGATAGCTTGAACACATTCTGGCCAACCACGACAAAAAGATTCCAAAACTTTTGAGAGAAAAGCAACTGGCTGCCTGCTGCCTGCCCTTTCTTGTGTTAAAACACCGGTTGCTACACCCCCTTTTGTGTTAGTATAAAGGTCAAAAGACTTATTAAGGTTGGGTAAAGTCAACACTGGGGCACTAATAAGGCGCTGTTTCACCAAGTTAAAATTATTAATCTCTTCTTCCGTCCAAACTAGCGCTTCGCCCCCTAGAATCGCGAGTTTATCGTAAAGGAATCAAACTAGATTAGAATAATTTTCTATCCAAATTCTACAGTATCCCACTAGACCAAGGAATTTCCTGAGTTCTTGGGCATTCTTAGGAGGTGGGATCTGTAGAATACCTTGAATCCTTTCTGGACTGATCTTTCTGGTTCCCTGACTTAACAAATGACTCAGGTATTTAACCTCTGGTTGTACGAATTGTAATTTGGATTCACTCACCCTGAGACCCTTCTTTTCGAGAAAATTCAAAAGTGCAATGGTATATAGTTTAGCTGATTCATACGTCCTTCCCGTAATTAATAAATCGTCTACATTTTGAATTAACTGACAACTCTCTTCCCGAGGAGCCTCCTCTAATATTTGTTCTAGGACCTGGCCAAATAAGTTTGGTGATTCCGTAAAGCCCTGAGGGAGTACGGTCCACCTGTATTGATTTTTACGTCCCGTAAAAGGATTCTTCCATTCAAAAGGAAACATATCTCTGCTCTCTGCTGCTAACGGGCAGGTCCAGAAAGCATCCTTGAGGTCAATTACGCTAAACCATTTACTGTGGGGATTAGGTACGACAGGGTGACGGGTGAGAATAATTTTGTTTAGTTCCCTCAAATCCTGTACTAATCTATAGGTACCGTCTGGTTTTTGGACAGGTAAGATTGGGGTATTAAAAGGTGACATACAATGTTCTAGAATGCCATCTTTCACCAATTGGTCAGGTACTGGCTGCAGCCCCTTTCGGCCAGCCATTGGAACGGGATACTGCTTTCGCCTAATAATCTGCTCAGGATCTTTTAAGGTAACTCGTAGGGGAGGGATATGTAACACTCCTCTATTGCCTCTTCCTGCCCATACTCCAGGATTTATGAGTTCCCGATCCTCCTCACTTAATACATATAGTTGAACCCCAATACCTGATTCTTGTCGTCTGGTGCCGATAGCCAATTGATCTTGTAAATCCCGTCCCAGCAAACAAACTCCAGCTTGGGGAACTAGTAAGAGATCCTCCGTTATAACCTTTTCTCCCATCTGTATCCTAACATCTCTTAATACAGGGACCGGGAAATCTCTTCCCCCTACCCCCGAAATCATTATTCTCCCTTCTATCCTCACACCCTCGGGTGGGTGTAATATACTAGACCGGGCTGCCCCGGAATATACTAAGAATATCATCCTATCACTGTGGGGTTCTATGTTTAAATTTACCAATGGTACTCCGTGCAGCCCCACAGTGTGTATTGACTGAGAACCGTGACTCCCCTATTCATAGTCTGTTTCCATCAGGGCATACGATCGCGTCTCCCTGGCTCGCATGGGCACTCTCTCTTGAAGTGTCCCTCCATGTTACAATAGTAGCAGACCATTGTTCCCACTTCCCAATTCCTAGTTGGGTCTCCTCGGGGTCCCGGGAATGGTTGGCGTCCCCGGAATCCTCCTCTACTCCTTCCTCTACTCTGGACCCTATTTCCCCACCCCTGGCTCTCCTCTCAATGCCCAGGAGCTGGCACAAAGTCCCTACCTTTTCCTTGCTGTCCCTTAAATGCCTGCATTAAAATCTTAGCCTTTCCCTTCTGCATATCCTCAGATCTCTGTACAAAGGCTTTTTGCGCAATTTGTAGAAGCTGGGTTATTCCCTGCTCATGCCAATTCTCAGCTTTCTGTAATTTCCTCCTTATGTCTGGGGCTGAATTTGTAATGAAACTCGTTAATATTAATTGTTCCCCTGCTGGAGATTCTATATCCAGACCCCCATATTGCTGTATACCCATACGCAATCTATTCAAAAATACCGAGGGGGTCTCGTCGGGTCCCTGAGGAACTTCGAATGCCTTTTTAAAGTTATGTCCCTTCGGAACAGATTCCCTGATTCCTTTAATCACATTAGCCCTATACTCTTCCATTAATACCCGACCATCATTGGTATTTTTATCCCAATTAGGTCTAGCCAAGGGGAATTTAGCTTCTCCAGGTCCCCCTTGGTGATCCCGATCCCAGACTCTAATCCCTGCCTGGCGAATCATTCCATGCTCATCCAGGGTAAACAGAGTCCTAAATATAGCCGTTAATTCATCCCATGTATATATATTCGGTCCTAACAATTGATCTAATTGTTCAGCGCATCCCTGGGGATCCTCTATCAGGGAAATCATTTCCCTCTTAAAATTAGGCACCTCCGTACTGGTCAAGGGCACATTTACAAAACCAAGACCCCCTCCCAAGGGAACCTCCCGCAGGGGTCTCATCCAGCTAACTTCTAGCTTATACACTCTGCTCAAAACTAACCTTGCCTCTGTCTCTCATAGGCAATCTAATACTTTGCGAATGGGTTAACATGCCACCCCTATTCTCTTCTCCTTTCGTTAGTTGCGGGGGAGGAGGGGAAGGTGCAGAAGGGTAGAGCACAGGAGGGGGGGATAGATAGGAACTGGTAAAGGAGGGGCATAGGGTGGAGGAAAGGAATGTAACACATCCCATCCTTGCGTCTCAGGTACAAGGGGTTCCTCATCCCTCTTGTCCTCACTTCTCCTTTTGTTCAGGACCAGTTGGTCAACCGATCCCCTGAGCCAGCAGGCGGCATATTCCCTGCTTTCAATGTTATCCCTTTGATTCTTATACAGCCAGATGTTAAGTTCCTGACACATCCAGTCATCCTCGTATCCGAGCCTCGGCCAATATACCGAGCTCCCTTTAATGGGGCTTTTAACCCATTCCAGACAACAGTATTTAATCATGATAAGTTTGTCTTTTCCCCGGGTTCTCCCCGAACCCCAGTCAGATAACATTACTCCTAACGGACTCTGTTTGGTTATCTGATCATCCAATCCTTCACTAGGATTCTCTTTCTTACTGCCCATATCTCCCATACTGACAGGTATAAAAATTTATCTTATCAGATCCAGTAGCTACTCTTATCGCGCTTCCTTAACGTTCTCCCGTCGTTTGTTCTCAATGCCTCTTCTCAGATATCACTCACTTCTTCCACTGAGTAGCCACCCGTCGTCCATGAGTCCAGCTGAATCAGCTGGGGTGCACCTACCACCGTCGTCGGGCACTCTGTCAGTGGAGGGAGTGTGATCCCGGACGAGCCCCCATTTGTTAGAAAAAGAAGTACCTTAACAGAAATTGCTCGAGACAAAAATTGAGAACAAAGAAAATTTATTATAACAACAATGCAAAGTTGGGTGCTTCCCCTTACCCTGGGAATACACACATACACTGGGGCTCACCCAACTTTTATACAGTGAATTTCAGTATCAGAATTCCCTCCCCCTTACATTCTTCTGCCCCCTGGATGGGTTTGGCATAGGCAATCCTTCCTGCCTACGTGCAGTTTTTGGAGGACCAGGGGCTATCCTGTCGCTGTCTTCTAATGTCATTATCCTCATTGTCCTTATTCACAACCTTGCCCTTATCCCCATTCACACCTTTCTGACTCTCAGAGCTACAGTCTCTTCATATGCAGAGTTCGCTAATCCTGTCTAGGGTTTACTAATTAAAATATGCCTAACTTGATAAATCTGTGTATGGCTTACTAATTATATATGTAGAACTTGGTACTTCTGTCTAGGGCTAGGAGACCCTTATCTCATCCAGACTATCTCAACTTCCTACATTCTATTATTCCTTACCTCTCCTTATCTTATTCATACGGTGGGCTCACTGATCCTGTCGAAAAGACTAGAAGATTCTAATCTTACATAGGCTAACTCTGCTTCCGGCATTCTAATTTCCATGCTTAGCCTGTTCTTACTGGTTTAATCCATCACTCCACATGTCTGCACTAGTTTCCCCATCTTTCATATTTTTATGTCAAGTTTCCTCATCTCTCACAGTATGGAGTTTGACTGTGTGACATTGTTATGTGTGCGATTCCCACCGTGTAAACTTGTTATGTAAGTGAGTTTCACAGTGTTACCTTGTAATTTCGCTAAATTCGATATTGAAAATGTGACGTTAGTGAGTTCCACAGTGTAACCGTGTTATGTGAGTCATTTCCACAGTGTAAACTTGTCGTGTGAGAGAGTTGCACAGTATAAATTTGTTTGCTTAGTGAAACCCATATTCTAAACTATATGTTAGTCTGTCCCACAGTGTGACCTTGTTATGTGAGTGAGTCCCACCGTTTGACCTTGTTATATGAAAGAGTTTGAAAGTTTGACATTGTTATCGAAGTGATTTCCACAGTATGAACCTTTCTACTTAGTGAGTCTCAGGGTGTAACATTGGTATGGAGTGCGTTCGACAGTGTGACATTTTATGTGTGAGATTCCCAAGGTGTAAATTTGTTATGTGGGTGAGTTTCACAGTGTAACCTTGTAATTTTGCTAAATTCAATATTGAAAATGTGTTGTTAGTGAGTTCCTCAGTGTAACCTTTTTAGGTGAGTGAGTTACACAGTGTAACCGTGTTATGTGACTCAGTTCCACAGTGTAAACTTGTCATGTGATAGAGTTGCACAGTATAATTTTGTTTACTTAGGGAATCCATAGTGTAAACTTTATGTTAATGAGTCCCACCGTGTAAACTTGTTATGTGGGTGAGTTTCACTAAATTCGCTAATTTCGATATTCAAAATGTTACGTTAGTGAGTTACTCAGTGTAACATTTTTAGGTGAGTGAGTCCCACAGTTTGACCTTGTTATGTACGTCAGTTCCACAGTGTGACATTGCTGAGGTCATGAGTTCCACACTGTAAACTTATTATGTGAGAGATTTCCACAGTTTAACTTTCTTATTGAGGGGGATTCCACAATGTAACTTTGTTATGTGAATGAGTTCCACAGAATGAACATGTGATGTAATTTTTACCTGCCGTCTAACCTTGTTATGTGAGTGAGTCCCACATTCTGACCTTGTTATATCACTGGTGTTCGACGTTGAAAATGTTTTGTTCATGAGTCCCACAGTTTCACCTTCTTATGTCAGTGAGTTCGAGATTGAAAATGTAATGTGAGTGGTTTTCACAGCTTCACCTTTTGATATTAACGACCTTCACAATGTGGACTGGTCATGTGAGTGAGGTCCTCATTCCAGCCATGTGATGTTAATGAGTCTCACAGTGTAACCTTGTGAAGTAAAGTGGAGCACAGTGTGAGATTGTTATGTTGGTGACGTTCACAGTGTGACCTTGTTATGTGAGTCAGTTCCACAGTGTAACCTTGTTATTTGAGGGATTCCCATAGTGTTATCATGTTATGTGAGCGAGTTCTACTGTGTCAACATTAAAGTGAGTTAGTCAAACAGGGTGAACTTGTTATGTGAGAGAGTCCCACATTCTGACCTTGTTATATCACTGGGTTCGACATTGAAAATGTTTTGTTAGTGAGTTCCACAGTGTAACCTTGTTACGTGAGTGAGTTCCACTGTATAATCATGTTTTCTTTGTAAATCCCATATTGTACATTTTATGTTACTGAGTCCCACAGTGTAAGCTTGTTATGTGAGTAATTTTATCAGTGTGACCTGGAGATGTGATATTGTACTTTGAATTCAGCTTCAGATTTAGTAATAAAGTTTTGTATAAACTAAAGTACTCTCAGTGTGTGTGTCTGTTTTCTTTCAGAAGCTCAAACATTGTGACCAATCTAAAACGAACAAAGTGAGAGGTACTACTTTACCCATTGCCGAGAGCACTTCAGGATGCCGGATGTGGAATAGTCCATCTGCAAGATGCTGGATGTGGAATGGTCCGCCTGCCATATACCGGATGTGGAATGGACCGCCTGCCAGATGCTGGATGTGAAATGGTCAACCTGCCAGATGCTGGATGTGGAATGGTCAACCTGCCAGATGCTGGATGTGGAATGGTCCGCCTGCCAGATGCCAGATGTAGAATGGTCTTATGGCCAGATGCCAGGTTTGGAAAGTTCCGCCTGCCAGATGCCTTAAATGGAATAGTCCTCCTGCCAAATGCTAGATGTGGAATGGTCTTCCTTAAAGATGTCAGATGTCAAACAGTCCAACTGGCAGTTGCCGGATGTGGAATGGTCCACTTGCCAGATGCTAGATGTGGAATGATCTTCTGGTCAGATGCCAGATTTGGAAAGGACCTCCTGCCAGATGGCATGTGGAATAGTCCTCCTGCCAGATGCCACATGTGGAATGTTCCGCATGCCAGTTGCTGGATGTGGAATGGTCCACCAGACAGATGCCGGAGGTGGAATGGTCCTCCTGCCACATGCCAGATGTTGAATGGTCCGCCTACCAGATGCCAGATGTAGAATGGACCGCCTGAGAGATGCCAGATGTGTAATGGTCTGGTCCGCCTCCCAGTTGCTAGATGTGGAATGATGGACCTGACTGATGAAAGATATGGAATGGTCCGCCTGGCTGATGCTGGAGTGGAATAGACCACGTTGCCAGATGAGGAATAGTTTGCTGGAGTGGAATAGACCACAGTTGCCGGATGAGGAATGGTTTGCTGTCAGATGCCAGATGTGGAATGGTGTTTTTCCTAGATGCAGGATGTGGAGTGGTCGTCTGGCCAGATGCCAGATGTGGCATTGTCCACCCACTTGAGGTCAGATATTGACTAGTCTACCTGACAGATGCCAGATGTGCAATGGTCTACCTGTCAGATGCCGGATTTGTAATGGACCACTTGTCAGATGCCGGATGCAGAATGGTCTGCATGTCAGATGTCAAATGTCATATCAGCTTCCTGCCATTTGCTGGATATGGAAACGTCCACTTGCCAGTTGCCAGATGTGTAATGGTTCACCGGCCATATGCCAAATGTAGAATTATCTTCTGGACAGATGCTGGATGTGGAATGGAATTCATGCCAGATGCCAGATGTGGAATGGTCTGCGTGGCTGATGCTGGTGTGGAATAGTCCACCTGCCAGATGCTGGAGGTTGAATGGTCATCCTGACAAATTGCAAATGTGGAATGGTCCGCCTAGAAGGTGCCAGATATGGTATGGTCCTCCTGCCATATGTGGAATGGTTCACTTGACAGATGCCAGATGTGAAATGGTCCACCTGCCAGATGCTGGATGGTGAATGGTCGACAGATACCAGATATGGAATGATTCATCTGAAAAATGCCTGATGTCAAATGGTATGCCTGCCAGATGCTGAATGTATAATGGTACTCCTGACAGATGCTGGATGTGGAATGAGCCACCTGGCTGATGCTGTAGTGGAATAGTCCATCTGCCAGATGCCTGAGGTTGAATGGTCATCCTGCCAGATGCCAGATGTGGAATTGTCTGCCTACCAGATTTCAGATGTGAAATTGTCCACTTGCCAGATATCAGAGGTGGAATTGTCCTCCTGCCAGATGACAGATGTGGAATGTCCTGCCTGGCTGATGTTAATGTGGAATAGTCCACCTGCCAGATGCAGAGGTGGAATGGTCATCCTGACAAATTGCAGACGGAATGGTGCACCTACCAGATGCCAGATATGGTATGGTCCTACTGCCAGATGTGAAATTGTCCAATTAACAGATGCCAGATGTGAAATGGTCCACCTGCCAAACACTGGATGTTGAATGGTCGACAGATGCCAGATATGGAATGGTCTGCCTGAAAAATGCCTGATGTGAAATTGTCTGCCTGCCAGATGCCGATTGTAGAATGGTACTCCTGTAGAATGCCAGATGTGGAATGGTCCAGCTTTCAATTGCCAGATGTGGATTGGTTTGATGCCAAATGCCAGATGTGGAATGGTATTCCTGCCAGATGCTGAATGTGGAGCGGTTGGCCTGCCAGATGCCAGATTTGGACTGGTCTGCCAACGAGAAGCCGGATTTAGAATTGACTACCTGCCAGATGCCGGATGTGGAATGGTCTGCCTGTCAGATGCTGGATGTGGAATGTTCCTCTGCCAGATTCCGGATGTGGAATGGTACACCTGCCAAATGTTGGAGGTGGAATGGTCCTCATGTGAGAATCCGGAGGTGGAATGGACTTCGTGCCAGTTTCTGGATGTGGAATGGACTGCTAGCAACTTACAGAATGTGGAATGGTCCTTTGCCAGATGCCGGATGTGGAATGTTCTGCCTGTCAGGTTCATGATGTGGAATGGCCTTCCTGGAAAATGTCCGATATGGAATGGTCCATCTGACATATGCTGGATGAGGAATAGTCTGCCTGCCAGAAGCAAGAAGGAGAATGGTCTTCCTGCCAGTTGCTGGATCTGGAATGGTTCTTCTTCAATATGTCGGATTTCCAATGGTCCACCTGCCAGATGCCGGATGTAGAATGGTCTTCCTGCCAATTTGACAGTTAGGAGATGGTTTAACAGTGATGTACTGTAAACTGAAGCAGATATTATGATACCAGGTACACAGTGTTGAGAGGGTTTAACAGTGATGTACAATAAACTGTGCCAAATACAGTAACACGGGTCTCATAGTGGGGAGAAAGATTAACGGTGATGTTAGACAGATCCTGTGACAAAGGTTTCACAGAGTTGAGAAGTTTAAATAGTGACGTACGATAAACTTTGGTGGATATGGTGACCGAGTTTAAAGTGGAGAGATGGTTTAATGGTGATATATGGTAGACTCAGGCATATTTTGTGACACTGTGTTCACAGTAGTGAAATGGTTAAAAAGTGATGTACGATAAACTGTGTCAGATACTGTAACACCATGTTCACAGTAAGAAGGTTTAATGGTGATGTACGGCAGACTGAGGCAGAGACCGTTACACTGGGTTCACAGTGGGGAGAAAGTTTACAGTTTTGTACAATAAACTGTGGCAGAAACTCTGACAAGAGGTTTCCAGTTGGCATAAGGTTTAACGGTGCTGTAAGATAAACTGTGACAGATACTGAGACACCAAGTTCACAGACGTGAGAATGTTCAATGGTGGTATATGGTTGACTGAGGCAGGTACTCAGACACTGGGCTCACAGTAGTGAGAAGGTTTAACGGTGATGCATGGCAGACATAGGCAAATAATGTTACACCGGGTTCACCGGGCAGAAGGTTTAACGGTGATATACGGAAGAATGAGGAAGATACTGTGAGACAGGGTTCACAGCAGCAGTGAGAAGGTTTAACAGTGATGTCCAATATAATGTAGCAAATACTGTGACACTGGATTCACATTTGAGAGATAAAACAATGGTGATGTATGGCAGACTGAGGCAGATACTGTGACACCAGTTACACAGTGGGGAGAATGTTTAATGAGGATGTATGGTACACTTTGACAGATACTGTTCACACCAGGTACACAGTAGTGAGTAGGTTTAACAGTGATATATGATACATTGAGATAGACAACAGACTCGCCAAGGCAAATAGCGCCTTTGGAAGACTACAAGTCTGGAAAAACAACCAACTGAAAAACCTCACAAAGATAAGCGTATACAGAGCCGTTGTCATACCCACACTCCTGTTCGGCTCCGAATCATGGGTCCTCTACCGGCACCACCTACGGCTCCTAGAACGCTTCCACCAGCGTTGTCTCCGCTCCATCCTCAACATCCATTGGAGCGCTTACACCCCTAACGTCGAAGTACTCGAGATGGCAGAAGTCGATAGCATCGAGTCCACGCTGCTGAAGATCCAGCTGCGCTGGATGGGTCACGTCTCCAGAATGGAGGACCATCGCCTTCCCAAGATCGTGTTATATGGCGAGCTCTCCACTGGCCACCGTGACAGAGGTGCACCAAAGAAAAGGTACAAGGACTGCCTAAAGAAATCTCTTGGTGCCTGCCACATTGACCACCGCCAGTGGGCTGATAACGCCTCAAACCGTGCATCTTGGCGCCTCACAGTTTGGCGGGCAGCAACCTCCTTTGAAGAAGACCGCAGAGCCCACCTCACTGACAAAAGGCAAAGGAGGAAAAACCCAACACCAAACCCCAACCAACCAATTTTCCCTTGCAACCGCTGCAATCGTGTCTGCCTGTCCCGCATCGGACTTGTCAGCCACAAACGAGCCTGCAGCTGACGTGGACTTTTTACCCCCTCCATAAATCTTCGTCCGCGAAGCCAAGCCAAAGATGATACATTATGGCAGATGCAGAGACACCAGGTTCACAGTGAGGTGAAGGTTTTATGATGTTTGTTAGAGTGAGACAGATACTGTGTGACATTGAGTTCACAGTGGTGGAAGATTTAACAGTACGATAAACAGTCCCAGGTTCTGTGACACCTGATAACCATTTGTTAGTGGATTTAACAGTGTAGGATTATGTGTAGCAGATATTTTGACAGAAGGTTCAAAGGGGAAAGAGGTTTAATGGCGATGTACGATAATCTGTGGCAGATAGAGAGACAATGGGTTTACAGTGGGGAGAAGGATGAACAGTGATGTATGATAAATTGTGGCAATACTGTGACATGATGTTCACAATATTATGAAGTTTTAATGGTGATGTATAATAAACTCTGGCATATACTATGACGCCAGTTTCACAGTGGAGAGAAGGTTCAACATTGATGTACAATAAACTACGTCAGATACTGTGACACCGGGTTCACAGTAATGAGAATGTTTAACAGTGATACACGATAAACAGTTCCAGATATTATGACACCGGGTTCACTGTGGAGAGATGGTTTAATGGTGATGTACGGCAGACTGAGACAGATACTATAAACTCCATGAGATACTGTGACACCGGATTCACTGTGGGGAGTGGTTTAATAGTGATGAACAGAAGACAGAGGCGGATACTGTGAAACCGGATTCACAATGGGGAGAAGGTCAATCACTGCTGGACGATAAACTGTGCAAGATACTTTGATCTTAGGTTCACAGTGCGAGAAGCTGTCACAGTAATGAACGATGAACTGTGTCAAATACTGTGACCCCAGGTTCACAGTGGGGAGAAGGATGAACGGTGATGTATGGTAAATTGAGATGGATACTGTGACACTAGTTGAATAGAGGGAATGAGTTTAAACAGTGATGAACGATAAACTGTGTCAAATATTGGGACACTGGGTTCACATCCGTCATACGGTTGAACAGTAATGTACGATAAACTGTGTTTGATACTGTGACACCAAGTTCACAATGGGGAGAAGGTTTAACGTGATGTACGGTAGACTGAGGTAGATACTATGACACAAGGCTCATTGTATTGTTAATTTCTCTTCATTATGGGTCACGTCTCCAGAATGGAGGACCATCGCCTTCCCAAGATCGTATTATATGGCGAGCTCTCCACTGGCCACCGTGACAGAGGTGCACCAAAGAAAAGGTACAAGGACTGCCTAAAGAAATCTCTTGGTGCCTGCCACATTGACCACCGCCAGTGGGCTGATAACGCCTCAAACCGTGCATCTTGGCGCCTCACAGTTTGGCGGGCAGCAGCCTCCTTTGAAGAAGACCGCAGAGCCCACCTCACTGACAAAAGGCAAAGGAGGAAAAACCCAACACCCAACCCCAACCAACCAATTTTCCCTTGCAACCGCTGCAATCGTGTCTGCCTGTCCCGCATCGGACTGGTCAGCCACAAACGAGCCTGCAGCTGACGTGGACTTTTTACCCCCTCCATAAATCTTCGTCCGCGAAGCCAAGCCAAAGAAAAGACAACATCTAATTTATGTGCTCCATTTTTCTTGTGGCAACTTCCAAACTTTCCATAAAGTTAAATTCTAATCAGATTTTGTTCATTTAAATAGGTCACCATTAAAAGCCCAAATCATTTGGTCTCTAAAGTACGCCTCACAAAATTAAATTCTTTACTTGGGTTTGGTTGCAACAGCTCTTCAGTTTGCTTCATTATTTTTTCAGTCCCTCGTTTTGTGTTTTCTTTTTTGCCTGTGCAGCTTCACCAAATGGGCATCCAACTCTCTCTTCTCAGCTTGACCCAACGTCTCCTCTGTAAACTTAAGCAAACCAAGGAGACCAAAGTTAAAATTTTCATATTTGCATTTTCAAAAACAAAAATGGTGCTGTGACTTGCAGTTTCACATCTTAATCCCACTTGCTAAACTTGCAAGCAACTGCACCTCATCCTACAGCTGGAAAATTGCAAGAGAACTGCTGGGTTAAAGCAAAGATTCCTCCCAGTCACCTCATTAAAGGCCTCCAAGTTAACAACAGATAGCAACCTGAAAGATAAATACAAAGATCTGTATCAGGAATATTAACGGGCTTTTAAAAAAAAATCATTTCCACTATTGAAAGAAAACTCAGGCTTTTGTTGAACAATTCCTGTTGTATTCCTCAAAATGGTTTGAATCTTGATTTCAAGCAGAGTCATTTGGTGAGATTGTTGGTCCAGAACAAACCCTGCCCACACACTCCCTTAAATACCTCCAAAGTCCTGGCTCAGCTCTGCTCCATGCTAAAGCTATCAGAGCTTTTCTGAAGAGATATCAGAATTCAGATGCAGATACGACGAGTCAGAAACACCCTAATACTTCCCTGAACAACACACCTCTCTCTGAAAACCAGCAAGAACCTTCCTGAACTGTAATGTTTTTTTACCTTTCGAGCACCAAAGCCTGGTGAATTTTACATATGTTAAATTCTGTGCACAGTATAAGAATGGCCTGCAACCAGTGAACTTTGAGGAATGAGAAGTGAGATTGGACTGTGAACCAAAGAACTTTTCTGAACTTACACACACATTACACACACGTGCACTTAGAATTAGAAGGGGGGTAAGTTAAGTAAAGTAATTTAAAGTAGTAAAACAGTCATAAGTTGAAGTGTAATTCCATATTCATATTTAAAGATAATTAAAATCAATGGCGAATCTGTCTGCCTCACAGCAGGAAAAAGGCAATTTTGTGTGATAAGACACTTTTTAATTATATGACAGTAAATAGAGAGAGAGGTTCAAGTTTCAAACTATTACAAACTCCAGTCACCAGAGCTACCTGGATTATACCTCTTCCCACTTTATTTTTTTGCAAGGACACCACATTGTATATTGATATGTTTTTGAAAGAGATTATTGTAGGAGTCGTGGAGGCCACAAACAAACACAAACACTTCACAAAACAGCTCTTATTTAAAATGCAAGAGCTTTGCTGATAGAGAGTCATTCAGGTGCCAAGAGCCTTTGCAAAGACAAAACAAGGAGACTGCTTTGCTAAAGAATTTCAAAAGCAGGTGTAAATGGATTATTGATTTTAAATCAACTGATGAATGGACTCAGAAGTTTGGGTCCAGTGCAGTAATCTGGCTGGTTGCAGTTTGCTGTTCTAAGAAGGTCATGTGCTTTTGCAAGCATAGAGGAGAGACCAAATATGCTTTTTCTAATAGAGAGATGGCAAGCTGAAGACGGTTTGTGAGTTCTCAGTTCAGCCTGTTGAAAAACTTTTAATCCAAACTATAGGAAATGGCTGGCCTGAGTGTTTCACCTGAAATAAGGAAAACAAAAGGAACTCTATGGTGACCTGCAGAAGAGGTGATCATTTGGAAAACCGTGACGGGTTTCATTGACAAGACCCCAAAGTGGCTGATCAGAGGGAATCAGTTTTTGTGTGTCCAATGAGCAAGAAATCCCTCTCTGAAACCAACAAGAGCCTTCCTGGAGGGGTAACCATTCACTTTTAAGCACCAGAGCTTGGTGCAAATTCATAAATGTTGAATTCTTTGCACAGTATAAGAATTGATAGACACCAGTGAACATGGAGTTGTGTCAAAGAACTTTATGCACATTAAATACACCTGCACTGAGAATTAGAACGGGGCAATGTAAGGCTGTTAAGTTAATAGTGATAAGTTAAAGTTTGATCCTGTTTTTTTGTTTAAAGAAAATTAAAAATGACGTTTGTTTAAGTATCTTTTGTCTTGGTGATTTTCTATTGCTGCTAGATTTTGGGTCCTCTGGGCTTGTAAAAGTCCCAAGGAGGTTTTCTACTCCAGAACACCCAAAATGTCTTATTTCTTCAATAAATGCAGATTCCCCCATAAAGCCTGCACCCATATCTCCAATTTTCTTTCTGCCCTTACCCCACCTCCTCTCCGGCAGAACAAGGACAGAATCCTCAGATTTCTCGCTTACCACCCATCAGCTGCCACATCTGACACATTATCCTTGAACACTTCCAACTTCAGCACCATTCTCTAACCTGCTACATCTAACCCACTCCACTCAGATCCTCTTTTCACAGGGGCACGTCTTTCTGTGACTCCCTCAAGAGCACTTCCCTCTCCCTTGACAGCACTTCCCTCTCCACCCACCACCACCTGACGCACTCCCCTTTGGAATTGCAGAAATTTCCAAACTTGTCCCTCCATTTCCTGCCACCTCCATCCAAGGCCACAATCAGACCTTCCAGGTGAGGCACTGTTTCACATGCACCCCATCCAACCTAATCTACTACATTTGGTCGACTCAGTTGACCTCGATATCACCAAGACCAAATACAGACTGGGTAGCCATTTTGCTAAACACCTGTGCTCTGTGGATCTAACCTTGAGCTTCCTGTGGCCTACCATATCATTTCTCAAACCCTTCCAGCAACATGACTGTTGGCCCCATCCTTTGCCAGGCTGAGGGCACACAAACTTAAAGAAAACATATTATATTCCTCCTGGGCAGCCTTAAACTCTATAGCATGAATACGAATGTTTCTAATTTTAACCAATCACTCACCTCTGTCTGATTTCAGTTTCCATCTCTTGATCTACTGCCCATTTGAATAAAATTACTCCTTTAAGGTAGAAGAGTTGACAATGGTGTTTTCCCCATGTCGCTTGCCATTGAACAACTGGCAAAATTAAGTTGCGCTTGTTGCAAAATGAATGGTGTTATTGTTCAAAATCTGCCTGAGATTGAAAGTATTCTTGTACTGAATAGACATCTGGGCCAAATGGCTATTTAAGGACATTCTGTACCTGATTGTACATCCTGAAGTACAATGAGTAATTCTCTCCACTAAAGATTGTTACATCTATACAGAACATGTATTAATACACAAAACAATCACACCTCCTTATTGGTCAGGAAGTGCGTAAACCTCACAAGGAGACTGAGGAGGTCAAGGCCAACGGCTCTCATCCTGAGATTTTACAGGAGCGCAGTTGAGTCTCCTGTCTGGCTGCATCATTGGATGGTCTAGTAGCTGTAAAGCATCAGACAGGAATGATGCAAAGAGTTGTGAGGATCACTGGGGTCTCCCTTTCTTCTGTAGATGACATTTACTGGGAGTGTTGTTTAAATAGGGCTCAAGGAATTGTAAAAAGACCATTTCCATCCAGTGCACAGCATCTTTAACCACGTCCATCATCAAAATCAGGACTGCCAGGCTGGGGAATAGCTTCTTCCCACAGGCTGTGAGATGGAAGAAAAGTATCCTGTAAGTGGGATAATCATCCCACATATTTATATATGTAGCGGCTACTTCGATAGGGCTACTAAAGCAACACACCCACACACACACACCAGGTTAGTCAACACAAGACTGCTTTATTCAGACTTTACAGGCTTCTTTGATTTAGTGTGTCCTGGGCTCCATGGGACATCATTATGAGTTTGCTTCTGAACCACAGGACCGCAGATTTAAATGAAGCCGTGTGAGTGTCCCGTGCCATCCGGCATGAGAATCCACAGATCAACGTGCCGTTCCTCGCCACGAAGCACACGCGTGGACAGTCAATTAAATGGATGAGTTCCCAACTGTCTGTCTTATATTTTCACTCGCGTGCCAAAGAACCTTACCCGCTCGGCCCACTACACAGCTGCTAAACCACCCAGTTCCCCTCCAGAACCTTCACAGAAACTAAAACATCAGCTGCATGCACCTGAGGTGGACCCCCTCGCCGTCTGGGCTGGGGGCACTGAAATAGGTGAAGCAGGTTTCACATGGGCAGGCTTGAGTCTACACTAAACAGCTGTGAATGTCCCCTTATGTCCAAAGTATACACAAGCCCATCCTTCTTCACCACATGGAAAGGGCCCTCATACGTTAATTGTATTGGCGCTCCTGGGACCTGTCTGCGCACAAAAACAAAATCAGCGTCCAGGAATGGTGGGGCACATTCTGTTTAGGTGATCCATGCCAGTGGGTAGGAAAAAGTTTGCTGATCATGACTCCATGTTAAAGCTGTGAAGGAAATCCAGGTCAGAGTTGGTTGTGAAATGAATGTCCCATGAAACTGTAAGAACTGTACCATAAACCATCTCTGTGGACAATGCGGACATATCTTCCTTTGAAGAGATGTGCACTCCGAATAGAATCCATGGCAACTCATCGACCTAAATTGTGACTGGTGAGTCAGGCCTTAAGTGCAGACTTCAGTTGCCAGTAGAAACGTTCCACAAGTCTGTTGGACTGTGGATGAATTGTGCTCAACGATCTGAAGTAATGTGTGTCGGAAAACCAAATCTAGCCATCCAATCGACAGTGAATGCTCTTGCCCTTGTCTCAGTGTCACTGGATGGCAATGGGACAGCCTCTGACCAGCGTGTGAAACGTTCTATGACTGTTAGAATGTATTTCAAAATTTGAGATAATGGCAATGATCCAAGCAGGTCCACATGCACGTGTTCCAACCGCCTGTGTACCACCGGGAAATGTTGAAGAGGTGCCTTATTGTGCCGCTGAATTTTTGCAGTCTGGCAGGAGGTACCTGTGCAGACCCATTATGCTACACCCTTTTTTAGTCCATGCCATACATATTTATTTGACATGAGCTTGACAGATGTTCTGATGGACGGATGAGACAAGGTGTGTATCTGGTCAAAAAGGTGTTGCCTCCAAGATGCCGGAATCACTGGTCTAATGTAGCCCAAAGACATGTCACAAAGTAAGGTTGGCCGCCCAGTTGTGATGCCACCTGCAGTATGTCCAAGTTAGTCATGGTCGTACTATATGGCTGACCATCGGGGTCCATTGCCTGGACACTGGCTAATTCAGGAATATCAATCTCATCCTGAATATGATATACAGTCAGTCTGGACAGAATATTCATGACGCCATTGTTTTTACCAGACGTTTTCCAAGTAGATTTAAGGGAATTCTAAATCTCTGCCCTAAGTGCCAATAAGCTGCTGGCAGGTTTGAACAGCATTCTTCAACCCAAGTGGCATCCTAAGAAATTCAAAAAGCCCAGAAGGGGTAATAATTGCCATTTAAGGAATGTCATACTTATGGGCTGGGATAAATGGGGAACAGTGGGGAACAGATGGGGCAAAGTGGGGAACATTGTGAAGAATGGGCAACAGGGTGGAACAGATGTGGTACACCTGTTCCCCACTATTCCCCAGCTGTTCCCCACCAGTTCCCCACTATTCACCACCGTTCCACATGATTCCCCACTCTTCCCCTCATTTCCCAATCTGTTCCCCACTGTTCCTCCCATTTGTCTCTGTTCCCCACTGTTCTCCATTGTTCCTCAGTGATCCCCACTTTTCCTCATCTCTTCCTTTCATTCCTCAATTTTCACCTCTGTTGCCCACTATACACCACTTTTCCCCTCTGTTCCCCACTGTTCCCTCACTGTTCCCCACTGTTCCTAAAAGAAGTCTGTAAAGTCTCAATAAAGCAGTCTTGTGTTGACTAACTTGGTGTGTGTGTGTTTGTGTGTGTATTACTTTAGTAGCTCTACCGAAGTCGTCGCTACAATTGGGGACCCCAAATGCAAGATTCAGGGAAGCTTGAATCTCCAGTTACCATGTACACAAGGACGGCAGCAGCTGTTGCCACCACGGCTGCAGTTAATGTGGTGGAACTTCACTTGCCTCCTTTCTGGACACATCAACCTCGGGTATGGCTTAATCAGGCTGAAACCCAGATTTGTCTTGTGGCATAATGGCTGAGGACATGAAATTCTGCCATGTAATAGGTGCATCGGACACTGCTGCAGCGTCTCAAGTAATAGAATATGTTGCCAATCCCCTGGCAGAAAACCAGTAAACCAGGTTCCGCCAATTTCTCCTGGACTCGCTGGAATTGACTAGACATGAGCACGACTTTTAAATATGGAGGACCTAGGTGATAGGAATCTATCCGATTTAATGAATGAGATGCTCGCATTAGCAGATGGTTATTCTCATTGTTTACTTTTTGAGACTCTATTCCTGTCCAAACTCCCAGGTCGTGTCGCAATACCAATCATTAACATGGATTTCCACCATCCCCATGATGTAGTGCAGGAGACTGACAGGCTGGATCACACTCCAACACTAGAGTCTGCTCACGTACAGACTGTTTTCGCAGCAGATCCATATCCCGTGTCCTATGAGCCAACTATATCTTCAGTTCAGTCAAAGAAGGATGAACGTGTTGACAGGCGGTGAGAATGGTGTTTTTACCATGGCCGTTGGTGAAAAAATGCCCATAAATGTGTCCCGACATGTACCTATTACAGAAAAAAGGCAGGAAACGATAAGGCCGGCTACCATTTATGGCCATGGCAGCTGGCACAAGTACGTCCCATTGTATTTTCCAAGACTGCGCTGGTAAGCACATGTTTCTTGTAGACACGAGTGCTGAGGTTCGTTTGCTCCCACCAACCTATTTTGAAATAAAACCCACATAAACAACACCACCTGTCTCTTCAAACACAAATGGGACGCAAATTCCCTGCTTTGGCACAGGATAGGTCACGATTGGGATAGGAGGTGTGACATTCCATTGGAATTGCGTATTGGTTTCCATTGCACAGCCTATTTTGGGTGCAGATTTTTTAAGGTCCCATGACTTGCCAGTAGATGTGAAGTGGAGGAAATTGGTTCCTGCTACCACTTTTCAAACATACCCTCTGGGATGCAGCAAAGGGAGAGTTTCCCACCTCGGGGTGCATACCTTGAACAAATGTGCACATGCTGCTCTGCTCAACGAATTTCCCTGTACTCTCTCACCTAATTTCAATATCTCCTAAACAGCCCAGGGTGTGTCCCTTTACATAGACACTTTAGGCCCACCAAATGACGCCAGGGTTCGTCGTCTTCCACCTGATAAACTGCGCAGGCAAGGGCAGAGTGAACTGCAATTGAGGAATTAGGTATCATTCAGCGCTCCAACAGTCCTTGGGCATCACTGTTAAACATGGTACCCAAGAAAACAGGTGGATGGAGACCCTGCAGTGATTACCGTAGGATCAATAACTACAGCCGACAGATACCCTATACCTCATATGCGAGATTTCGCTGCCCATCTGCACAATTTCTGTGCTTTCTCCAAGGTAGATCTTGTCATGAGATCAAGTGTGGGGAAAAGTAGGGAATGGTGTGGAACCGTGGTGATCACTGCAGTAAAATGGAGAACACAGGAATATTGGGGAGCAGGGTGGAACAATGAGGAAAGGGGAACAGATGGGAAAGAGTGGGGAACACTGCAGAACAGAGGGGAACAAAAGGGAGCAGGAGAACAGATGGGGAACTGATGGGAATCAGTGGGGAACTGTGGGTAATAGGTGGGATACTGCTAGAAAACAGTTAGAATTGGTGGGGAACAGTGGGGAAAGTTGGGGAACAGGTGAAGAACAATGGGCTACTGTGCAGAACTGTGGGGAACAGATGTGAAACAGTAGAGAACTGTTCGGGAACAGCTGGAGAACAGAGGGGAACTGATGGGGAACAGTGGGGAACCATGGGGAAACAGGTGGGAAACTGGTAGGAAACAGTTGGGATTGGTGGAGAAGAGTAGGGAACATTTGGGAACAGATGAAGAACAGTGGGGGACAGTGATGAACTGTGGGGTAAAGAGGTGGAACAGTAGGGTACAGTGGAAAAATTGGTGAACAGCTGGAAAACAGAGGTGAACTGTGAGGAGCAGGGGAACAGTGTGGAAGGGATGGTGAACGGTGGAGAATGGGGGAAAAGTGAGGAATTGGTGGGAGACAGTTGGGGAACAGTGGTGAAGAGGTGTGGAATAGCTGGGGAACAGTGGGAACAGGTTTGGAACAGTAGGAAAACGGTGGGGAACAGTGGGGAACAGTGGGGAAAAGATGAGGGACAGTGGGAAACAGTTTAGAACAGATGGGGAACTGATGTGGAACATTAGTGAACAGTGGAGAAATGTGGGGAACTATGGGGAACATGTGTTGAACAGCTGGGGAACTGTGAGCAACTCTGGGAAACATTGGTGAAAACTGGGGAACTGTTGAGGACAGTGGGGAGCAGTGGGGAACAGTGGAGAACTGTGGGAAACAGTGTGGAAATTTAGGTCACAGATGGGAAAAAGAGGAGTATCTGATGGGCAACAATGGGAAACATGGGGTGCAGTGGGTAACAGTTGGGATCTGTGGGGAACAGTCGGGAACAGTGAGGAACAATAGGGGAAAGTGGGAGAAATGGGGAACAGTTGGGAACAGAGGGGAAAAGTAAAGAACAGGGGAACAGTGGTGAACAGAGTGGAAAAGTAGGGAACAGATGGAGAGAAGTGGGGAACAGTGAGGAACTGTGGGAGACAGTGGGAAACAGAGGAGAAGAATGAGTAACAGTGGGGTATACAGGGTAACGGGGAGAGCAGTGGGGAACAGAATGCGAACATTGGAGAATGTGTGGAACAGTGGTTAAATGTGTGTGACAGATGGGGAACTGTGAGGAACAGTGGGAAACACGGGGAACAATTAGGGAACAGTGGTGTATAGTGGGCAACAGTGGAAAAATTGAGGTACAGAAGGAAGAGATGGGGAACAGTGGGAATCACTGAGGAACAGTGGAGAACAGTGGAACAGAGACAAATAGGGGGGAGCAATGGGGAACAGATATTGACCTGTGGAGAATGTGGGAACAGTGGGGAACAGATTGGGAAATGAGGGGAAAAGTGGGGAACCATGTGGAACAGTGGTGAAAAGTGGGGAACTGGTGGGAAACAGCTGGATAACAGTGGGGAACAGATGGGGAACTGATGGGGAACAGTGGAGAACCATGGGACCTGGTGGGAAACTGAGGGGTCAAAGGGGAAGAATGAGTAACAGTGGGTAATAGATAGCGAACTGTGGATAACGGGGGAACAGTGGAGAAAAGTGGGTAACTGATGGGTAATGAGGGGAAAAGTGCAGAACATTGGGGAATAGGGGGAACAGTGGGGAACTGATGTGGAATATAGGGGAATAGTGGGGAACAGTCAGCAATGTTGGTGAACAGATGTGGAACAGTGACAAAAATGGGAAACAGTGGGGAAAAGTGGGGAACTAAAGGGAACAGTTGGGATCAGTAGGGAACAGGTGTGAAACATTAATAACATTAGGTAACTGTAGAAAAAAGTGGGGAACAGATGGGGAACAGCTAGAGAACATTGGGAAACAGTGCAGAACATGGGGGAAAATGGGAAGAGTGGGGAACAGATGGGGAACAGTCTGGAACCATGGGGAACACTGCAGGACAATGGGGATCAGAGGGGAATATTGGGGAATAGGGGAGAAAAATGAGGAAAGGGAACAGATGGGAAACAGTGGGGAACACTGCTGAATGGAGGAGAACAGAGGGGAACAGTAGGGAGCAGGAGGAACTGATGTGGAACAGTGTGGAACCGTGGGGAACCGTGGGGAACAGGAGGGAAACTGCTGGAAAACAGTTGGGATTGGTGGGGAAAAGTGCGGAACAGTTGGGGAACAGGTGAAAAACAGTGTGGTATAGTGAATAATTGTGGGAAATAGATGTGAATCATTAGGAAACAGTAGAAAAAATGGGGAAGAGTGGGGAACAGTTTGTGAACAGCTGGAGTGCAGTGGGGAACAGTGAAGAACTGTGGGGATCAGTGTGGAACAGATATGGAGCAGTAGGCAACAGTAGGAAAAATGGGGAACAATGGTGAACAGTTCAAGAGCAGCTGGGGAACAGTGGGGAACAGGTGTGGAACAGTAGGGAACAGTTTTGAATAGATGGAGAGAAGTGGGGAACAGTGAGGAACTGTGGGAGACAGTGGGAAACAGGGGAAGAATGAGTAACAGTGGGGTATACAGGGTAATGGGGAGAGCAGTGGGGAACAGAATGCGAACATTGGAGAATGTGGGGAACGGTGGTCAAATGTGTGTGACAGATGGGGAACTGTGAGGAACAGTGGGAAACACGGGGAACAATTAGGGAACAGTGGTGTATAGTGGGCTACAGTGGGGAAAATTGAGGTGCAGAAGGAAGAGATGGGGAAAAGTGGGGATCACTGAGGAACAGTGGAGAACAGTGGAACAGAGACAAATAGGGGGGAGCAATGGGGAACAGATATTAACCTGTGGAGAATGTGGGAACAGTGGGGAACAGATTGGGAAAAGTGGGGAACCATGTGGAACAGTGGTGAAAAGTGGGGAAGTGGTGGGAAACAGCTGGATAACAGTGGGGAACAGAGGGGAATATTGGGGAGCAGGGTGGAACAATGAGGAAAGGGGAACTGATGGGGAACACTGCAGAACAGAGGTGAGCAAAAGAGTGTAGGGGGAACAGTTGGGAATCTGATGGGAAACAGTGGGGAACTGTGGGTAATATGTGGGAAAATGCTGGGATAAAGTTGGGATTGGTGGGAAACAGTGGGGAAAAGTTGGGGAACAGATGTGGAACAGTAAGAAAAATGGGGAACAATGGGGAACAGTGGTGAACAGTGGGGAACAGTTTAGGAACAGCTGGAGAACAGAGGGGAACAGATGGGGAACTGATGGGGAACACAGGTAAACCAAGGGGGACAGGTGGGAAACTGCTGGTAAACAGTTGGGATTGATGGGGAAGAGTAGGAAACAGTTGGGGAACATGTGGAAAAAAGTGGGGTACAGTGGGGAGCAGATCCGGAACAGTAGGCTACAGTGGTAAAAGGGGAACTGCTGGAAAACAGCTGCCAAACTGTGGGGAACAGGAAGAACAGTGTGGAACAGATGGTGAACAATGGAGAATGGGGGAAGAGTGGGGAAAAATGGGGAACAGATTGGGAATGAGGTGAACAGTGGGGAATCTTGGGAAACAGTGTTGAAAAGTGCAGAACTGGTGGGACACAGGTGGGGAACAGTCGAAAAAGGTGAGGGACGGTGGGAAAATGTTTAGAACAAATGGAGAACTGATGTGGAACTGTGGCGATCAGTGAGGAACAGTGCAGAAATGGTGGGCAACTGCTGGGGAACATGTGTCGAACAGGTCGGGAACAGTGAGGAACAGATGGGGAAAAGGTGAGGGACAGTGTGAAACAGTTTAGTACAGATGGGGAACTGATGTGGAGGGACAGTGTGAAACAGTTTAGTACAGATGGGGAACTGATGTGGAACTCTGGGGATCAGTGGGGAACAGTGGAGAAATGATGGACAACTGCTGGGGAACATGTGTCGAACAGGTAGGGAACAGTGAGGAACTATTGGGGACAGTGGGCAACCCTAGGTAACAGTTGGGAAACTTCTGGGAAACAGATGGGATTGGTGGGGAACAGTGGGGAAATGTAAGGAACTGTGGGGAACATATGTGGAACAGTGGGAATAAGAAGGTTAAGGTGGGAAACTGTGGGGAACAATTGAGGAACAGTGGGGAACTGATAGTGAACAGTGGGAATATTGCTAAAATTAGGCAACTGTGACGAACAGATGGGGAACAGTGGTATTAATGGGGAAAAATGGGGAACTGTGAGGAACATTTGGGAATATGGGCAACGGGGAAGAACAGATGTGGATCAGTGGGGAATAGTAGGGAACAATGTGGAACCATGGAGAACACTGCAGAATAATGGGGAATGGATGGGAATATTGGAGAGCAGGGGGGGGGGGGGAACACTGAGGAATGTTAAAATGATGGAGAACCGTAGGGAAAAGTGGAGAAATGGTGGAGAACTGCTGGGGACATGTGTTGAACAGGTGGGGAACATTGCGGAAACAGCTTGAAAACAGTGGGTATTAAATGGGGAACTGATGGGGAACAGTGGAGAGATGGTGGGGAACTGCAGGTGAAAAATGGGGACTTGTGGGAACATGTATCTAACAGGTGGGAAAAAGTGAGGAAAAGATGGGGAGGAGTGGGGAACCTTGGGGAACACTGCCAAGCAGTGGGTAACAGAGGGAATAGTGGGGAGCAGGGGTGAACAATGAGGAAAGGGGAACAGATGTTGAACAGTGGACAACAGTGCAGAACAGAGGAGAATAGTGGGGAGCAGGAGTGAACAATGAGGAAAGGGGAACAAATGTTGAACAGTTGAGAACAGTGCAGAACAGAGGGGAAGAGTGGGGTGCAGGGGTGAATAACGAGGAAAGGTGAACAAATACAGAACATTGGAGAATGTGGGGAACAGTGGGTAACAGATGGAAATGAGATGGAGAACAGCTGGGAAACAGTGAGGAACTGTGGAACAGTTGAGAACAGAGGGGGATCATTGAGGAACAGTGGGGATCAGTGGAGAAGAGTGGGTAACAGAGGGTAACATTAAGGAATGGAGAGAACTGCTGGTGAACAGAGGGGAATAGTGTGGAACATGTGTCAAACAAGTGGTGAACATGTGACAAACATGTGGGGAACAGTGTGGAACTGGGGTGAACACTGCATAACAATGGGGAACGGAGGGGAATAGGGGAGAAAAATGAGGAATTGAAGGAACAGATGGGGAACAGTGGGAAAATCTGCAGAAAAGAGGGGAATAGTGGGGAGCAGTGGTGAACAGATGGTGAACTGTGGAGAATGGGGGAACAGTGGGGAAAAGTGGGAAACAGATTGGGAAATGAGGGGAACAGTGGGGATCCAAAGGGAACAGTGGCGGAACATAGTGTCTAAGTGGTGAACAGTGGGGAACCTGTGAGGAACAGTGGAGAATAGATGGGGAACAGACTAGAAATTGTGGTAAACTGTTGAGGAACAGGTGGGGAACAGTGAGGAACAGATGGGATAGTGTGGGGTACCGTGGAAAATACTGTTGGGCAGTGGGAAATAGAGGGGAATAGTGGGAAGCAGGGAGTTAACAATGAGGAAAGGGGAACAGATGGGGAACAGTGGAGAATGGGGGAACAGTGAGTAACAGATGGAAAAGAAATGGAGAACAGCTGGGGAACAGTTAGGAACAGAGGGGAATATTGAGGAACAGTGGGGAACTGTAGGGAAAACTGCAGAATAGTGGGGAACATTGGAGACGTAGTGTGGAACTGCTGAGTTACAGTTGGGACTTGTGGGGAACATGTGTCGAACATGTGGGTAAAATATGTCGAACATGTGATTAACAGTGAGGAACAAATGGGCAACAGTGTGGAACTCTGGTGAACACTACATAATAATTGGGAATAGAGGGGAATAGTGGGGAGTAGCGGAGAATAATGCGGACCTCAGGGAACATATGGTGAACAGTTTGGAAAACTGCGGAACAGTGGGGAATAGTGGGGAGCGGTGGAGAACAGATAGCGAACTGTGGAAAATGCGGGAACAGTTGGGAAAAATGGGAAACAGATTGGGAAATGAGAGGAACTGTGGGGATCCATGGGGAACAGTGGGGAACATAGAGTCTCTGTGGTGAATAGTGGGGAACTGGTGGTAAACAGCTGCAGAACAGGTGGGGACTGTGGGGTACAGTTGGGATTGTTGTGTACAGTGGGGAAAAGTTGGGGATCAGGTGAAGAACAGAATGTAACAGAGGATGTAACAGTGGGTAAATTTGGGGATCAGGTGGGAACAGTGAGGAACAATTGGGAAGAGTTGGGGAACAAAGGGGAACATGAGGGAGACTGGGCAACAGTGCAGAACAGATGTAGAACAGTTGGAAACATTAAAGAAGAGTAGGGAACAGTAGGAAAAATGTAGAACAGATGGGGCACAGTGGGGAACAGTAGGTAAAATGTAGAACAGATGGGGAACAGTGGGTAACAGTTCTGGAAAAGCTGGAGAACAGTGGGGAACAGATCGGCAACTGCTGGAGAGCAGTGGAAACAAATGGGAAACTGATGGAGAAGATTGGAGTTCTGAACAGAGGGTAACAGGTGTGTGACAGTGGAGAACAGTGGGAAAAATGGGGACAGTGGAGAACAGATGTGGAACATTGTGGAAACATGGGGAACACTGGGAAACGTTGGGGAACAGCTGAAGAACAGTAGGGAGCAGAGGGTGTAACACTTGGTAAATTTGAGGAACAGGTGGGGAACAGTGAGGAACAATTGGGAAAATGGGCAACAGTGTGGAACAGATGCGGAACAGTGGGGAATACTGAAGAACAGGAGGGAATCGTAGGAAAAAGGTAGAGCAGATGGGTAACAGTGGGGAACAGCTGGAGAACAGCGGGGAACAGATTGGCAACTGCTGGAGAGGAGAGGGGAGCATATGGGAAACTGAGGGAGAACATTGGAGTACCATGGGGAACAGAGGTAACAGTTGTGAGACAGTGGAGAACATTGGGGAAAATGGGGAGCAGTGGGGAACAGATGGGAAACAGTTGGGATTGTTGAGAACAGTGGGTAAAAGTTGGGGAACAGGTGAAGATCAGTGGGGAACAGAGGGTGTAAAAGTGGGTAAATTTGGAGAACACGTGGGGTACAGTGAGGAACAATTGGGAAGGGTTGGGGAACAGTGGGGAACGTGGGAAATGGGCAACAGTGCGGAACAGATGCAGAACAGTTGGAAACAGTAGGGAACAGTAGGAAAAATGTAGAACAGATGGGTAACAGTGGGGAACAGTTCGAAAATAGCTGGGGAACAGTGGGGAACAGATCGGCAACTGCTGGAGAACATATGGGAAACTGATGCAGAACAGTGAGGAACCATGGGGAACAGAGGGTAACAGGTGTGAGACAGTGGAGAACAGTGGGAAAAATGGGGAACAGTGGGGAAAAATGAGGAAAGGTGAACAGTGGGGAACAATTAGGAAGGGTTGGGGAACAGTGGGGAACATTTGGGAAAATGGGCAACAGTGCGGAACAGATGCGGAACAATTGGAAACAGTAAAGAAAAGTAGGGAACAGTAGGAAAAATGTAGAACAGATGGGTAACAGTGGGGAACAGTTCTGGAGAAGCTGGAGAACCATGGGGAATAGATCGGCAACTGCTGGAGAGCAGTGGGAAAATATGGGAAATTGATGGAGAACAGTGGGGAAGCATGGGGAACAGAGTGTAACATGTGTGAGACAGTGGAGAACAGTGAGAAAAATGGAGAACAGAGGGGAAAAATGGGGAACATTGTGGAAACATGGGGATCACTGCAGAACAATGGGCAATGGAGGAATGAATTGGGGAAAGGGGGAACAATGAGGAAAGGGGAACAGTGGGGAATACTGCTGAACAGAGGGGAACAATAGGGAGGATGGGGTACAGATGTGAAACAGTGGGAAGCAGATTGGAAATGGAGTGGACCCATGGGGAAGAGTGGAGAACAATGCTGAACACTGTGGAGCAGTTTGGCACTATGTGGTACAGTTGGGATTGTTGTGTACAGTGGGGAAAAGTTGGGGATCAGGTGAAGAACAGAATGTAACAGAGGGTGTAACAGTGAGTAAATTTGGGGATCAGGTGGGAACAGTGAGGAACAATTGGGAAGAGTTGGTAAAATGTGGAACAGATGGGTAACTGTGGGGAACATTTCGGGAAAAACTGGTGAACAGTGCGGAACAGATCGGCAACTGCTGGAGAGCAGAGGGAACATGTGGGAAACTGATGGAGAAGATTGGAGTTCTATGGGGAACAGAGGGTAACAGGACTGAGACAGTGGAGAACAGTGGGAAAAATGGGGACAGTGGGGAACAGATGGGGAACATTGTGGATACGTACGGTTCACTGCAGAGCAATGGAGCAGGGAGAACAGATTGGAAAAAGTGGGGAATCTTGGGAAACACTGCAGAAAAGAGGGGATCCAAAGGAAGCAGGGGGAACAGATTGGAAAAACTGGGGAAGCATGGGGAACCATGAAGAATAGAGGGGAACCAATGGGAGCAGGGAGAACAGATTGGAAAAAGTGGGGAACCGTGGCGAACACTGCAGAACAGTGTGGAACCAAAGGGAGCAGGGGGAACAGATTGGAAAAAGTGGGGAACAGTGGGGAATAGTGCAGAAAAGAGGGGAACCAAATGGAGCAGGGGGAACAGATTTGAAAAAATGTGGAGAACCGTGGGGAAACTGCAGAACAGAGTGGAACCAAAGGGAGCAGGGGGAACAGATTGGAAAAAAGTAGCAACCGTGGGGAACACTGCAGAACAGAGGGGAACCAAAGGAACACGGGGAAAAGATTGGAAAAATTGGGAAACCATGGAGGACAGTGCAGGACGGAGGGGAACCAAAGGGAGCAGGGGGAACAGATTGGAAAAAGTGGGGAACTGTGGAGAACACTGCAGAACAGAGGGGAACCAAAGAGAGTACGGCGAACAGATTGGAAAAAGTGTGGAACCGTGGGGAACACTGCAGGACAGAGGGGAACCAAAGGGAACAGGAGGTACAGGTTGGAAAAAGTGGGGAACCGTGGTGAACACTGCAGAACAGTGGGGAACCAAAGGGAGCTGGGGGAACAGATTGGAAAAAGTGGGGAAACGTGGGGAAAACAGTAGAACAGAGGGGAACCAAGAGAGCAGGGGAAATGGATTGGAAAAAGTGGGGAACTGTGAAGGACACTGCAGGACAGACAGGAACCAAAGGGAGCAGGTCGAACAAATTGGAAAAAGTGGGGAACCGTGGAGAATACTTCAGGACAGAGGGGAACGAAAGGGAGCAGGGGGAACGGATTGGAAAAAGTGGGGAACCGTGGAGAATACTTCAGGACAGAGGGGAACGAAAGGGAGCAGGGGGAACGGATTGGAAAAAGTGGGGAACCGTGGGCAACACTGCAGGACAGAGGTGAGCCAAAGGAAGTAGGGGGAATGGATTGGAAAAAGTGGGAAACCGTGTGGAAAAATGCAGAAGCGAGGGGAACCAAAGGGAGCAGGCGGAACAGATTGGAAAAAGTGGGGAACCGTGGAGAATACTTCAGGACAGAGGGGAACGAAAGGGAGCAGGGGGAACGGATTGGAAAAAGTGGGGAACCGTGGGCAACACAGCAGAACAGAGGTGAGCCAAAAAAGCAGGGGGAATGGATTGGAAAAAGTGGGAAACCGTGGGGAAAACTGCAGAATAGAGGGGAACAATAGTGAACAGGAGGTACAGGTTGGAAAAAGTGGGGAAACGTGGGGAAAACAGTAGAACAGAGGGGAATCAAGAGAGCAGGGGAAATGGATTGGAAAAAGTGGGGAACTGTGAAGGACACTGCAGGACAGAGGGGAACCAAAGGGAACGGAAAGAACGGATTGAAAAAAGTGGGGAAATGTAGGGAACTCTGCAGAACAGAGGAGAACCAATGGTAGCAGGTCGAACAAATTGGAAAAAAGTGGAGAAGTGGGGAACACTGCAGAACAGTGGGGAGCCAAAGGGAGCAGGGGGAACAGATTGGAAAAAGTGGGGAACTGTGTGGAAAAATGCAGTACAGTGGGGAAACAAAGGGAGGAGGGGGAACAGATTGGAAAAAGTGGGAACCGTGGGGAAAACTGCAGAACAGTGGGGAGCCCAAGGAGCAGAGGGAACAGATTGGAAAAAGTGGGGAACTGTGTGGAACACTGCAGAACAGAGGGGAATCAAAGCAAGCAGGGGGGACGGATTGGAAAAAGTGGGGAACCGTTAGGAACACTGCAGAACAGAGAGGAAGCAAAGGAGCACGGGGAAGAGATTGGAAAAATTGGGAAACCATGGAGGACAGTGCAGGATGGAGGGGAACCAAAGGTAGCAGGGGGAACAGATTGGAAAATGTGGGGAACAGTGGGGAACACTGCAGAATAGAGGGGAACCAAAGAGAGCACGGCGATCAGATTAGAAAAAGTGTGGAACCGTGGGGAACACTGCAGGACAGATGGGAACCAAAGGGAACAGGAGATACAGGTTGGAAAATGTAGGGAACCGGGTGGAACACTGCAGAATAGAGGGGAACCAAAGGGAGCAGGGGGAACAGCTCGGAAAAGTGGGGAACCGTGGGGAACACTGCAGAATAAAGGAGAACCAAACGGAGCAGGGGGAACAGGTTGGAAAAAGTGGGGAACCATGGCGAACACTGCAGAAGAGTAGGGAACCAAAGGGAGCAGGGGGATCAGTTCGGAAAATTGAGGAACCGTGGGGAACACTGTAGAACAGAGTGGAACTAAGAGAGCAGGGGCAATGGATTGGAAAAAGTGGGGAACTGTGAAGGACACTGCAGGACAGAGGGGAACCAAAGGGAACAGGCGGAACGGATTGAAAAAAGTGGGGAACTGTGGGGAACTCTGCAGAACAGAGGGGAACCAATGGGAGCAGGTCGAACAAATTGGAAAAAAGTGGTGAAGTGGGGAACACTGCAGAACAGTGGGGAGCCAAAGGGAGCAGGGGGAACAGATTGGAAGAAGTGGGGAACTGTGTGGAAAAATGCAGAACAGTGGGGAACCAAAGGGAGCAGGAGGAACAGATTGGAAAAAGTCGGGAATGTGCGGAACACTGCAGGACACAGGAGAACCAAAGGGAGCATGCGTAACGGATTGGAAAATGTGGGGAACTGTATGGAAAACTGCAGAATAGAGGGGAACCAAAGGGAGCAGGGAGAACAGATTGGAAAAAGTGGGAACCGTGGGAAAAATTGCAGAACGGGGGGAGCCCAAGGAGCAGAGGGAACAGATTGGAAAAAGTGGGGAACTGTGTGGAACACTGCAGAACAGAGAGGAAGAAAAGGAGCACGGGGAAGAGATTGGAAAAATTGGGAAACCATGGAGGACAGTGCAGGATGGAGGGGAACCAAAGGTAGCAGAGGGAACAGATTGGAAAATGTGGGGAACTCTGGGGAACACTGCAGAATAGAGGGGAACCAAAGAGAGCACGGCGATCAGATTAGAAAAAGTGTGGAATCGTGGGGAACACTGCAGGACAGATGGGAACCAAAGGGAACAGGAGATACAGGTTGGAAAATGTAGCGAAGCGGGGGGAACACTGCAGAATAGAGGGGAACCAAAGGAAGCAGGGGGAACAGCTCAGAAAAGTGGGGAACCGTGGGGAACACTGCAGAATAAAGGAGAACCAAACGGAGCAGGGGGAACAGATTGGAAAAAGTGGAGAACTGTGGGGAACACTGCAGGACAAAGGGAAACCAAAGGGAACAGGAGGCACAGGTTGGAAAAAGTGGGGAACCGTGGCGAACACTGCAGAACAGTGGGGAACCAAAAGTAGCAGGGGGAACAGTTCGGAAAAGTGGGGAACCGTGGGATTCACTGCAGATTAGAGGAGAAGCAAAGGGAGCAGGGGGAACAGATTGGAAAAAGTGGGGAACCGTGGGAAACACTGCAGGACAGAGGGGAAACAAAGGAGGCAGGGGTTACAGTTTGGAAAAAGTGGGGAATCGTGGGGAACACTGCAGAAAGGAGGGGAACCAAAGGGAGCAGGGGGTACAGATTGGAAAAAGTGGGGAAGCGTGGGGAGCACTGCAGGACAGAGGGGAACCAAAGGGAGCAGGGGGAACAGATTGGAAAAAATGTGGAGAACCGTGGGGACAACTGCAGAAGAGTGCGGAACGAAGGGGAGCAGGGGGAACAGCTTGGAAATGTAGGGAACCGTGGGGTAAACTGCAGAACAGAGGGGAAACAAAGGAGCACGGGGAAAAAATTGGAAAAATTGGGAAACCATGGAGGACAGTGCAGGACGGAGGGTAACAAAAGGGAGCAGGGGGAACAGATTGGAAAATGTGGGGAACTGTGGGGAACACTGCAGAATAGAGGGGAACCAAAGAGAGCACGGCGATCAGATTAGAAAAAGTGTGGAACCGTGGGGAACACTGCAGGACAGATGGGAACCAAAGGGAACAGGAGATACAGGTTGGAAAATGTAGCGAAGCGGGGGGAACACTGCAGAATAGAGAGGAACCAAAGGGAGCAGGGGGAACAGCTCAGAAAAGTGGAGAACCGTGGGGAACACTGCAGAATAAAGAAGAACCAAACGGAGCAGGGGGAACAGATTGGAAAAAGTGGGGAACTGTGGGGAACACTGCAGGACAAAGGGGAACCAAAGGGAACAGGAGGTACAGGTTGGAAAAAGTGGGGAACCGTGGCGAACACTGCAGAACAGTGGGGAACCAAAGGGAGCAGGGGGAACAGTTCGGAAAAGTGGGGAACCGTGGGATTCACTGCAGATTAGAGGAGAAGCAAAGGGAGCAGGGGGATCAGATTGGAAAAAGTGGGGAACCGTAGAGAATACTTCAGGACAGAGGGGAGCGAAAGGGAGCAGGGGGAACGGATTGGAAAAAGTGGGGAACCGTGGGCAACACTGCAGGACAGAGGTGAGCCAAAGGAAGCAGGGGGAATGGATTGGAAAAAGTGGGGAACCGTGTGGAAAAATGCAGAAGCGAGGGGAACCAAAGGGAGCAGGGGGAACAGATGGGAAAAAGTGGGAACTGTGGGCAAAACTGCAGAATAGAGGGGAACCAAAGGGAGCAGGGGGAACAGATGGGAAAAAGTGGGAACTGTGGGGAAAACTGCAGAACAGAGGGGAACAAAAGTGAACAGGAGGTACAGGTTGGAAAAAGTGGGGAACTGTGTGGAACACTGCAGAACAGAGAGGAATCAAAGGAAGCAGGGGGAACGGATTGGAAAAAGTGGGGAACTGTGTCGAAAAATGCAGAACAGTGGGGAACCAAAGGGAGCAGGAGGAACAGATTGGAAAAAGTCGGGAACTGTGCGGAAAACTGCAGGACACAGGGGAACCAAAGGGAGCATGGGTAACAGATTGGAAAATGTGGGGAACTGTATGGAAAACTGCAGAATAGAGGGGAACCAAAGGGAGCAGGGGGAACAGCTTGGAAAAAGTGGGAACCGTGGGGAAAACTGCAGAACAGGGGGGAGCCCAAGGAGCAGAGGGAACAGATTGGAAAAAGTGGGGGACGGTGTGGAAAAATGCAGAAGAGTGGGGAAACAATGGGAGCAGGGTGAACGGATTGGAAAATGTGGGGAACCATTAGGAACACTGCAGAACAGAGAGGAAGCAAAGGAGCACGGGGAAGAGATTGGAAAAATTGGGAAACCATGGAGGACAGTGCAGGACAGAGGGGAACCAAAGGGAGCAGGGGGAACAGATTGGAAAATGTGGGGAACTGTGGGGAACACAGCAAAATAGAGGGGAACCAAAGAGAGCACGGCAATCAGATTAGAAAAAGTGTGGAACCGTGGGGAACACTGCAGGACAGATGGGAACCAAAGGGAACGGGAGATACAGGTTGGAAAATGTAGTAAAGCAGGGGGAACACTGCAGAATAGAGGGGAACCAAAGGGAGCAGTGGGAACAGCTCAGAAAAGTGGGGAACCGTGGGGAACACTGCAGAATAAAGGAGAACCAAACGGAGCAGGGGGAACAGATTGGAAAAAGTGGGGAACTGTGGGGAACACTGCAGGACAAAGGGGAACCAAAGGGAACAGGAGGTACAGGTTGGAAAAAGTGGGGAACCGTGGCGAACACTGCAGAACAGAGGGGAACCAAAGGGAGCAGGGGGAACAGTTCGGAAAAGTGGGGAACCGTAGAGAATACTTCAGGACAGAGGGGAACGAAAGGGAGCAGGGGGAACGGATTGGAAAAAGTGGGGAACCGTGGGCAACACTGCAGGACAGAGGTGAGCCAAAGGAAGCAGGGGGAATGGATTGGAAAAAGTGGGGAACGGTGTGCAAAAATGCAGAAGCGAAGGGAACCAAAGGGAGCAGGGGGAACAGATGGGAAAAAGTGGGAACTGTGGGCAAAACTGCAGAATAGAGGGGAACCAAAGGGAGCAGGGGGAACAGATGGGAAAAAGTGGGAACTGTGGGGAAAACTGCAGAACAGAGGGGAACAAAAGTGAACAGGAGGTACAGGTTGGAAAAAGTGGGGAACTGTGGCGAACACTGCAGAAGAGTGGGGAACGGTGTGGAAAAATGCAGAAGTGTGGAGAAACAACGGGAGCAGGGTGAACGGAGTGGAAAAAGTGGGGAACTGTGTGGAACACTGCAGAACAGAGGGGAATCAAAGGGAGCAGGGGGAACGAATTGGAAAAAGTGGGGAACCGTTAGGAACACTGAAGAACAGAGGGGAACCAAAGGAGCACGGGGAAGAGATTGGAAAATTTGGGAAACCATGGAGGACAGTGCAGGACGGAGAGGAACCAAAGGGAGCAGGGGGAACAGATTGGAAAAAGTGGGGAACTGTGGGGAACACAGCAGAATAGAGGGGAACCAAAGAGAGCACGGCAATCAGATTAGAAAAAGTGTGGAACCGTGGGGAACACTGCAGGACAGATGGGAACCAAAGTGAACGGGAGATACAGGTTGGAAAATGTAGTAAAGCAGGGGGAACACTGCAGAATAGAGGGGAACCAAAGGGCGCAGTGGGAACAGCTCAGAAAAGTGGGGAACCGTGGGGAACACTGCAGAATAAAGGAGAACCAAACGGAGCAGGGGGAACAGATTGGAAAAAGTGGGGAACTGTGGGGAACACTGCAGGACAAAGGGGAACCAAAGGGAACAGGAGGTACAGGTTGGAAAAAGTGGGGAACCGTGGCGAACACTGCAGAACAGAGGGGAACCAAAGGGAGCAGGGGGAACAGTTCGGAAAAGTGGGGAACCGTAGAGAATACTTCAGGACAGAGGGGAACGAAAGGGAGCAGGGGGAACGGATTGGAAAAAGTGGGTAACCGTGGGCAACACTGCAGGACAGAGGTGAGCCAAAGGAAGCAGGGGGAATGGATTGGAAAAAGTGGGGAACGGTGTGCAAAAATGCAGAAGCGAAGGGAACCAAAGGGAGCAGGGGGAACAGATGGGAAAAAGTGGGAACTGTGGGCAAAACTGCAGAATAGAGGGGAACCAAAGGGAGCAGGGGGAACAGATGGGAAAAAGTGGGAACTGTGGGGAAAACTGCAGAACAGAGGGGAACAAAAGTGAACAGGAGGTACAGGTTGGAAAAAGTGGGGAACTGTGGCGAACACTGCAGAAGAGTGGGGAACGGTGTGGAAAAATGCAGAAGTGTGGAGAAACAACGGGAGCAGGGTGAACGGAGTGGAAAAAGTGGGGAACTGTGTGGAACACTGCAGAACAGAGGGGAATCAAAGGGAGCAGGGGGAACGAATTGGAAAAAGTGGGGAACCGTTAGGAACACTGCAGAACAGAGGGGAACCAAAGGAGCACGGGGAAGAGATTGGAAAATTTGGGAAACCATGGAGGACAGTGCAGGACGGAGAGGAACCAAAGGGAGCAGGGGGAACAGATTGGAAAAAGTGGGGAACTGTGGGGAAATGTGTAGAATAGAGGGGAACCAAAGAGAGTATGGCGAACAGATTGGAAAAAGTGTGGAACCGTGGGGAACTCTGCAGGACAAAGGGGAACCAAAGGGAACAGGAGGTACAGGTTGGAAAAAGTCGGGAACCGTGGCGAAAACTGCAGAGCAGTGGGGAACCAAAGGGAGCTGGGAGAACAGATTGGAAAAATTGGGGAACAGTGGGGAATATTGCAAAAAAGAGGGGAACCAAATGGAGCATGGGAAAAGATTGGAAAAAGTGGGGAACCGTGGGGAAAACTGTAGAACAGAGTGGAACTAAGAGAGCAGGGGGAATGGATTGGAAAAAGAGGGGAAATGTGAAGGACACTGCAGGACAGAGGGGAACCAAAGGGAACAGGGGGAACGGATTGAAAAAAGTGGGGAACTGTGGGGAACTCTGCAGAACAGAGGGGAACCAATGGGAGCAGGAGGAACAGATTGCAAAAGGTCGGGAACTGTGGGGAACACTGCAGGACAGAGGGGAACCAAAGGGAGCATGGGTAACGGATTGGAAAATGTGGGGAACTGTATGGAAAACTGCAGAATAGAGGGGAACCAAAGGGAGCAGAGGGAACAGATTGGAAAAAGTGGGGAACTGTGTGGAAAAATGCAGAACAGTGGGGAACCAAAGGGAGCAGGAGGAACAGATTGCAAAAAGTCGGGAACTGTGGGGAACACTGCAGGACAGAGGGGAACCAAAGGGAGCATGGGTAACGGATTGGAAAATGTGGGGAACTGTATGGAAAACTGCAGAATAGAGGGGAACCAAAGGGAGCAGAGGGAACAGATTGGAAAAAGTGGGGAACTGTGTGGAACACTGCAGAACAGAGGGGAATCAAAGGAAACAGGGGGAACGGATTGGAAAAAGTGGGGAACCGTTAGGAACACTGCAGAAAAGAGAGGAAGCAAAGGAGCACGGGGAAGAGAGTGGAAAAATTGGGAAACCATGGAGGACAGTGCAGGATGGAGGGGAACCAAAGGTAGCAGGGGGAACAGTTCGGAAAAGTGGGGAACCGTAGAGAATACTTCAGGACAGAGGGGAACGAAAGGGAGCAGGGGGAACAGTTCGGAAAAGTGGGGAACCGTAGAGAATACTTCAGGACAGAGGGGAACGAAAGGGAGCAGGGGGAACGGATTGGAAAAAGTGGGGAACCGTGGGCAACACTGCAGGACAGAGGTGAGCCAAAGGAAGCAGGGGGAATGGATGGGAAAAAGTGGGAACTGTGGGCAAAACTGCAGAATAGAGGGGAACCAAAGGGAGCAGGGGGAACAGATGGGAAAAAGTGGGAACTGTGGGGAAAACTGCAGAACAGAGGGGAACAAAAGTGAACAGGAGGTACAGGTTGGAAAAAGTGGGGAACTGTGGCGAACACTGCAGAAGAGTGGGGAACGGTGTGGAAAAATGCAGAAGTGTGGAGAAACAACGGGAGCAGGGTGAACGGAGTGGAAAAAGTGGGGAACTGTGTGGAACACTGCAGAACAGAGGGGAATCAAAGGGAGCAGGGGGAACGAATTGGAAAAAGTGGGGAACCGTTAGGAACACTGCAGAACAGAGGGGAACCAAAGGAGCACGGGGAAGAGATTGGAAAATTTGGGAAACCATGGAGGACAGTGCAGGACGGAGAGGAACCAAAGGGAGCAGGGGGAACAGATTGGAAAAAGTGGGGAACTGTGGGGAAATGTGTAGAATAGAGGGGAACCAAAGAGAGTATGGCGAACAGATTGGAAAAAGTGTGGAACCGTGGGGAACTCTGCAGGACAAAGGGGAACCAAAGGGAACAGGAGGTACAGGTTGGAAAAAGTCGGGAACCGTGGCGAAAACTGCAGAGCAGTGGGGAACCAAAGGGAGCTGGGAGAACAGATTGGAAAAATTGGGGAACAGTGGGGAATATTGCAAAAAAGAGGGGAACCAAATGGAGCATGGGAAAAGATTGGAAAAAGTGGGGAACCGTGGGGAAAACTGTAGAACAGAGTGGAACTAATAGAGCAGGGGGAATTGATTGGAAAAAGAGGGGAAATGTGAAGGACACTGCAGGACAGAGGGGAACCAAAGGGAACAGGGGGAACGGATTGAAAAAAGTGGGGAACTGTGGGGAACTCTGCAGAACAGAGGGGAACCAATGGGAGCAGGAGGAACTGATTGCAAAAAGTCGGGAACTGTGGGGAACACTGCAGGACAGAGGGGAACCAAAGGGAGCATGGGTAACGGATTGGAAAATGTGGGGAACTGTATGGAAAACTGCAGAATAGAGGGGAACCAAAGGGAGCAGAGGGAACAGATTGGAAAAAGTGGGGAACTGTGTGGAAAAATGCAGAACAGTGGGGAACCAAAGGGAGCAGGAGGAACAGATAGCAAAAAGTCGGGAACTGTGGGGAACACTGCAGGACAGAGGGGAACCAAAGGGAGCATGGGTAACGGATTGGAAAATGTGGGGAACTGTATGGAAAACTGCAGAATAGAGGGGAACCAAAGGGAGCAGAGGGAACAGATTGGAAAAAGTGGGGAACTGTGTGGAACACTGCAGAACAGAGGGGAATCAAAGGAAACAGGGGGAACGGATTGGAAAAAGTGGGGAACCGTTAGGAACACTGCAGAAAAGAGAGGAAGCAAAGGAGCACGGGGAAGAGAGTGGAAAAATTGGGAAACCATGGAGGACAGTGCAGGATGGAGGGGAACCAAAGGTAGCAGGGGGAACAGATTGGAAAAGGTGGAGAACTGTGGGGAACAATGCAGAACAGAGGGGAACCAAAGGGAGCAGAGGGAACGGATTGGAAAAAGTGGAGAACCGTGGGGAACACTGCACGACAGAGGAGAACCAAAGGGATCTGGGGGAACAGATAGGAAAAAATTGGGGAACTGTGAAAACACTGCATGACAGAGGGGAACCAAAGGGAGCAGGAGGTACAGGTTGGAAAAAGTGGGGAACCGTGGAGGACACTGCAGGACAGAGGGGAACCTAAGGGAGCAGAGCGAACAGATTGTAAAAAAGTGGGGAACCGTGGGGAACACTGCAGAACAGTATGAAACCAAAGCGAGCAGGGGGAACAGTTTGGAAAATGTGGGGAACCGTGTGGATCACTGCAGAACAGAGGGGAACCAAAGGGAGCAGGGCAACGCATTGGAAAAAGTGGGGAACCGTGGGGAACACTGCAGAACAGTGAGGAACCAAAGGGAGCAGGGGGAACAGATTGGAAAAAGTGGGGAACCGTGTGGAAAAATGCAGAACAGTGGGGAAACAAAGGGTGCAGGAGGAACAGATTAGAAGAAGTGGGGTACCGTGTGCAAAAATGCACAACAGTGGGGAACCAAAGGGAGCAGGGGGTACAGGATGGAAAAAAATGTGGAGAATCGTGGGGAACACAGCAGAATAGAGGGGAACCAAAGGGAGCAGGGGGAACGGATTGGAAAAAGTGGGGAAGCGTCGGGAACACTGCAGAACAGAGGCGAACCAAATGGAACAGGGGGAACGGATTGGAAAAAGTGGGGAACCATGGGGGACACTGCAGGGCAGAGGGGATCCATAGGGAGCAGGGGGTACAGGTTGGAAAAATGTGGAGAACCGTGAGGAAAACTGCAGAACAGTGAGGAACCAAAGGGAGCAGGGGGAATAGTTTTGAAAAAGTGGGGAACCGTGTGCAAAAATGCAAAACAGTGGGGAACCAAAGGTAGCAGGAGGAACAGATTGGAAAAAGTTGAGAACAGTGGGCAACACTGCAGAACAGAGGGGAATCAAAGTGTGCAGATGGAACAGTTTGGAAAAAGTGGGGGCCCGTAGGAACAATGCAGAACAGAGAGGGACCAAAGGGAGCAGGGGGAACAGATTGGAAAAAGTGGGGAACCGTGTGGAAAAATGCAGAACAGTGGGGAAACAAAGGGTGCAGGAGGAACAGATTAGAAGAAGTGGGGTACCGTGTGGAAAAATGCACAACAGTGGGGAACCAAAGGGAGCAGGGGGTACAGGATGGAAAAAAATGTGGAGAATCGTGGGGAACACTGCAGAATAGAGGGGAACCAAAGGGAGCAGGGGGAACGGATTGGAAAAAGTGGGGAAGCGTCGGGAACACTGCAGAACAGAGGCGAACCAAAGGGAACAGGGGGAACGGATTGGAAAAAGTGGGGAACCATGGGGGACACTGCAGGGCAGAGGGGATCCATAGGGAGCAGGGGGAACAGTTTTGAAAAAGTGGGGAACCATGTGCAAAAATGCAAAACAGTGGGGAACCAAAGGGAGCAGGAGGAACAGATTGGAAAAAGTTGAGAACAGTGGGCAACACTGCAGAACAGAGGGGAACCAAAGGGAGCAGGGGAACGCATTGGAAAAAGTGGGAAAGCGTCGGGAACACTGCAGAACAGAGGAGAACCAAAGGGAGCAGGGGGAACGGATTGGAAAAAGTGGGGAACCGTTTGGAAAAAGTAGGGAACCGTGTGGAAAAATGCAGAATAGTGGGGAACCAAAGGGAGCAGAGGGAACGAATTGGAAAAGGTGGAGAACTGTGGGGAACACTGCAGAACAAAGGGGAACCAAAGGGACAAGGGGAAACGGATTGAAAAAGTGGGGCCCATGGCGAACACTGCATGCCAGAGGGGAATCAAAGGGAGCAGGGGGAACCGATTGGAAAAAGTGGGGAACTGTGGGGAACACTGCAGAACAGAGGGGAACCAAAGGTAGCAGGGGGAACGGATTGGAAAAAGTGGGGAACCATGGGGGACACTGCAGGGCAGAGGGTAACCAAAGGGAGCATGGGGACAGATTAGAAAAAATTTGGAGAACCGTGGGGAAAACTGCAGAACAGAGAGGAACCAAAGGGAGCAGGGGGAACAGCTCGGAAAAGTGGGGGCCCGTAGGAACAATGCAGAACAGAGAGGGACCAAAGGGAGCAGGGGGAACAGATTGGAAAAAGTGGGGAACCGTGTGGAAAAATGCAGAACAAAGCGGAACCAAAGGGAGCAGGGGGAACAGATTGGAAAAAGTGGGGATTCGTGGAGAGATCTGCAGAACAGAGGTGAACCAAAGGAAGCAGGGGGAACGGATTGGAAAAATTGGGGAAAAGTGTGGAAAAATGCGGAATAGAGGGGAACCAAAGGGAGCAGGGGATACAGGATGGAAAAAAATGTGGAGAATCGTGGGGAACACTGCGGGACAGAGGGGAACCAAAAAGAACAGCGGGAACAGATTGCAAAAAGTTGGGAACCGTGGAGAACACTGCTGAACAGTGAGGAACAAAAGGGAGCAGGGGGAACAGATTGGAAAAAGTGGGGAACCGTGTGGAAAAATGCAGAACAGTGGGGAAACAAAGGGTGCAGGAGGAACAGATTAGAAGAAGTGGGGTACCGTGTGGAAAAATGCACAACAGTGGGGAACCAAAGGGAGCAGGGGGTACAGGATGGAAAAAAATGTGGAGAATCGTGGGGAACACTGCAGAATAGAGGGGAACCAAAGGGAGCAGGGGGAACGGATTGGAAAAAGTGGGGAAGCGTCGGGAACACTGCAGAACAGAGGCGAACCAAAGGGAACAGGGGGAACGGATTGGAAAAAGTGGGGAACCATGGGGGACACTGCAGGGCAGAGGGGATCCATAGGGAGCAGGGGGAACAGTTTTGAAAAAGTGGGGAACCGTGTGCAAAAATGCAAAACAGTGGGGAACCAAAGGGAGCAGGAGGAACAGATTGGAAAAAGTTGAGAACAGTGGGCAACACTGCAGAACAGAGGGGAACCAAAGGGAGCAGGGGAACGCATTGGAAAAAGTGGGGAAGCGTCGGGAACACTGCAGAACAGAGGAGAACCAAAGGGAGCAGGGGGAACGGATTGGAAAAAGTGGGGAACCGTTTGGAAAAAGTAGGGAACCGTGTGGAAAAATGCAGAATAGTGGGGAACCAAAGGGAGCAGAGGGAACGAATTGGAAAAGGTGGAGAACTGTGGGGAACACTGCAGAACAAAGGGGAACCAAAGGGACAAGGGGAAACGGATTGAAAAAGTGGGGCCCATGGCGAACACTGCATGCAAGAGGGGAATCAAAGGGAGCAGGGGGAACCGATTGGAAAAAGTGGGGAACTGTGGGGAACACTGCAGAACAGAGGGGAACCAAAGGTAGCAGGGGGAACGGATTGGAAAAAGTGGGGAACCATGGGGGACACTGCAGGGCAGAGGGTAACCAAAGGGAGCATGGGGACAGATTAGAAAAAATTTGGAGAACCGTGGGGAAAACTGCAGAACAGAGAGGAACCAAAGGGAGCAGGGGGAACAGCTCGGAAAAGTGGGGGCCCGTAGGAACAATGCAGAACAGAGAGGGACCAAAGGGAGCAGGGGGAACAGATTGGAAAAAGTGGGGAACCGTGTGGAAAAATGCAGAACAAAGCGGAACCAAAGGGAGCAGGGGGAACAGATTGGAAAAAGTGGGGATTCGTGGAGAGATCTGCAGAACAGAGGTGAACCAAAGGAAGCAGGGGGAACGGATTGGAAAAATTGGGGAAAAGTGTGGAAAAATGCGGAATAGAGGGGAACCAAAGGGAGCAGGGGGTACAGGATGGAAAAAAATGTGGAGAATCGTGGGGAACACTGCGGGACAGAGGGGAACCAAAAAGAACAGCGGGAACGGATTGCAAAAAGTTGGGAACCGTGGAGAACACTGCTGAACAGTGAGGAACCAAAGGGAGCAGGGGGAACAGATTGGAAAAAGTGGGGAACCGTGTGTAAAAATGCAGAACAGTGGGGAAACAAAGGGTGCAGGAGGAACAGATTAGAAGAAGTGGGGTACCATGTGGAAAAATGCACAACAGTGGGGAACCAAAGGGAGCAGGGGGTACAGGATGGAAAAAAATGTGGAGAATCGTGGGGAACACTGCAGAATAGAGGGGAACCAAAGGGAGCAGGGGGAACGGATTGGAAAAAGTGGGGAAGCGTCGGGAACACTGCAGAACAGAGGCGAACCAAAGGGAACAGGGGGAACGGATTGGAAAAAGTGGGGAACCGTGTGGAAAAATGCAGAACAGTGGGGAAACAAAGGGTGCAGGAGGAACAGATTAGAAGAAGTGGGGTACCGTGTGCAAAAATGCACAACAGTGGGGTACCAAAGGGAGCAGGGGGTACAGGATGGAAAAAAATGTGGAGAATCGTGGGGAACACTGCAGAATAGAGAGGCACCAAAGGGAGCAGGGGGAACGGATTGGAAAAAGTGGGGAAGCGTCGGGAACGCTGCAGAACAGAGGTGAACCAAAGTGAACAGGGGGAACGGTTTGGAAAAAGTGGGGAACCGTGTGGATCACTGCAGAACAGAGGGGAACCAAAGGGAGCAGGGGAACGCATTGGAAAAAGTGGGGAAGCGTCAGGAACACTGCAGAACAGAGGAGAACCAAAGGGAGCAGGGGGAACGGATTGCAAAAAGTTGGGAACCGTGGAGAACACGGAAGGACAGAGGGGAACCAAAGGGAACAAGGGGAACAGGTTGGAAAAAGTGGTGTCCCATGGGTAACACTGCAAGGCAGAGGTGAACCATAGGGATCAGGGGGTACAGTATGTAAAAAAATGTGGAGAATAGTGGGGAACACTGCACAATAGAGGGGAACCAAAGGGAGCAGGGGGAACGGATTGGAAAATGTGGGGAAGCGTTGGTAACACTGCAGAACAGAGGAGAACCAAAGGGAGCAGGGGGAACAGATTGGAAAAAGTGGGGAACCGTTTGGAAAAAGTAGGGAACCGTGTGGAAAAATGCAGAATAGTGGGGAACCAAAGGGAGCAGGGGGAACGAATTGGAAAAGGTGGAGAACTGTGAAGAACACTGCAGAACAGAGGGGAATCAAAGGGTGCAGGGGGAACAGATTGGAAAAAGTGGGGAACCGTGAGGAACACTGCAGAACAGAGGTGAACCAAAGGGAGCAGGGGGTACAGTTCGGAAAAGTGGGGAACCGTGGGGAACAATGCAGAACAGAGGGGAACCAAAGGGAGCAGGGGGAACAGATAGGAAAAAGTGGGGAATCGTGGGGAGTTCTGAAGAACAGAGGTGAACCAAAGGAAGCAGGGGGAACGGATTGGAAAAAGTGGGGAACAGTGTGGAAAAATGCAGAACAGAGGGGAACCAGAGGTAGCAGGGGAAACAGATTGGAAAAAGTGGGGAACCGTTGGGAACACTGCAGAACAGAGGGGCACCAAAGGGAGAAAAGGGAACGCATTGGAAAAAGTGGGGAACCGTGGGGAACACTGCAGAACAGAGGGGAACCAAACGGAGCAGGGGGAACGGATTGCAAAAAGTTGGGAACCGTGGAGAACACGGCAGGACGGAGGGGAACCAAAGGGAACAAGGGGAACAGGTTGGAAAAAGTGGGGTCCCATGGGTAACACTGCAAGGCAGAGGGGAACCATAGGGAGCAGGGGGTACAGGATGGAAAAAAATGTATAGAATCGTGGGGAACACTGTAGAATAGTGGGGAACTAAAGGGAGCAGGAGGAATGGTTTGGAAAAAGTGGGGAACCGATTGGAAAAAGTTGGGCACCATGTGGAAAAATGCAGATACGTGGGGAACCAAAGGGAGCAGGGGGAACGAATTGGAAAAGGTGGAGAACTGTGGGGAACAATGCAGAACAGAGGGGAACCAAAGGGAGCAGAGGGAACGGATTGGAAAAAGTGGAGAACCGTGGGGAACACTGCACGACAGAGGAGAACCAAAGGGATCAGGGGGAACAGATAGGAAAAAATTGGGGAACTGTGAAAACACTGCATGACAGAGGGGAACCAAAGGGAGCAGGAGGTACAGGTTGGAAAAAGTGGGGAACCGTGTAGGACACTGCAGGGCAGAGGGGAACCAAAGGGAGCAGGGCGAACAGATTGTAAAAAAGTGGGAACCGTGAGGAACACTGCAGAACAGTATGAAACCAAAGCGAGCAGGGGGAACAGTTTGGAAAATGTGGTGAACCGTGTGGATCACTGCAGAACAGAGGGGAACCAAAGGGAGCAGGGCAACGCATTGGAAAAAGTGGGGAACCGTGGGGAACACTGCAGAACAGTGAGGAACCAAAGGGAGCAGGGTGAACAGATTGGAAAAAGTGGGGAATCGTGTGGAAAAATGCAGAACAGTGGGGAAACAAAGGGTGCAGAAGGAACAGATGAGAAGATGTGGGGTACCGTGTGCAAAAATGCACAACAGTGGGGAACCAAAGGGAGCAGGGGGTACAGGATGGAAAAAAATGTGGAGAATCGTGGGGAACACTGCAGAATAGAGGGGAACCAAAGGGAGCAGGGGGAACGGATTGGAAAAAGTGGGGAAGCGTCGGGAACACTGCAGAACAGAGGCGAACCAAAGGGAACAGGGGGAACGGATTGGAAAAAATGGGGAACCATGGGGGACACTGCAGGACAGAGGGGAACCTAAGGGAGCAGAGCGAACAGATTGTAAAAAAGTGGGGAACCGTGGGGAACACTGCAGAACAGTATGAAACCAAAGCAAGCAGGGGGAACAGTTTGGAAAATGTGGGGAACCGTGTGGATCACTGCAGAACAGTGGGGAACCAAAGTGAGCAGGGGAACGCATTGGAAAAAGTGGGGAATTGTGGGGGACACTGCAGAACAGTGAGGAACCAAAGGGAGCAGGGTGAACAGATTGGAAAAAGTAGGGAACCGTGTGGAAAAATGCAGAACAGTGGGGAAACAAAGGGTGCAGGAGGAACAGATTAGAAGAAGTGGGGTACCGTGTGGAAAAATGCACAACAGTGGGGAACCAAAGGGAGCAGGGGGAACGGATTGGAAAAAGTGGGGAAGCGTCGCGAACACTGCAGAACAGAGGCGAACCAAAGTGAAGAGGGGGAACGGATTGGAAAAAGTGGGGAACCATGGGGGACATTGCAGGGCAGAGGGGAACCATAGGGAGCAGGGGGTACAGGTTGGAAAATATGTGGAGAACCGTGAGAAAGACTGCAGAACAGTGAGGAACCAAAGGTAGCAGGGGGAATAGATTGGAAAAAGTGAGGAACCGTGTGGAAAAATGCAGAATAGTGGGGAACCAAAGGGATCAGGAAGAACAGATTGGAAAAAGTTGAGAACAGTGGGCAACACTGCAGAACAGAGGGGAATCAAAGGGTGCAGGGGGAACAGATTGGAAAAAGTGGGGAACAGTGAGGAACACTGCAGAACAGAGGTGAACCAAAGGGAGCAGGGGGTACAGTTCGGAAAAGTGGGGAACCGTGGGGAACACTGCAGAACAGTATGAAACCAAAGCGAGCCGGGGGAACAGTTTGGAAAATGTGGGGAACCGTGGAGATCACTGCAGAACAGAGGGGAACCAAAGGGAGCAGGGGAACAGATTGGAAAAAGTGGGGAACCGTGGGGAACACTGAACAATAGAGGGGAACCAAAGGGAGCAGGGGAAATGGATTGGAAAAAGTGGGGAACCGTGGGAAACACTGCAGAACCAAAGGGAGCAGGTGGAACAGTTTGGAAAAAATGTGGAGAACCATGGGGAAAACTGCAGAACAGAGTGGAGCGAAAGGAGCAGGGGGAACAGATTGGAAAAAGTGGGGTCCCATGCGGAACACTGCAAGGCAGAGGGGAACCATAGGGAGCAGGGGGTACAGGATGGAAAAAAAAGGGAGAAATGTAGGGAACAATGCAGAATAGAGGGGAACCAAAGGGAGCAGGGTGAACGGATTGGAAAAAGTGGGGAAGCGTCGGGAACACTGCAGAACAGAGGGGAATCAAAGGGTGCAGGGGGAACAGATTGGAAAAAGTGGGAAACCGTGAGGAACACTGCAGAACAGAGGTGAACCAAAGGGAGCAGGGGGTTCAGTTCGTAAAAGTCGGGAACCGTGGGGAACAATGCAGAACAGAGGGGAACCAAAGGGAGCAGGGGGAACAGATAGGAAAAAGTGGGGAATCGTGGGGAACACTGCACGACAGAGGGGAACCAAAGGGATCAGGAGGAACAGATAGGAAAAAATTGGGATCTGTGAAAACACTGCATGACAGAGGGGAACCAAAGGGAGCATGGCGAACAGATTGTAAAAAAGTGGGGAACCGTGGGGAACACTGCAGAACAGTATGAAACCAAAGCGAGCCGGGGGAACAGTTTGGAAAATGAGGGGAACCGTGGGGATCACTGCAGAACAGTGGGGAACCAAAGTGAGCAGGGGAACGCATTGGAAAAAGTGGGGAATCGTGGGGGACACTGCAGAACAGTGAGGAACCAAAGGGAGCAAGGTGAACAGATTGGAAAAAGTGGGGAACCGTGTGGAAAAATGCAGAACATTGGGGAAACAAAGGGTGCAGGAGGAACAGATTAGAAGAAGTGGGGTACCGTGTGGAATAATGCACAACAGTGGGGAACCAAAGGGAGCAGGGGGAACGGATTGGAAAAAGTGGGGAAGCGTCGCGAACACTGCAGAACAGAGGCGAACCAAAGGGAAGAGGGGGAACGGATTGGAAAAAGTGGGGAACCATGGGGGACACTGCAGGGCAGAGGGGAACCATAGGGAGCAGGGGGTACAGGTTGGAAAATATGTGGAGAACCGTGAGAAAGACTGCAGAACAGCGAGGAACCAAAGGGAGCAGGGGGAACAGATTGGAAAAAGTGGGGAACCGTGAGGAACACTGCAGAACAGAGGTGAACCAAAGGGAGCAGGGGGTACAGTTCGGAAAAGTGGGGAACCGTGGGGAACAATGCAGAACAGAGGGGAACCAAAGGGAGCAGGGGGAACAGATAGGAAAAAGTGGGGAATCGTGGGGAGTTCTGAAGAACAGAGGTGAACCAAAGGAAGCAGGGGGAACGGATTGGAAAAAGTGGGGAACAGTGTGGAAAAATGCAGAACAGAGGGGAACCAGAGGTAGCAGGGGAAACAGATTGGAAAAAGTGGGGAACCGTTGGGAACACTGCAGAACAGAGGGGCACCAAAGGGAGCAAAGGGAACGTATTGGAAAAAGTGGGGAACCGTGGGGAACACTGCAGAACAGAGGAGAACCAAAGGGAGCAGGGGGAACGGATTGCAAAAAGTTGGGAACCGTGGAGAACATGGAAGGACAGAGGGGAACCAAAGGGAACAAGGGGAACAGGTTGGAAAAAGTGGTGTCCCATGGGTAACACTGCAAGGCAGAGGTGAACCATAGGAATCAGGGGGTACAGTATGTAAAAAAATGTGGAGAATCGTAGGGAACACTGCAGAATAGAGGGGAATCAAAAGGAGCAGGGGAAACGGATTGGAAAAAGAGGGGAAGCGTCAGGAAAACTGCAGAACAGAGGAGAACCAAAGGGAGCAGGGCGAACAGATTGGAAAAAGTTGGGAACCGTTTGGAAAAAGTAGGGAACCGTGTGGAAAAATGCAGCATAGTGGGGAACCAAAGGGAGCAGGGGGAACGAATTGGAAAAGGTGGAGAACTGTGGGGAACAATGCAGAACAGAGGGGAACCAAAGGGAGCAGAGGGAACGGATTGGAAAAAGTGGAGAACCGTGGGGAACACTGCACGACAGAGGAGAACCAAAGGGATCTGGGGGAACAGATAGGAAAAAATTGGGGAACTGTGAAAACACTGCATGACAGAGGGGAACCAAAGGGAGCAGGAGGTACAGGTTGGAAAAAGTGGGGAACCGTGGAGGACACTGCAGGACAGAGGGGAACCTAAGGGAGCAGAGCGAACAGATTGTAAAAAAGTGGGGAACCGTGGGGAACACTGCAGAACAGTATGAAACCAAAGCGAGCAGGGGGAACAGTTTGGAAAATGTGGGGAACCGTGTGGATCACTGCAGAACAGAGGGGAACCAAAGGGAGCAGGGCAACGCATTGGAAAAAGTGGGGAACCGTGGGGAACACTGCAGAACAGTGAGGAACCAAAGGGAGCAGGGGGAACAGATTGGAAAAAGTGGGGAACCGTGTGGAAAAATGCAGAACAGTGGGGAAACAAAGGGTGCAGGAGGAACAGATTAGAAGAAGTGGGGTACCGTGTGCAAAAATGCACAACAGTGGGGAACCAAAGGGAGCAGGAGGTACAGGATGGAAAAAAATGTGGAGAATCGTGGGGAACACAGCAGAATAGAGGGGAACCAAAGGGAGCAGGGGGAACGGATTGGAAAAAGTGGGGAAGCGTCGGGAACACTGCAGAACAGAGGCGAACCAAATGGAACAGGGGGAACGGATTGGAAAAAGTGGGGAACCATGGGGGACACTGCAGGGCAGAGGGGATCCATAGGGAGCAGGGGGTACAGGTTGGAAAAATGTGGAGAACCGTGAGGAAAACTGCAGAACAGTGAGGAACCAAAGGGAGCAGGGGGAATAGTTTTGAAAAAGTGGGGAACCGTGTGCAAAAATGCAAAACAGTGGGGAACCAAAGGTAGCAGGAGGAACAGATTGGAAAAAGTTGAGAACAGTGGGCAACACTGCAGAACAGAGGGGAATCAAAGTGTGCAGATGGAACAGTTTGGAAAAAGTGGGGGCCCGTAGGAACAATGCAGAACAGAGAGGGACCAAAGGGAGCAGGGGGAACAGATTGGAAAAAGTGGGGAACCGTGTGGAAAAATGCAGAACAGTGGGGAAACAAAGGGTGCAGGAGGAACAGATTAGAAGAAGTGGGGTACCGTGTGGAAAAATGCACAACAGTGGGGAACCAAAGGGAGCAGGGGGTACAGGATGGAAAAAAATGTGGAGAATCGTGGGGAACACTGCAGCATAGAGGGGAACCAAAGGGAGCAGGGGGAACGGATTGGAAAAAGTGGGGAAGCGTCGGGAACACTGCAGAACAGAGGCGAACCAAAGGGAACAGGGGGAACGGATTGGAAAAAGTGGGGAACCATGGGGGACACTGCAGGGCAGAGGGGATCCATAGGGAGCAGGGGGAACAGTTTTGAAAAAGTGGGGAACCATGTGCAAAAATGCAAAACAGTGGGGAACCAAAGGGAGCAGGAGGAACAGATTGGAAAAAGTTGAGAACAGTGGGCAACACTGCAGAACAGAGGGGAACCAAAGGGAGCAGGGGAACGCATTGGAAAAAGTGGGGAAGCGTCGGGAACACTGCAGAACAGAGGAGAACCAAAGGGAGCAGGGGGAACGGATTGGAAAAAGTGGGGAACCGTTTGGAAAAAGTGGGGAACCGTGTGGAAAAATGCAGAACAGTGGGGAAACAAAGGGTGCAGGAGGAACAGATTAGAAGAAGTGGGGTACCGTGTGCAAAAATGCACAACAGTGGGGAACCAAAGGGAGCAGAGGGAACGAATTGGAAAAGGTGGAGAACTGTGGGGAACACTGCAGAACAAAGGGGAACCAAAGGGACAAGGGGAAACGGATTGAAAAAGTGGGGCCCATGGCGAACACTGCATGCCAGAGGGGAATCAAAGGGAGCAGGGGGAACCGATTGGAAAAAGTGGGGAACTGTGGGGAACACTGCAGAACAGAGGGGAACCAAAGGTAGCAGGGGGAACGGATTGGAAAAAGTGGGGAACCATGGGGGACACTGCAGGGCAGAGGGTAACCAAAGGGAGCATGGGGACAGATTAGAAAAAATTTGGAGAACCGTGGGGAAAACTGCAGAACAGAGAGGAACCAAAGGGAGCAGGGGGAACAGCTCGGAAAAGTGGGGGCCCGTAGGAACAATGCAGAACAGAGAGGGACCAAAGGGAGCAGGGGGAACAGATTGGAAAAAGTGGGGAACCGTGTGGAAAAATGCAGAACAAAGCGGAACCAAAGGGAGCAGGGGGAACAGATTGGAAAAAGTGGGGATTCGTGGAGAGATCTGCAGAACAGAGGTGAACCAAAGGAAGCAGGGGGAACGGATTGGAAAAATTGGGGAAAAGTGTGGAAAAATGCGGAATAGAGGGGAACCAAAGGGAGCAGGGGATACAGGATGGAAAAAAATGTGGAGAATCGTGGGGAACACTGCGGGACAGAGGGGAACCAAAAAGAACAGCGGGAACAGATTGCAAAAAGTTGGGAACCGTGGAGAACACTGCTGAACAGTGAGGAACAAAAGGGAGCAGGGGGAACAGATTGGAAAAAGTGGGGAACCGTGTGGAAAAATGCAGAACAGTGGGGAAACAAAGGGTGCAGGAGGAACAGATTAGAAGAAGTGGGGTACCGTGTGGAAAAATGCACAACAGTGGGGAACCAAAGGGAGCAGGGGGTACAGGATGGAAAAAAATGTGGAGAATCGTGGGGAACACTGCAGAATAGAGGGGAACCAAAGGGAGCAGGGGGAACGGATTGGAAAAAGTGGGGAAGCGTCGGGAACACTGCAGAACAGAGGCGAACCAAAGGGAACAGGGGGAACGGATTGGAAAAAGTGGGGAACCATGGGGGACACTGCAGGGCAGAGGGGATCCATAGGGAGCAGGGGGAACAGTTTTGAAAAAGTGGGGAACCGTGTGCAAAAATGCAAAACAGTGGGGAACCAAAGGGAGCAGGAGGAACAGATTGGAAAAAGTTGAGAACAGTGGGCAACACTGCAGAACAGAGGGGAACCAAAGGGAGCAGGGGAACGCATTGGAAAAAGTGGGGAAGCGTCGGGAACACTGCAGAACAGAGGAGAACCAAAGGGAGCAGGGGGAACGGATTGGAAAAAGTGGGGAACCGTTTGGAAAAAGTAGGGAACCGTGTGGAAAAATGCAGAATAGTGGGGAACCAAAGGGAGCAGAGGGAACGAATTGGAAAAGGTGGAGAACTGTGGGGAACACTGCAGAACAAAGGGGAACCAAAGGGACAAGGGGAAACGGATTGAAAAAGTGGGGCCCATGGCGAACACTGCATGCAAGAGGGGAATCAAAGGGAGCAGGGGGAACCGATTGGAAAAAGTGGGGAACTGTGGGGAACACTGCAGAACAGAGGGGAACCAAAGGTAGCAGGGGGAACGGATTGGAAAAAGTGGGGAACCATGGGGGACACTGCAGGGCAGAGGGTAACCAAAGGGAGCATGGGGACAGATTAGAAAAAATTTGGAGAACCGTGGGGAAAACTGCAGAACAGAGAGGAACCAAAGGGAGCAGGGGGAACAGCTCGGAAAAGTGGGGGCCCGTAGGAACAATGCAGAACAGAGAGGGACCAAAGGGAGCAGGGGGAACAGATTGGAAAAAGTGGGGAACCGTGTGGAAAAATGCAGAACAAAGCGGAACCAAAGGGAGCAGGGGGAACAGATTGGAAAAAGTGGGGATTCGTGGAGAGATCTGCAGAACAGAGGTGAACCAAAGGAAGCAGGGGGAACGGATTGGAAAAATTGGGGAAAAGTGTGGAAAAATGCGGAATAGAGGGGAACCAAAGGGAGCAGGGGGTACAGGATGGAAAAAAATGTGGAGAATCGTGGGGAACACTGCGGGACAGAGGGGAACCAAAAAGAACAGCGGGAACGGATTGCAAAAAGTTGGGAACCGTGGAGAACACTGCTGAACAGTGAGGAACCAAAGGGAGCAGGGGGAACAGATTGGAAAAAGTGGGGAACCGTGTGTAAAAATGCAGAACAGTGGGGAAACAAAGGGTGCAGGAGGAACAGATTAGAAGAAGTGGGGTACCGTGTGGAAAAATGCACAACAGTGGGGAACCAAAGGGAGCAGGGGGTACAGGATGGAAAAAAATGTGGAGAATCGTGGGGAACACTGCAGAATAGAGGGGAACCAAAGGGAGCAGGGGGAACGGATTGGAAAAAGTGGGGAAGCGTCGGGAACACTGCAGAACAGAGGCGAACCAAAGGGAACAGGGGGAACGGATTGGAAAAAGTGGGGAACCGTGTGGAAAAATGCAGAACAGTGGGGAAACAAAGGGTCCAGGAGGAACAGATTAGAAGAAGTGGGGTACCGTGTGCAAAAATGCACAACAGTGGGGTACCAAAGGGAGCAGGGGGTACAGGATGGAAAAAAATGTGGAGAATCGTGGGGAACACTGCAGAATAGAGAGGCACCAAAGGGAGCAGGGGGAACGGATTGGAAAAAGTGGGGAAGCGTCGGGAACGCTGCAGAACAGAGGTGAACCAAAGTGAACAGGGGGAACGGTTTGGAAAAAGTGGGGAACCGTGTGGATCACTGCAGAACAGAGGGGAACCAAAGGGAGCAGGGGAACGCATTGGAAAAAGTGGGGAAGCGTCAGAAACACTGCAGAACAGAGGAGAACCAAAGGGAGCAGGGGGAACGGATTGCAAAAAGTTGGGAACCGTGGAGAACACGGAAGGACAGAGGGGAACCAAAGGGAACAAGGGGAACAGGTTGGAAAAAGTGGTGTCCCATGGGTAACACTGCAAGGCAGAGGTGAACCATAGGGATCAGGGGGTACAGTATGTAAAAAAATGTGGAGAATCGTGGGGAACACTGCACAATAGAGGGGAACCAAAGGGAGCAGGGGGAACGGATTGGAAAATGTGGGGAAGCGTCGGTAACACTGCAGAACAGAGGAGAACCAAAGGGAGCAGGGGGAACAGATTGGAAAAAGTGGGGAACCGTTTGGAAAAAGTAGGGAACCGTATGGAAAAATGCAGAATAGTGGGGAACAAAAGGGAGCAGGGGGAACGAATTGGAAAAGGTGGAGAACTGTGGGGAACACTGCAGAACAGAGGGGAATCAAAGGGTGCAGGGGGAACAGATTGGAAAAAGTGGGGAACCGTGAGGAACACTGCAGAACAGAGGTGAACCAAAGGGAGCAGGGGGTACAGTTCGGAAAAGTGGGGAACCGTGGGGAACAATGCAGAACAGAGGGGAACCAAAGGGAGCAGGGGGAACAGATAGGAAAAAGTGGGGAATCGTGGGGAGTTCTGAAGAACAGAGGTGAACCAAAGGAAGCAGGGGGAACGGATTGGAAAAAGTGGGGAACAGTGTGGAAAAATGCAGAACAGAGGGGAACCAGAGGTAGCAGGGGAAACAGATTGGAAAAAGTGGGGAACCGTTGGGAACACTGCAGAACAGAGGGGCACCAAAGGGAGAAAAGGGAACGCATTGGAAAAAGTGGGGAACCGTGGGGAACACTGCAGAACAGAGGGGAACCAAACGGAGCAGGGGGAACGGATTGCAAAAAGTTGGGAACCGTGGAGAACACGGCAGGACAGAGGGGAACCAAAGGGAACAAGGGGAACAGGTTGGAAAAAGTGGGGTCCCATGGGTAACACTGCAAGGCAGAGGGGAACCATAGGGAGCAGGGGGTACAGGATGGAAAAAAATGTATAGAATCGTGGGGAACACTGTAGAATAGAGGGGAACTAAAGGGAGCAGGAGGAATGGTTTGGAAAAAGTGGGGAACCGATTGGAAAAAGTTGGGCACCATGTGGAAAAATGCAGATACGTGGGGAACCAAAGGGAGCAGGGGGAACGAATTGGAAAAGGTGGAGAACTGTGGGGAACAATGCAGAACAGAGGGGAACCAAAGGGAGCAGAGGGAACGGATTGGAAAAAGTGGAGAACCGTGGGGAACACTGCACGACAGAGGATAACCAAAGGGATCAGGGGGAACAGATAGGAAAAAATTGGGGAACTGTGAAAACACTGCATGACAGAGGGGAACCAAAGGGAGCAGGAGGTACAGGTTGGAAAAAGTGGGGAACCGTGTAGGACACTGCAGGGCAGAGGGGAACCAAAGGGAGCAGGGCGAACAGATTGTAAAAAAGTGGGAACCGTGAGGAACACTGCAGAACAGTATGAAACCAAAGCGAGCAGGGGGAACAGTTTGGAAAATGTGGTGAACCGTGTGGATCACTGCAGAACAGAGGGGAACCAAAGGGAGCAGGGCAACGCATTGGAAAAAGTGGGGAACCGTGGGGAACACTGCAGAACAGTGAGGAACCAAAGGGAGCAGGGTGAACAGATTGGAAAAAGTGGGGAATCGTGTGGAAAAATGCAGAACAGTGGGGAAACAAAGGGTGCAGAAGGAACAGATTAGAAGAAGTGGGGTACCGTGTGCAAAAATGCACAACAGTGGGGAACCAAAGGGAGCAGGGGGTACAGGATGGAAAAAAATGTGGAGAATCGTGGGGAACACTGCAGAATAGAGGGGAACCAAAGGGAGCAGGGTGAACGGATTGGAAAAAGTGGGGAAGCGTCGGGAACACTGCAGAACAGAGGCGAACCAAAGGGAACAGGGGGAACGGATTGGAAAAAATGGGGAACCATGGGGGACACTGCAGGGCAGAGGGGATCCATAGGGAGCAGGGGGTACAGGTTGGAAAAATGTGGAGAACCGTGAGGAAAACTGCAGAACAGTGAGGAGCCAAAGGGAGCAGGGGCAACAGTTTTGAAAAAGTGGGGAACCGTGTGCAAAAATGCAAAACAGTGGGGAACCAAAGGGAGCAGGAGGAACAGATTGGAAAAAGTTGAGAACAGTGGGCAACACTGCAGAACAGAGGGGAATCAAAAGGTGCAGGGGGAACAGTTTGGAAAAAGTGGGGAACCGTGTGGATCACTGCAGAACAGAGGGGAACCAAAGGGAGCAGGGGAATGCATTGGAAAAAGTGGGGAAGCGTCGGGAACACTGCAGAACAGAGGAGAACCAAAGGGAGCAGGGGGAACGGATTGCAAAAAGTTGGGAACCGTGGAGAACATGGAAGGACAGAGGGGAACCAAAGGGAACAAGGGGAACAGGTTGGAAAAAGTGGTGTCCCATGGGTAACACTGCAAGGCAGAGGTGAACCATAGGAATCAGGGGGTACAGTATGTAAAAAAATGTGGAGAATCGTGGGGAACACTGCAGAATAGAGGGGAATCAAAAGGAGCAGGGGAAACGGATTGGAAAAAGTGGGGAAGCGTCGGGAAAACTGCAGAACAGAGGAGAACCAAAGGGAGCAGGGGGAACAGATTGGAAAAAGTTGGGAACCGTTTGGAAAAAGTAGGGAACCGTGTGGAAAAATGCAGCATAGTGGGGAACCAAAGGGAGCAGGAGGAACGAATTGGAAAAGGTGGAGAACTGTGGGGAACAATGCAGAACAGAGGGGAACCAAAGGGAGCAGAGGGAACGGATTGGAAAAAGTGGAGAACCGTGGGGAACACTGCACGACAGAGGAGAACCAAAGGGATCTGGGGGAACAGATAGGAAAAAATTGGGGAACTGTGAAAACACTGCATGACAGAGGGGAACCAAAGGGAGCAGGAGGTACAGGTTGGAAAAAGTGGGGAACCGTGGAGGACACTGCAGGACAGAGGGGAACCTAAGGGAGCAGAGCGAACAGATTGTAAAAAAGTGGGGAACCGTGGGGAACACTGCAGAACAGTATGAAACCAAAGCAAGCAGGGGGAACAGTTTGGAAAATGTGGGGAACCGTGTGGATCACTGCAGAACAGTGGGGAACCAAAGTGAGCAGGGGAACGCATTGGAAAAAGTGGGGAATCGTGGGGGACACTGCAGAACAGTGAGGAACCAAAGGGAGCAGGGTGAACAGATTGGAAAAAGTAGGGAACCGTGTGGAAAAATGCAGAACAGTGGGGAAACAAAGGGTGCAGGAGGAACAGATTAGAAGAAGTGGGGTACCGTGTGGAAAAATGCACAACAGTGGGGAACCAAAGGGAGCAGGGGGAACGGATTGGAAAAAGTGGGGAAGCGTCGCGAACACTGCAGAACAGAGGCGAACCAAAGTGAAGAGGGGGAACGGATTGGAAAAAGTGGGGAACCATGGGGGACATTGCAGGGCAGAGGGGAACCATAGGGAGCAGGGGGTACAGGTTGGAAAATATGTGGAGAACCGTGAGAAAGACTGCAGAACAGTGAGGAACCAAAGGTAGCAGGGGGAATAGATTGGAAAAAGTGAGGAACCGTGTGGAAAAATGCAGAATAGTGGGGAACCAAAGGGATCAGGAAGAACAGATTGGAAAAAGTTGAGAACAGTGGGCAACACTGCAGAACAGAGGGGAATCAAAGGGTGCAGGGGGAACAGATTGGAAAAAGTGGGGAACAGTGAGGAACACTGCAGAACAGAGGTGAACCAAAGGGAGCAGGGGGTACAGTTCGGAAAAGTGGGGAACCGTGGGGAACACTGCAGAACAGTATGAAACCAAAGCGAGCCGGGGGAACAGTTTGGAAAATGTGGGGAACCGTGGAGATCACTGCAGAACAGAGGGGAACCAAAGGGAGCAGGGGAACAGATTGGAAAAAGTGGGGAACCGTGGGGAACACTGAACAATAGAGGGGAACCAAAGGGAGCAGGGGAAATGGATTGGAAAAAGTGGGGAACCGTGGGAAACACTGCAGAACCAAAGGGAGCAGGTGGAACAGTTTGGAAAAAATGTGGAGAACCATGGGGAAAACTGCAGAACAGAGTGGAGCGAAAGGAGCAGGGGGAACAGATTGGAAAAAGTGGGGTCCCATGCGGAACACTGCAAGGCAGAGGGGAACCATAGGGAGCAGGGGGTACAGGATGGAAAAAAAAGGGAGAAATGTAGGGAACAATGCAGAATAGAGGGGAACCAAAGGGAGCAGGGTGAACGGATTGGAAAAAGTGGGGAAGCGTCGGGAACACTGCAGAACAGAGGGGAATCAAAGGGTGCAGGGGGAACAGATTGGAAAAAGTGGGAAACCGTGAGGAACACTGCAGAACAGAGGTGAACCAAAGGGAGCAGGGGGTTCAGTTCGTAAAAGTCGGGAACCGTGGGGAACAATACAGAACAGAGGGGAACCAAAGGGAGCAGGGGGAACAGATAGGAAAAAGTGGGGAATCGTGGGGAACACTGCACGACAGAGGGGAACCAAAGGGATCAGGAGGAACAGATAGGAAAAAATTGGGATCTGTGAAAACACTGCATGACAGAGGGGAACCAAAGGGAGCATGGCGAACAGATTGTAAAAAAGTGGGGAACCGTGGGGAACACTGCAGAACAGTATGAAACCAAAGCGAGCCGGGGGAACAGTTTGGAAAATGAGGGGAACCGTGGGGATCACTGCAGAACAGTGGGGAACCAAAGTGAGCAGGGGAACGCATTGGAAAAAGTGGGGAATCGTGGGGGACACTGCAGAACAGTGAGGAACCAAAGGGAGCAAGGTGAACAGATTGGAAAAAGTGGGGAACCGTGTGGAAAAATGCAGAACATTGGGGAAACAAAGGGTGCAGGAGGAACAGATTAGAAGAAGTGGGGTACCGTGTGGAATAATGCACAACAGTGGGGAACCAAAGGGAGCAGGGGGAACGGATTGGAAAAAGTGGGGAAGCGTCGCGAACACTGCAGAACAGAGGCGAACCAAAGGGAAGAGGGGGAACGGATTGGAAAAAGTGGGGAACCATGGGGGACACTGCAGGGCAGAGGGGAACCATAGGGAGCAGGGGGTACAGGTTGGAAAATATGTGGAGAACCGTGAGAAAGACTGCAGAACAGCGAGGAACCAAAGGGAGCAGGGGGAACAGATTGGAAAAAGTTGAGAACAGTGGGCAACACTGCAGAACAGAGGGGAATCAAAGGGTGCAGGGGGAACAGATTGGAAAAAGTGGGGAACCGTGAGGAACACTGCAGAACAGAGGTGAACCAAAGGGAGCAGGGGGTACAGTTCGGAAAAGTGGGGAACAGTGTGGAAAAATGCAGAACAGAGGGGAACCAGAGGTAGCAGGGGAAACAGATTGGAAAAAGTGGGGAACCGTTGGGAACACTGCAGAACAGAGGGGCACCAAAGGGAGCAAAGGGAACGTATTGGAAAAAGTGGGGAACCGTGGGGAACACTGCAGAACAGAGGGGAACCAAACGGAGCAGGGGGAACGGATTGCAAAAAGTTGGGAACCGTGGAGAACACGGCAGGACAGAGGGGAACCAAAGGGAACAAGGGGAACAGGTTGGAAAAAGTGGGGTCCCATGGGTAACACTGCAAGGCAGAGGGGAACCATAGGCAGCAGGGGGTACAGGATGGAAAAAAATGTATAGAATCGTGGGGAACACTGTAGAATAGAGGGGAACTAAAGGGAGCAGGAGGAATGGTTTGGAAAAAGTGGGGAACCGATTGGAAAAAGTTGGGAACCATGTGGAAAAATGCAGAAAGGTGGGGAACCAAAGGGAGCAGGGGGAACGAATTGGAAAAGGTGGAGAACTGTGGGGAACAATGCAGAACAGAGGGGAACCAAAGGGAGCAGAGGGAACGGATTGGAAAAAGTGGAGAACCGTGGGGAACACTGCACGACAGAGGAGAACCAAAGGGATCAGGGGGAACAGATAGGAAAAAATTGGGGAACTGTGAAAACACTGCATGACAGAGGGGAACCAAAGGGAGCAGGAGGTACAGGTTGGAAAAAGTGGGGAACCGTGTAGGACACTGCAGGGCAGAGGGGAATCAAAGGGAGCAGGGCGAACAGATTGTAAAAAAGTGGGAACCGTGAGGAACACTGCAGAACAGTATGAAACCAAAGCGAGCAGGGGCAACAGTTTTGAAAAAGTGGGGAACCGTGTGCAAAAATGCAAAACAGTGGGGAACCAAAGGGAGCAGGAGGAACAGATTGGAAAAAGTTGAGAACAGTGGGCAACACTGCAGAACAGAGGGGAATCAAAGGGTGCAGGGGGAACAGTTTGGAAAAAGTGGGGAACCGTGTGGATCACTGCAGAACAGAGGGGAACCAAAGGGAGCAGGGGAATGCATTGGAAAAAGTGGGGAAGCGTCGGGAACACTGCAGAACAGAGGAGAACCAAAGGGAGCAGGGGGAACGGATTGCAAAAAGTTGGGAACCGTGTGGAAAAATGCAGAACAGTGGGGAAACAAAGGGTGCAGGAGGAACAGATTAGAAGAAGTGGGGTACCGTGTGTAAAAATGCACAACAGTGGGGAACCAAAGGGAGCAGGGGGTACAGGATGGAAAAAAATGTGGAGAATCGTGGGGAACACAGCAGAATAGAGGGGAACCAAAGGGAGCAGGGGGAACGGATTGGAAAAAGTGGGGAAGCGTCGGGAACACTGCAGAACAGAGGCGAACCAAAGGGAACAGGGGGAACCGATTGGAAAAAGTGGGGAACCATGGGGGACACTGCAGGGCAGACGGGATCCATAGGGAGCAGGGGGTACAGGTTGGAAAAATGTGGAGAACCGTGAGGAAAACTGCAGAACAGTGAGGAACCAAAGGGAGCAGGGGGAACAGTTTTGAAAAAGTGGGGAACCGTGTGCAAAAATGCAAAACTGTGGGGAACCAAAGGGAGCAGGAGGAACAGATTGGAAAAAGTTGAGAACAGTGGGCAACACTGCAGAACAGAGGGGAATCAAAGTGTGCAGAGGGAACAGTTTGGAAAAAGTGGGGAACCGTGTGGATCACTGCAGAACAGAGGGGAACCAAAGGGAGCAGGAGGAACAGATTAGAAGAAGTGGGGTACCGTGTGGAATAATGCACAACAGTGGGGAACCAAAGGGAGCAGGGGGAACGGATTGGAAAAAGTGGGGAAGCGTCGCGAACACTGCAGAACAGAGGCGAACCAAAGGGAAGAGGGGGAACGGATTGGAAAAAGTGGGGAACCATGGGGGACACTGCAGGGCAGAGGGGAACCATAGGGAGCAGGGGGTACAGGTTGGAAAATATGTGGAGAACCGTGAGAAAGACTGCAGAACAGCGAGGAACCAAAGGGAGCAGGGGGAACAGATTGGAAAAAGTTGAGAACAGTGGGCAACACTGCAGAACAGAGGGGAATCAAAGGGTGCAGGGGGAACAGATTGGAAAAAGTGGGGAACCGTGAGGAACACTGCAGAACAGAGGTGAACCAAAGGGAGCAGGGGGTACAGTTCGGAAAAGTGGGGAACCGTGGGGAACAATGCAGAACAGAGGGGAACCAAAGGGAGCAGGGGGAACAGATAGGAAAAAGTGGGGAATCGTGGGGAGTTCTGAAGAACAGAGGTGAACCAAAGGAAGCAGGGGGAACGGATTGGAAAAAGTGGGGAACAGTGTGGAAAAATGCAGAACAGAGGGGAACCAGAGGTAGCAGGGGAAACAGATTGGAAAAAGTGGGGACCGTTGGGAACACTGCAGAACAGAGGGGCACCAAAGGGAGAAAAGGGAACGCATTGGAAAAAGTGGGGAACCGTGGGGAACACTGCAGAACAGAGGGGAACCAAACGGAGCAGGGGGAACGGATTGCAAAAAGTTGGGAACCGTGGAGAACACGGCAGGACAGAGGGGAACCAAAGGGAACAAGGGGAACAGGTTGGAAAAAGTGGGGTCCCATGGATAACACTGCAAGGCAGAGGGGAACCATAGGCAGCAGGGGGTACAGGATGGAAAAAAATGTATAGAATCGTGGGGAACACTGTAGAATAGAGGGGAACTAAAGGGAGCAGGAGGAATGGTTTGGAAAAAGTGGGGAACCGATTGGAAAAAGTTGGGAACCATGTGGAAAAATGCAGAAAGGTGGGGAACCAAAGGGAGCAGGGGGAACGAATTGGAAAAGGTGGAGAACTGTGGGGAACAATGCAGAACAGAGGGGAACCAAAGGGAGCAGAGGGAACGGATTGGAAAAAGTGGAGAACCGTGGGGAACACTGCACGACAGAGGAGAACCAAAGGGATCAGGGGGAACAGATAGGAAAAAATTGGGGAACTGTGAAAACACTGCATGACAGAGGGGAACCAAAGGGAGCAGGAGGTACAGGTTGGAAAAAGTGGGGAACCGTGTAGGACACTGCAGGGCAGAGGGGAACCAAAGGGAGCAGGGCGAACAGATTGTAAAAAAGTGGGAACCGTGAGGAACACTGCAGAACAGTATGAAACCAAAGCGAGCAGGGGCAACAGTTTTGAAAAAGTGGGGAACCGTGTGCAAAAATGCAAAACAGTGGGGAACCAAAGGGAGCAGGAGGAACAGATTGGAAAAAGTTGAGAACAGTGGGCAACACTGCAGAACAGAGGGGAATCAAAGGGTGCAGGGGGAACAGTTTGGAAAAAGTGGGGAACCGTGTGGATCACTGCAGAACAGAGGGGAACCAAAGGGAGCAGGGGAATGCATTGGAAAAAGTGGGGAAGCGTCGGGAACACTGCAGAACAGAGGAGAACCAAAGGGAGCAGGGGGAACGGATTGCAAAAGGTTGGGAACCGTGTGGAAAAATGCAGAACAGTGGGGAAACAAAGGGTGCAGGAGGAACAGATTAGAAGAAGTGGGGTACCGTGTGTAAAAATGCACAACAGTGGGGAACCAAAGGGAGCAGGGGGTACAGGATGGAAAAAAATGTGGAGAATCGTGGGGAACACAGCAGAATAGAGGGGAACCAAAGGGAGCAGGGGGAACGGATTGGAAAAAGTGGGGAAGCGTCGGGAACACTGCAGAACAGAGGCGAACCAAAGGGAACAGGGGGAACGGATTGGAAAAAGTGGGGAACCATGGGGGACACTGCAGGGCAGACGGGATCCATAGGGAGCAGGGGGTACAGGTTGGAAAAATGTGGAGAACCGTGAGGAAAACTGCAGAACAGTGAGGAACCAAAGGGAGCAGGGGGAACAGTTTTGAAAAAGTGGGGAACCGTGTGCAAAAATGCAAAACTGTGGGGAACCAAAGGGAGCAGGAGGAACAGATTGGAAAAAGTTGAGAACAGTGGGCAACACTGCAGAACAGAGGGGAATCAAAGTGTGCAGAGGGAACAGTTTGGAAAAAGTGGGGAACCGTGTGGATCACTGCAGAACAGAGGGGAACCAAAGGGAGCAGGGGAACGCATTGGAAAAAGTGGGGAAGCGTCGGGAACACTGCAGAACAGAGGAGAACCAAAGGGAGCAGGGGGAACGGATTGCAAAAAGTTGGGAACCGTGGAGAACACGGAAGGACAGAGGGGAACCAAAGGGAACAAGGGGAACAGGTTGGAAAAAGTGGTGTCCCATGGGTAACACTGCAAGGCAGAGGTGAACCATAGGGATCAGAGGGTACAGTATGTAAACAAATGTGGAGAATCGTGGGGAACACTGCAGAATAGAGGGGAACTAAAGGGAGCAGGGGGAACGGATTGGAAAAAGTGGGGAAGCGTCAGGAACACTGCAGAACAGAGGAGAACCAAAGGGAGCAGGGGGAATAGATTGGAAAAAGTGGGGAACCGTTTGGAAAAAGTAGGGAACCGTGTGGAAAAATGCAGAATAGTGGGGAACCAAAGGGAGCAGAGGGAACGAATTGGAAAAGGTGGAGAACTGTGGGGAACACTGCAGAACAAAGGGGAACCAAAGGGACAAGGGGAAACGGATTGAAAAAGTGGGGCCCATGGCGAACACTGCATGCCAGAGGGGAATCAAAGGGAGCAGGGGGAACCGATTGGAAAAAGTGGGGAACTGTGGGGAACACTGCAGAACAGAGGGGAACCAAAGGTAGCAGGGGGAACGGATTGGAAAAAGTGGGGAACCATGGGGGACACTGCAGGGCAGAGGGTAACCAAAGGGAGCATGGGGACAGATTAGAAAAAATTTGGAGAACCGTGGGGAAAACTGCAGAACAGAGAGGAACCAAAGGGAGCAGGGGGAACAGCTCAGAAAAGTGGGGGCCCGTAGGAACAATGCAGAACAGAGAGGGACCAAAGGGAGCAGGGGGAACAGATTGGAAAAAGTGGGGAACCGTGTGGAAAAATGCAGAACAAAGTGGAACCAAAGGGAGCAGGGGGAACAGATTGGAAAAAGTGGGGATTCGTGGAGAGATCTGCAGAACAGAGGTGAACCAAAGGAAGCAGGGGGAACGGATTGGAAAAATTGGGGAAAAGTGTGGAAAAATGCGGAATAGAGGGGAACCAAAGGGAGCAGGGGGTACAGGATGGAAAAAAATGTGGAGAATCGTGGGGAACACTGCGGGACAGTGAGGAACCAAAGGGAGCAGGGGGAACAGATTGGAAAAAGTGGGGAACCGTGTGGAAAAATGCAGAACAGTGGGGAAACAAAGGGTGCAGGAGGAACAGATTAGAAGAAGTGGGGTACCGTGTGGAAAAATGCACAACAGTGGGGAACCAAAGGGAGCAGGGGGTACAGGATGGAAAAAAATGTGGAGAATCGTGGGGAACACTGCAGAATAGAGGGGAACCAAAGGGAGCAGGGGGAACGGATTGGAAAAAGTGGGGAAGCGTCGGGAACACTGCAGAACAGAGGCGAACCAAAGGGAACAGGGGGAACCGATTGGAAAAAGTGGGGAACCATGGGGGACACTGCAGGGCAGAGGGGATCCATAGGGAACAGGGGGAACAGTTTTGAAAAAGTGGGGAACCGTGTGCAAAAATGCAAAACAGTGGGGAACCAAAGGGAGCAGGAGGAACAGATTGGAAAAAGTTGAGAACAGTGGGCAACACTGCAGAACAGAGGGGAACCAAAGGGAGCAGGGGAACGCATTGGAAAAAGTGGGGAAGCGTCGGGAACACTGCAGAACAGAGGAGAACCAAAGGGAGCAGGGGGAACGGATTGCAAAAAGTTGGGAACCGTGGAGAACATGGAAGGACAGAGGGGAACCAAAGGGAACAAGGGGAACAGGTTGGAAAAAGTGGTGTCCCATGGGTAACACTGCAAGGCAGAGGTGAACCATAGGAATCAGGGGGTACAGTATGTAAAAAAATGTGGAGAATCGTGGGGAACACTGCAGAATAGAGGGGAATCAAAAGGAGCAGGGGAAACGGATTGGAAAAAGTGGGGAAGCGTCGGGAAAACTGCAGAACAGAGGAGAACCAAAGGGAGCAGGGGAAACAGATTGGAAAAAGTTGGGAACCGTTTGGAAAAAGTAGGGAACCGTGTGGAAAAATGCAGCATAGTGGGGAACCAAAGGGAGCAGGGGGAACGAATTGGAAAAGGTGGAGAACTGTGGGGAACAATGCAGAACAGAGGGGAACCAAAGGGAGCAGAGGGAACGGATTGGAAAAAGTGGAGAACCGTGGGGAACACTGCACGACAGAGGAGAACCAAAGGGATCAGGGGGAACAGATAGGAAAAAATTGGGGAACTGTGAAAACACTGCATGACAGAGGGGAACCAAAGGGAGCAGGAGGTACAGGTAGGAAAAAGTGGGGAACCGTGGAGGACACTGCAGGACAGAGTGGAACCTAAGGGAGCAGAGCGAACAGATTGTAAAAAAGTGGGGAACCGTGGGGAACACTGCAGAACAGTATGAAACCAAAGCGAGCAGGGGGAACAGTTTGGAAAATGTGGGGAACCGTGTGGATCACTGCAGAACAGAGGGGAACCAAAGGGAGCAGGGCAACGCATTGGAAAAAGTGGGGAACCGTGGGGAACACTGCAGAACAGTCAGGAACCAAAGGGAGCAGGGGGAACAGATTGGAAAAAGTGGGGAACCGTGTGGAAAAATGCAGAACAGTGGGGAAGCAAAGGGTACAGGAGGAACAGATTAGAAGAAGTGGGGTACCGTGTGTAAAAATGCACAACAGTGGGGAACCAAAGGGAGCAGGGGGTACAGGATGGAAAAAAATGTGGAGAATCGTGGGGAACACAGCAGAATAGAGGGGAACCAAAGGGAGCAGGGGGAACGGATTGGAAAAAGTGGGGAAGCGTCGGGAACACTGCAGAACAGAGGCGAACCAAAGGGAAGAGGGGGAACGGATTGGAAAAAGTGGGGAACCATGGGGGACACTGCAGGGCAGAGGGGAACCATAGGGAGCAGGGGGTACAGGTTGGAAAATATGTGGAGAACCGTGAGAAAGACTGCAGAACAGCGAGGAACCAAAGGGAGCAGGGGGAACAGATTGGAAAAAGTTGAGAACAGTGGGCAACACTGCAGAACAGAGGGGAATCAAAGGGTGCAGGGGGAACAGATTGGAAAAAGTGGGGAACCGTGAGGAACACTGCAGAACAGAGGTGAACCAAAGGGAGCAGGGGGTACAGTTCGGAAAAGTGGGGAACCGTGGGGAACAATGCAGAACAGAGGGGAACCAAAGGGAGCAGGGGGAACAGATAGGAAAAAGTGGGGAATCGTGGGGAGTTCTGAAGAACAGAGGTGAACCAAAGGAAGCAGGGGGAACGGATTGGAAAAAGTGGGTAACAGTGTGGAAAAATGCAGAACAGAGGGGAACCAGAGGTAGCAGGGGAAACAGATTGGAAAAAGTGGGGAACCGTTGGGAACACTGCAGAACAGAGGGGCACCAAAGGGAGCAAAGGGAACGCATTGGAAAAAGTGGGGAACCGTGGGGAACACTGCAGAACAGAGGGGAACCAAACGGAGCAGGGGGAACGGATTGCAAAAAGTTGGGAACCGTGGAGAACACTGCAGGGCAGAGGGGAACCAAAGGGAGCAGGGCGAACAGATTGTAAAAAAGTGGGAACCGTGAGGAACACTGCAGAACAGTATGAAACCAAAGCGAGCAGGGGCAACAGTTTTGAAAAAGTGGGGAACCGTGTGCAAAAATGCAAAACAGTGGGGAACCAAAGGGAGCAGGAGGAACAGATTGGAAAAAGTTGAGAACAGTGGGCAACACTGCAGAACAGAGGGGAATCAAAGGGTGCAGGGGGAACAGTTTGGAAAAAGTGGGGAACCGTGTGGATCACTGCAGAACAGAGGGGAACCAAAGGGAGCAGGGGAATGCATTGGAAAAAGTGGGGAAGCGTCGGGAACACTGCAGAACAGAGGAGAACCAAAGGGAGCAGGGGGAACGGATTGCAAAAAGTTGGGAACCGTGTGGAAAAATGCAGAACAGTGGGGAACCAAAGGGAGCAGGGGGTACAGGATGGAAAAAAATGTGGAGAATCGTGGGGAACACAGCAGAATAGAGGGGAACCAAAGGGAGCAGGGGGAACGGATTGGAAAAAGTGGGGAAGCGTCGGGAAAACTGCAGAACAGAGGCGAACCAAAGGGAACAGGGGGAACGGATTGGAAAAAGTGGGGAACCATGGGGGACACTGCAGGGCAGACGGGATCCATAGGGAGCAGGGGGTACAGGTTGGAAAAATGTGGAGAACCGTGAGGAAAACTGCAGAACAGTGAGGAACCAAAGGGAGCAGGGGGAACAGTTTTGAAAAAGTGGGGAACCGTGTGCAAAAATGCAAAACTGTGGGGAACCAAAGGGAGCAGGAGGAACAGATTGGAAAAAGTTGAGAACAGTGGGCAACACTGCAGAACAAAGGGGAATCAAAGTGTGCAGAGGGAACAGTTTGGAAAAAGTGGGGAACCGTGTGGATCACTGCAGAACAGAGGGGAACCAAAGGGAGCAGGGGAACGCATTGGAAAAAGTGGGGAAGCGTCGGGAACACTGCAGAACAGAGGAGAACCAAAGGGAGCAGGGGGAACGGATTGCAAAAAGTTGGGAACCGTGGAGAACACGGAAGGACAGAGGGGAACCAAAGGGAACAAGGGGAACAGGTTGGAAAAAGTGGTGTCCCATGGGTAACACTGCAAGGCAGAGGTGAACCATAGGGATCAGAGGGTACAGTATGTAAACAAATGTGGAGAATCGTGGGGAACACTGCAGAATAGAGGGGAACTAAAGGGAGCAGGGGGAACGGATTGGAAAAAGTGGGGAAGCGTCAGGAACACTGCAGAACAGAGGAGAACCAAAGGGAGCAGGGAGAATAGATTGGAAAAAGTGGGGAACCGTTTGGAAAAAGTAGGGAACCGTGTGGAAAAATGCAGAATAGTGGGGAACCAAAGGGAGCAGAGGGAACGAATTGGAAAAGGTGGAGAACTGTGGGGAACACTGCAGAACAAAGGGGAACCAAAGGGACAAGGGGAAACGGATTGAAAAAGTGGGGCCCATGGCGAACACTGCATGCCAGAGGGGAATCAAAGGGAGCAGGGGGAACCGATTGGAAAAAGTGGGGAACTGTGGGGAACACTGCAGAACAGAGGGGAACCAAAGGTAGCAGGGGGAACGGATTGGAAAAAGTGGGGAACCATGGGGGACACTGCAGGGCAGAGGGTAACCAAAGGGAGCATGGGGACAGATTAGAAAAAATTTGGAGAACCGTGGGGAAAACTGCAGAACAGAGAGGAACCAAAGGGAGCAGGGGGAACAGCTCGGAAAAGTGGGGGCCCGTAGGAACAATGCAGAACAGAGAGGGACCAAAGGGAGCAGGGGGAACAGATTGGAAAAAGTGGGGAACCGTGTGGAAAAATGCAGAACAAAGCGGAACCAAAGGGAGCAGGGGGAACAGATTGGAAAAAGTGGGGATTCGTGGAGAGATCTGCAGAACAGAGGTGAACCAAAGGAAGCAGGGGGAACAGATTGGAAAAATTGGGGAAAAGTGTGGAAAAATGCGGAATAGAGGGGAACCAAAGGGAGCAGGGGGTACAGGATGGAAAAAAATGTGGAGAATCGTGGGGAACACTGCGGGACAGAGGGGAACCAAAAAGAACAGCGGGAACGGATTGCAAAAAGTTGGGAACCGTGGAGAACACTGCTGAACAGTGAGGAACCAAAGGGAGCAGGGGGAACAGATTGGAAAAAGTGGGGAACCGTGTGGAAAAATGCAGAACAGTGGGGAAACAAAGGGTGCAGGAGGAACAGATTAGAAGAAGTGGGGTACCGTGTGGAAAAATGCACAACAGTGGGGAACCAAAAGGAGCAGGGGGTACAGGATGGAAAAAAATGTGGAGAATCGTGGGGAACACTGCAGAATAGAGGGGAACCAAAGGGAGCAGGGGGAACGGATTGGAAAAAGTGGGGAAGCGTCGGGAACACTGCAGAACAGAGGCGAACCAAAGGGAACAGGGGGAACGGATTGGAAAAAGTGGGGAACCATGGGGGACACTGCAGGGCAGAGGGGATCCATAGGGAACAGGGGGAACAGTTTTGAAAAAGTGGGGAACCGTGTGCAAAAATGCAAAACAGTGGGGAACCAAAGGGAGCAGGAGGAACAGATTGGAAAAAGTTGAGAACAGTGGGCAACACTGCAGAACAGAGGGGAACCAAAGGGAGCAGGGGAACGCATTGGAAAAAGTGGGGAAGCGTCGGGAACACTGCAGAACAGAGGAGAACCAAAGGGAGCAGGGGGAACGGATTGCAAAAAGTTGGGAACCGTGGAGAACATGGAAGGACAGAGGGGAACCAAAGGGAACAAGGGGAACAGGTTGGAAAAAGTGGTGTCCCATGGGTAACACTGCAAGGCAGAGGTGAACCATAGGAATCAGGGGGTACAGTATGTAAAAAAATGTGGAGCATCGTGGGGAACACTGCAGAATAGAGGGGAATCAAAAGGAGCAGGGGAAACGGATTGGAAAAAGTGGGGAAGCGTCGGGAAAACTGCAGAACAGAGGAGAACCAAAGGGAGCAGGGGAAACAGATTGGAAAAAGTTGGGAACCGTTTGGAAAAAGTAGGGAACCGTGTGGAAAAATGCAGCATAGTGGGGAACCAAAGGGAGCAGGGGGAACGAATTGGAAAAGGTGGAGAACTGTGGGGAACAATGCAGAACAGAGGGGAACCAAAGGGAGCAGAGGGAACGGATTGGAAAAAGTGGAGAACCGTGGGGAACACTGCACGACAGAGGAGAACCAAAGGGATCACGGGGAACAGATAGGAAAAAATTGGGGAACTGTGAAAACACTGCATGACAGAGGGGAACCAAAGGGAGCAGGAGGTACAGGTTGGAAAAAGTGGGGAACCGTGGAGGACACTGCAGGACAGAGGGGAACCTAAGGGAGCAGAGCGAACAGATTGTAAAAAAGTGGGGAACCGTGGGGAACACTGCAGAACAGTATGAAACCAAAGCGAGCAGGGGGAACAGTTTGGAAAATGTGGGGAACCGTGTGGATCACTGCAGAACAGAGGGGAACCAAAGGGAGCAGGGCAACGCATTGGAAAAAGTGGGGAAGCGTCGGGAACACTGCAGAACAGAGGAGAACCAAAGGGAGCAGGGGGAACAGTTTTGAAAAAGTGGGGAACCGTGTGCAAAAATGCAAAACTGTGGGGAACCAAAGGGAGCAGGAGGAACAGATTGGAAAAAGTTGAGAACAGTGGGCAACACTGCAGAACAGAGGGGAATCAAAGTGTGCAGAGAGAACAGTTTGGAAAAAGTGGGGAACCGTGTGGATCACTGCAGAACAGAGGGGAACCAAAGGGAGCAGGGGAACGCATTGGAAAAAGTGGGGAAGCGTCGGGAACACTGCAGAACAGAGGAGAACCAAAGGGAGCAGGGGGAACGGATTGCAAAAAGTTGGGAACCGTGGAGAACACGGAAGGACAGAGGGGAACCAAAGGGAACAAGGGGAACAGGTTGGAAAAAGTGGTGTCCCATGGGTAACACTGCAAGGCAGAGGTGAACCATAGGGATCAGAGGGTACAGTATGTAAACAAATGTGGAGAATCGTGGGGAACACTGCAGAATAGAGGGGAACTAAAGGGAGCAGGGGGAACGGATTGGAAAAAGTGGGGAAGCGTCAGGAACACTGCAGAACAGAGGAGAACCAAAGGGAGCAGGGAGAATAGATTGGAAAAAGTGGGGAACCGTTTGGAAAAAGTAGGGAACCGTGTGGAAAAATGCAGAATAGTGGGGAACCAAAGGGAGCAGAGGGAACGAATTGGAAAAGGTGGAGAACTGTGGGGAACACTGCAGAACAAAGGGGAACCAAAGGGACAAGGGGAAACGGATTGAAAAAGTGGGGCCCATGGCGAACACTGCATGCCAGAGGGGAATCAAAGGGAGCAGGGGGAACCGATTGGAAAAAGTGGGGAACTGTGGGGAACACTGCAGAACAGAGGGGAACCAAAGGTAGCAGGGGGAACGGATTGGAAAAAGTGGGGAACCATGGGGGACACTGCAGGGCAGAGGGTAACCAAAGGGAGCATGGGGACAGATTAGAAAAAATTTGGAGAACCGTGGGGAAAACTGCAGAACAGAGAGGAACCAAAGGGAGCAGGGGGAACAGCTCGGAAAAGTGGGGGCCCGTAGGAACAATGCAGAACAGAGAGGGACCAAAGGGAGCAGGGGGAACAGATTGGAAAAAGTGGGGAACCGTGTGGAAAAATGCAGAACAAAGCGGAACCAAAGGGAGCAGGGGGAACAGATTGGAAAAAGTGGGGATTCGTGGAGAGATCTGCAGAACAGAGGTGAACCAAAGGAAGCAGGGGGAACGGATTGGAAAAATTGGGGAAAAGTGTGGAAAAATGCGGAATAGAGGGGAACCAAAGGGAGCAGGGGGTACAGGATGGAAAAAAATGTGGAGAATCGTGGGGAACACTGCGGGACAGAGGGGAACCAAAAAGAACAGCGGGAACGGATTGCAAAAAGTTGGGAATCGTGGAGAACACTGCTGAACAGTGAGGAACCAAAGGGAGCAGGGGGAACAGATTGGAAAAAGTGGGGAACCATGTGGAAAAATGCAGAACAGTGGGGAAACAAAGGGTGCAGGAGGAACAGATTAGAAGAAGTGGGGTACCGTGTGGAAAAATGCACAACAGTGGGGAACCAAAGGGAGCAGGGGGTACAGGATGGAAAAAAATGTGGAGAATCGTGGGGAACACTGCAGAATAGAGACGAACCAAAGGGAGCAGGGGGAACGGATTGGAAAAAGTGGGGAAGCGTCGGGAACACTGCAGAACAGAAGCGAACCAAAGGGAACAGGGGGAACGGATTGGAAAAAGTGGGTAACCATGGGGGACACTGCAGGGCAGAGGGGATCCATAGGGAGCAGGGGGAACAGTTTTGAAAAAGTGGGGAACCGTGTGCAAAAATGCAAAACAGTGGGGAACCAAAGGGAGCAGGAGGAACAGATTGGAAAAAGTGGAGAACAGTGGGCAACACTGCAGAACAGAGGGGAACCAAAGGGAGGAGGGGAACGCATTGGAAAAAGTGGGGAAGCGTCGGGAACACTGCAGAACAGAGGAGAACCAAAGGGAGCAGGGGGAACGGATTGGAAAAAGTGGGGAACCGTGTGGAAAAATGCAGAACAGTGGGGAAACAAAGGGTGCAGGAGGAACAGATTAGAAGAAGTGGGGTACCGTGTGCAAAAATGCACAACAGTGGGGTACCAAAGGGAGCAGGGGGTACAGGATGGAAAAAAATGTGGAGAATCGTGGGGAACACTGCAGAATAGAGAGGCACCAAAGGGAGCAGGGGGAACGGATTGGAAAAAGTGGGGAAGCGTCGGGAACGCTGCAGAACAGAGGTGAACCAAAGTGAACAGGGGGAACGGTTTGGAAAAAGTGGGGAACCGTGTGGATCACTGCAGAACAGAGGGGAACCAAAGGGAGCAGGGGAACGCATTGGAAAAAGTGGGGAAGCGTCAGGAACACTGCAGAACAGAGGAGAACCAAAGGGAGCAGGGGGAACGGATTGCAAAAAGTTGGGAACCGTGGAGAACACGGAAGGACAGAGGGGAACCAAAGGGAACAAGGGGAACAGGTTGGAAAAAGTGGTGTCCCATGGGTAACACTGCAAGGCAGAGGTGAACCATAGGGATAAGGGGGTACAGTATGTAAAAAAATGTGGAGAATCGTGGGGAACACTGCACAATAGAGGGGAACCAAAGGGAGCAGGGGGAACGGATTGGAAAATGTGGGGAAGCGTCGGGAACACTGCAGAACAGAGGAGAACCAAAGGGAGCAGGGGGAACAGATTGGAAAAAGTGGGGAACCGTTTGGAAAAAGTAGGGAACCGTGTGGAAAAATGCAGAATAGTGGGGAACCAAAGGGAGCAGGGGGAACGAATTGGAAAAGGTGGAGAACTGTGGGGAACACTGCAGAACAGAGGGGAATCAAAGGGTGCAGGGGGAACAGATTGGAAAAAGTGGGGAACCGTGAGGAACACTGCAGAACAGAGGTGAACCAAAGGGAGCAGGGGGTACAGTTCGGAAAAGTGGGGAACCGTGGGGAACAATGCAGAACAGAGGGGAACCAAAGGGAACAGGGGTAACAGATTGGAAAAAGTGGGGAATTGTGGGGAGTTCTGCAGAACAGAGGTGAACCAAAGGAAGCAGGGGGATCGGATTGGAAAAAGTGGGGAACATTGTGGAAAAATGCAGAACAGAGGGGAACCAGAGGTAGCAGGGGAAACAGATTGGAAAAAGTGGGGAACCGTGGGGAACACTGCAGAACAGAGGGGCACCAAAGGGAGCAGAGGGAATGCATTGGAAAAAGTGGGGAACCGTGGGGAACACTGCACGACAGAGGGGAACCAAAGGAAGCAGGGGGAACGGATTGTAAAAAGTTGCGCCGGTGGGGAACACTGTAGGACAGAGGGGAATCAAAGGGAGCAGGGGGAACTGATTGGAAAAAGTGGGGAAATGTGGGGAACACTGCAGAACAGAGGGCAAACAAACGGAACAAGCGGAATCAATTGCAAAAAGTTGGGAACCGTGGAGGAAAATGCAGAACAGTGGGGAAACAAAGGGTGCAGGAGGAACAGATTAGAAGAAGTGGGGTACCGTGTGCAAAAATGCACAACAGTGGGGTACCAAAGGGAGCAGGGGGTACAGGATGGAAAAAAATGTGGAGAATCGTGGGGAACACTGCAGAATAGAGAGGCACCAAAGGGAGCAGGGGGAACGGATTGGAAAAAGTGGGGAAGCGTCGGGAACGCTGCAGAACAGAGGTGAACCAAAGTGAACAGGGGGAACGGTTTGGAAAAAGTGGGGAACCGTGTGGATCACTGCAGAACAGAGGGGAACCAAAGGGAGCAGGGGAACGCATTGGAAAAAGTGGGGAAGCGTCAGGAACACTGCAGAACAGAGGAGAACCAAAGGGAGCAGGGGGAACGGATTGCAAAAAGTTGGGAACCGTGGAGAACACGGAAGGACAGAGGGGAACCAAAGGGAACAAGGGGAACAGGTTGGAAAAAGTGGTGTCCCATGGGTAACACTGCAAGGCAGAGGTGAACCATAGGGATAAGGGGGTACAGTATGTAAAAAAATGTGGAGAATCGTGGGGAACACTGCACAATAGAGGGGAACCAAAGGGAGCAGGGGGAACGGATTGGAAAATGTGGGGAAGCGTCGGGAACACTGCAGAACAGAGGAGAACCAAAGGGAGCAGGGGGAACAGATTGGAAAAAGTGGGGAACCGTTTGGAAAAAGTAGGGAACCGTGTGGAAAAATGCAGAATAGTGGGGAACCAAAGGGAGCAGGGGGAACGAATTGGAAAAGGTGGAGAACTGTGGGGAACACTGCAGAACAGAGGGGAATCAAAGGGTGCAGGGGGAACAGATTGGAAAAAGTGGGGAACCGTGAGGAACACTGCAGAACAGAGGTGAACCAAAGGGAGCAGGGGGTACAGTTCGGAAAAGTGGGGAACCGTGGGGAACAATGCAGAACAGAGGGGAACCAAAGGGAACAGGGGTAACAGATTGGAAAAAGTGGGGAATTGTGGGGAGTTCTGCAGAACAGAGGTGAACCAAAGGAAGCAGGGGGATCGGATTGGAAAAAGTGGGGAACATTGTGGAAAAATGCAGAACAGAGGGGAACCAGAGGTAGCAGGGGAAACAGATTGGAAAAAGTGGGGAACCGTGGGGAACACTGCAGAACAGAGGGGCACCAAAGGGAGCAGAGGGAATGCATTGGAAAAAGTGGGGAACCGTGGGGAACACTGCACGACAGAGGGGAACCAAAGGAAGCAGGGGGAACGGATTGTAAAAAGTTGCGCCGGTGGGGAACACTGTAGGACAGAGGGGAATCAAAGGGAGCAGGGGGAACTGATTGGAAAAAGTGGGGAAATGTGGGGAACACTGCAGAACAGAGGGCAAACAAACGGAACAAGCGGAATCAATTGCAAAAAGTTGGGAACCGTGGAGGAAAATGCAGAACAGGGGAAACCAAAGGAAGCAGGGCAAACAGTTTGTAAAAAAGTGGGGAACCGTGGGGAATGCTGCAGAACAGTATGAAACCAAAGCGAGCCGGGGGAATGGTTTGGAAAATGTGGGGAACCGTGGGGAAAACTGCAGAACAGAGTGGAGACAAAGGAGCGGGGGGAACAGATTGGAAAAAGTGGGGAACCGTGGGGAACACTGCAGAACAGAGGGGAACCAAACGGAGCAGGGGCAACGGATTGCAAAAAGTTGGGAACTGTGGAGAACACGGAAGGACAGAGGGGAACCAAAGGGAACAAGGGGAACAGGTTGGAAAAAGTGGTGTCCCATGGGTAACACTGCAAGGCAGAGGGGAACGATAGGGAGCAGGGGGTACAGTATGTAAAAAAATGTGGAGAATCGTGAGGAACACTAGAATAGAGGGGAACCAAAGGGAGCAGGGGGAACGGATTGGAAAAAGTGGGGAAGCGTCGGGAACACTGCAGAACAGAGGAGAACCAAAGGGAGCAGCGGGAACAGATTGGAAAATGTGGGGAACCGATTGGAAAACGTAGGGAACCGTGTGGAAAAATGCAGAAATGTGGGGAACAAAAGGGAGCAAGGGGAACGAATTGGAAAAGGTGGAGAACTGTGGCGAACACTGCAGAACAGAGGGGAACCAAAGAGAGCAGAGGGAACGGATTGGAAAAAGTGGGGAACCGTGGTGTATGACAGAGGGGAACCAAAGGGATCAGGGGGAACAGATAATAAAAAATTGGTGGAGCTGTGAAAACACTGCATGACAGAGGGGAACCAAAGGGAACAGGAGGTACAGGTTGGAAAAAGTGGGGAACCGTGGGGAACACTGCAGAACAGTATGAAACCAAAGCGAGCCGGGGGAACAGTTTGGAAAATGTGGGGAACCGTGGAGATCACTGCAGAACAGAGGGGACCCAAAGGGAGCAGGGGAACAGATTGGAAAAAGTGGGGAACCGTGGGGAACACTGAACAATAGAGGGGAACCAAAGGGAGCAGGGGAAATGGATTGGAAAAAGTGGGGAATCGTGGGAAACACTGCAGAACCAAAGGGAGCAGGTGGAACAGTTTGGAAAAAATGTGGAGAACCATGGGGAAAACTGCAGAACAGAGTGGAGCGAAAGGAGCAGGGGGAACAGATTGGAAAAAGTGGGGTCCCATGCGGAACACTGCAAGGCAGAGGGGAACCATAGGGAGCAGGGGGTACAGGATGGAAAAAAAAGGGAGAAATGTAGGGAACAATGCAGAATAGAGGGGAACCAAAGGGAGCAGGGGGGAACGGATTGGAAAAAGTGGGGAAGCGTCGGGAACACTGCAGAACAGAGGGGAATCAAAGGGTGCAGGGGGAACAGATTGGAAAAAGTGGGAAACCGTGAGGAACACTGCAGAACAGAGGTGAACCAAAGGGAGCAGGGGGTACAGTTCGGAAAAGTGGGGAACCGTGGGGAACAATGCAGAACAGAGGGGAACCAAAGGGAACAGGGGTAACAGATTGGAAAAAGTGGGGAATCGTGGGGAGTTCTGCAGAACAGAGGTGAACCAAAGGAAGCAGGGGGATCGGATTGGAAAAAGTGGGGAACAGTGTGGAAAAATGCAGAACAGAGGGGAACCAGAGGTAGCAGGGGAAACAGATTGGAAAAAGTGGGGAACCGTGGGGAACACTGCTGAACAGAGGGGCACCAAAGGGAGCAGAGGGAATGCATTGGAAAAAGTGGGGAACCGTGGGGAACACTGCACGACAGAGGGGAACCAAAGGAAGCAGGGGGAACGGATTGTAAAAAGTTGCGCCGGTGGGGAACACTGTAGGACAGAGGGGAATCAAAGGGAGCAGGGGGAACTGATTGGAAAAAGTGGGGAACTGTGGGGAACACTGCAGAACAGAGGGCAAACAAACGGAACAGGGGAAATCAATTGCAAAAAGTTGGGAATCGTGGAGGACAATGCAGAACAGGGGAAACCAAAGGAAGCAGGGCAAACAGTTTGTAAAAAAGTGGGGAACCGTGGGGAATGCTGCAGAACAGTATGAAACCAAAGCGAGCCGGGGGAATGGTTTGGAAAATGTGGGGAACCGTGGGGAAAACTGCAGAACAGAGTGGAGACAAAGGAGCAGGGGGAACAGATTGGAAAAAGTGGGGAACCGTGGGGAACACTGCAGAACAGAGGGGAACCAAACGGAGCAGTGGCAACGGATTGCAAAAAGTTGGGAACCGTGGAGAACACGGAAGGACAGAGGGGAACCAAAGGGAACAAGGGGAACAGGTTGGAAAAAGTGGTGTCCCATGGGTAACACTGCAAGGCAGAGGGGAACCATAGGGAGCAGGGGGTACAGTATGTAAAAAAATGTGGAGAATCGTGAGGAACACTAGAATAGAGGGGAACCAAAGGGAGCAGGGGGAACGGATTGGAAAAAGTGGGGAAGCTTCGGGAACACTGCAGATCAGAGGAGAACCAAAGGGAGCAGCGGGAACAGATTGGAAAAAGTGGGGAACCGATTGGAAAACGTAGGGAACCGTGTGGAAAAATGCAGAAATGTGGGGAACAAAAGGGAGCAGGGGGAACGAATTGGAAAAGGTGGAGAACTGTGGCGAACACTGCAGAACAGAGGGGAACCAAAGAGAGCAGAGGAAACGGATTGGAAAAAGTGGGGAACCGTGGGGCATGACAGAGGGGAACCAAAGGGATCAGGGGGAACAGATAAGAAAAAATTGGTGGAGCTGTGAAAACACTGCATGACAGAGGGGAACCAAAGGGAACAGGAGGTACAGGTTGGAAAAAGTGGGGAACCGTGGGGAACACTGCAGAACAGTATGAAACCAAAGCGAGCCGGGGGAACAGTTTGGAAAATGTGGGGAACCGTGGAGATCACTGCAGAACAGAGGGGAACCAAAGGGAGCAGGGGAACAGATTGGAAAAAGTGGGGAACCGTGGGGAACACTGAACAATAGAGGGGAACCAAAGGGAGCAGGGGAAATGGATTGGAAAAAGTGGGGAACCGTGGGAAACACTGCAGAACCAAAGGGAGCAGGTGGAACAGTTTGGAAAAAATGTGGAGAACCATGGGGAAAACTGCAGAACAGAGTGGAGCGAAAGGAGCAGGGGGAACAGATTGGAAAAAGTGGGGTCCCATGCGGAACACTGCAAGGCAGAGGGGAACCATAGGGAGCAGGGGGTACAGGATGGAAAAAAAAGGGAGAAATGTAGGGAACAATGCAGAATAGAGGGGAACCAAAGGGAGCAGGGTGAACGGATTGGAAAAAGTGGGGAAGCGTCGGGAACACTGCAGAACAGAGGGGAATCAAAGGGTGCAGGGGGAACAGATTGGAAAAAGTGGGAAACCGTGAGGAACACTGCAGAACAGAGGTGAACCAAAGGGAGCAGGGGGTTCAGTTCGTAAAAGTCGGGAACCGTGGGGAACAATGCAGAACAGAGGGGAACCAAAGGGAGCAGGGGGAACAGATAGGAAAAAGTGGGGAATCGTGGGGAACACTGCACGACAGAGGGGAACCAAAGGGATCAGGAGGAACAGATAGGAAAAAATTGGGATCTGTGAAAACACTGCATGACAGAGGGGAACCAAAGGGAGCAGGAGGTACAGGTAGGAAAAAGTGGGGAACCGTGGAGGACACTGCAGGACAGAGGGGAACCAAAGGGAGCATGGCGAACAGATTGTAAAAAAGTGGGGAACCGTGGGGAACACTGCAGAACAGTATGAAACCAAAGCGAGCCGGGGGAACAGTTTGGAAAATGTGGGGAACCGTGGGGATCACTGCAGAACAGTGGGGAACCAAAGTGAGCAGGGGAACGCATTGGAAAAAGTGGGGAATCGTGGGGGACACTGCAGAACAGTGAGGAACCAAAGGGAGCAGGGTGAACAGATTGGAAAAAGTGGGGAACCGTGTGGAAAAATGCAGAACAGTGGGGAAACAAAGGGTGCAGGAGGAACAGATTAGAAGAAGTGGGGTATCGTGTGGAAAAATGCACAACAGTGGGGAACCAAAGGGAGCAGGGGGAACGGATTGGAAAAAGTGGGGAAGCGTCGCGAACACTGCAGAACAGAGGCGAACCAAAGTGAAGAGGGGGAACGGATTGGAAAAAGTGGGGAACCATGGGGGACACTGCAGGGCAGAGGGGAACCATAGGGAGCAGGGGGTACAGGTTGGAAAATATGTGGAGAACCGTGAGAAAGACTGCAGAACAGTGAGGAACCAAAGGGAGCAGGGGGAACAGATTGGAAAAAGTGAGGAACCGTGTGGAAAAATGCAGAATAGTGGGGAACCAAAGGGATCAGGAAGAACAGATTGGAAAAAGTTGAGAACAGTGGGCAACACTGCAGAACAGAGGGGAATCAAAGGGTGCAGGGGGAACAGATTGGAAAAAGTGGGGAACCGTGAGGAACACTGCAGAACAGAGGTGAACCAAAGGGAGCAGGGGGTACAGTTCGGAAAAGTGGGGAACCGTGGGGAACAATGCAGAACAGAGGGGAACCAAAGGGAGCAGGGGGAACAGATAGGAAAAAGTGGGGAATCGTGGGGAGTTCTGAAGAACAGAGGTGAACCAAAGGAAGCAGGGGGAACGGATTGGAAAAAGTGGGGAACAGTGTGGAAAAATGCAGAACAGAGGGGAACCAGAGGTAGCAGGGGAAACAGATTGGAAAAAGTGGGGAACCGTTGGGAACACTGCAGAACAGAGGGGCACCAAAGGGAGAAAAGGGAACGCATTGGAAAAAGTGGGGAACCGTGGGGAACACTGCAGAACAGAGGGGAACCAAACAGAGCAGGGGGAACGGATTGCAAAAAGTTGGGAACCGTGGAGAACACGGCAGGACAGAGGGGAACCAAAGGGAACAAGGGGAACAGGTTGGAAAAAGTGGGGTCCCATGGGTAACACTGCAAGGCAGAGGGGAACCACAGGGAGCAGGGGGTACAGGATGGAAAAAAATGTATAGATTCGTGTGGAACACTGTAGAATAGAGGGGAACTAAAGGGAGCAGGAGGAATGGTTTGGAAAAAGTGGGGAACCGATTGGAAAAAGTTGGGCACCATGTGGAAAAATGCAGAAAGGTGGGGAACCAAAGGGAGCAGGGGGAACGAATTGGAAAAGGTGGAGAACTGTGGGGAACAATGCAGAACAGAGGGGAACCAAAGGGAGCAGAGGGAACGGATTGGAAAAAGTGGAGAACCGTGGGGAACACTGCACGACAGAGGAGAACCAAAGGGATCAGGGGGAACAGATAGGAAAAAATTGGGGAACTGTGAAAACACTGCATGACAGAGGGGAACCAAAGGGAGCAGGAGGTACAGGTTGGAAAAAGTGGGGAACCGTGTAGGACACTGCAGGGCAGAGGGGAACCAAAGGGAGCAGGGCGAACAGATTGTAAAAAAGTGGGAACCGTGAGGAACACTGCAGAACAGTATGAAACCAAAGCGAGCAGGGGGAACAGTTTGGAAAATGTGGGGAACCGTGTGGATCACTGCAGAACAGAGGGGAACCAAAGGGAGCAGGGCAACGCATTGGAAAAAGTGGGGAATCGTGGGGAACACTGCAGAACAGTGAGGAACCAAAGGGAGCAGGGGGAACAGATTGGAAAAAGTGGGGAACCGTGTGGAAAAATGCAGAACAGTGGGGAAACAAAGGGTGCAGGAGGAACAGATTAGAAGAAGTGGGGTACCATGTGCAAAAATGCACAACAGTGGGGAACCAAAGGGAGCAGGGGGTACAGGATGGAAAAAAATGTGGAGAATCGTGGGGAACACTGCAGAATAGAGGGGAACCAAAGGGAGCAGGGGGAACGGATTGGAAAAAGTGGGGAAGCGTCGGGAACACTGCAGAACAGAGGCGAACCAAAGGGAACAGGGGGAACGGATTGGAAAAAATGGGGAACCATGGGGGACACTGCAGGGCTGAGGTGATCCATAGGGAGCAGGGGGTACAGGTTGGAAAAATGTGGAGAACCGTGAGGAAAACTGCAGAACAGTGAGGAGCCAAAGGGAGCAGGGGCAACAGTTTTGAAAAAGTGGGGAACCGTGTGCAAAAATGCAAAACAGTGGGGAACCAAAGGGAGCAGGAGGAACAGATTGGAAAAAGTTGAGAACAGTGGGCAACACTGCAGAACAGAGGGGAATCAAAGGGTGCAGGGGGAACAGTTTGGAAAAAGTGGGGAACCGTGTGGATCACTGCAGAACAGAGGGGAACCAAAGGGAGCAGGGGAATGCATTGGAAAAAGTGGGGAAGCGTCGGGAACACTGCAGAACAGAGGAGAACCAAAGGGAGCAGGGGGAACGGATTGCAAAAAGTTGGGAACCGTGGAGAACATGGAAGGACAGAGGGGAACCAAAGGGAACAAGGGGAACAGGTTGGAAAAAGTGGTGTCCCATGGGTAACACTGCAAGGCAGAGGTGAACCATAGGAATCAGGGGGTACAGTATGTAAAAAAATGTGGAGAATCGTGGGGAACACTGCAGAATAGAGGGGAATCAAAAGTGGCAGGGAAACGGATTGGAAAAAGAGGGGAAGCGTCAGGAAAACTGCAGAACAGAGGAGAACCAAAGGGAGCAGGGGGAACAGATTGGAAAAAGTTGGGAACCGTTTGGAAAAAGTAGGGAACCGTGTGGAAAAATGCAGCATAGTGGGGAACCAAAGGGAGCAGGGGGAACGAATTGGAAAAGGTGGAGAACTGTGGGGAACAATGCAGAACAGAGGGGAACCAAAGGGAGCAGAGGGAACGGATTGGAAAAAGTGGAGAACCGTGGGGAACACTGCACGACAGAGGAGAACCAAAGGGATCTGGGGGAACAGATAGGAAAAAATTGGGGAACTGTGAAAACACTGCATGACAGAGGGGAACCAAAGGGAGCAGGAGGTACAGGTTGGAAAAAGTGGGGAACCGTGGAGGACACTGCAGGACAGAGGGGAACCTAAGGGAGCAGAGCGAACAGATTGTAAAAAAGTGGGGAACCGTGGGGAACACTGCAGAACAGTATGAAACCAAAGCGAGCAGGGGGAACAGTTTGGAAAATGTGGGGAACCGTGTGGATCACTGCAGAACAGAGGGGAACCAAAGGAAGCCGGGCAACGCATTGGAAAAAGTGGGGAACCGTGGGGAACACTGCAGAACAGTGAGGAACCAAAGGGAGCAGGGGGAACAGATTGGAAAAAGTGGGGAACCGTGTGGAAAAATGCAGAACAGTGGGGAAACAAAGGGTGCAGGAGGAACAGATTAGAAGAAGTGGGGTACCGTGTGCAAAAATGCACAACAGTGGGGAACCAAAGGGAGCAGGGGGTACAGGATGGAAAAAAATGTGGAGAATCGTGGGGAACACAGCAGAATAGAGGGGAACCAAAGGGAGCAGGGGGAACGGATTGGAAAAAGTGGGGAAGCGTCGGGAACACTGCAGAACAGAGGCGAACCAAATGGAACAGGGGGAACGGATTGGAAAAAGTGGGGAACCATGGGGGACACTGCAGGGCAGAGGGGATCCATAGGGAGCAGGGGGTACAGGTTGGAAAAATGTGGAGAACCGTGAGGAAAACTGCAGAACAGTGAGGAACCAAAGGGAGCAGGGGGAACAGTTTTGAAAAAGTGGGGAACCGTGTGCAAAAATGCAAAACAGTGGGGAACCAAAGGTAGCAGGAGGAACAGATTGGAAAAAGTTGAGAACAGTGGGCAACACTGCAGAACAGAGGGAAATCAACGTGTGCAGAGGGAACAGTTTGGAAAAAGTGGGGGCCCGTAGGAACAATGCAGAACAGAGAGGGACCAAAGGGAGCAGGGGGAACAGATTGGAAAAAGTGGGGAACCGTGTGGAAAAATGCAGAACAGTGGGGAAACAAAGGGTGCAGGAGGAACAGATTAGAAGAAGTGGGGTACCGTGCCGAAAAATGCACAACAGTGGGGAACCAAAGGGAGCAGGGGGTACAGGATGGAAAAAAATGTGGAGAATCGTGGGGAACACTGCAGAATAGAGGGGAACAAAAGGGAGCAGGGGGAACGGATTGGAAAAAGTGGGGAAGCGTCGGGAACACTGCAGAACAGAGGCGAACCAAAGGGAACAGGGGGAACGGATTGGAAAAAGTGGGGAACCATGGGGGACACTGCAGGGCAGAGGGGATCCATAGGGAGCAGGGGGAACAGTTTTGAAAAAGTGGGGAACCATGTGCAAAAATGCAAAACAGTGGGGAACCAAAGGGAGCAGGAGGAACAGATTGGAAAAAGTTGAGAACAGTGGGCAACACTGCAGAACAGAGGGGAACCAAAGGGAGCAGGGGAACGCATTGGAAAAAGTGGGGAAGCGTCGGGAACACTGCAGAACAGAGGAGAACCAAAGGGAGCAGGGGGAACGGATTGGAAAAAGTGGGGAACCGTTTGGAAAAAGTAGGGAACCGTGTGGAAAAATGCAGAATAGTGGGGAACCAAAGGGAGCAGAGGGAACGAATTGGAAAAGGTGGAGAACTGTGGGGAACACTGCAGAACAAAGGGGAACCAAAGGGACAAGGGGAAACGGATTGAAAAAGTGGGGCCCATGGCGAACACTGCATGCCAGAGGGGAATCAAAGGGAGCAGGGGGAACCGATTGGAAAAAGTGGGGAACTGTGGGGAACACTGCAGAACAGAGGGGAACCAAAGGTAGCAGGGGGAACGGATTGGAAAAAGTGGGGAACCATGGGGGACACTGCAGGGCAGAGGGTAACCAAAGGGAGCATGGGGACAGATTAGAAAAAATTTGGAGAACCGTGGGGAAAACTGCAGAACAGAGAGGAACCAAAGGGAGCAGGGGGAACAGCTCGGAAAAGTGGGGGCCCGTAGGAACAATGCAGAACAGAGAGGGACCAAAGGGAGCAGGGGGAACGGATTGGAAAAAGTGGGGAAGCGTCGGGAACACTGCAGAACAGAGGCGAACCAAAGGGAACAGGGGGAACGGATTGGAAAAAGTGGGGAACCATGGGGGACACTGCAGGGCAGAGGGGATCCATAGGGAGCTGGGGGAACAGTTTTGAAAAAGTGGGGAACCATGTGCAAAAATGCAAAACAGTGGGGAACCAAAGGGAGCAGGAGGAACAGATTGGAAAAAGTTGAGAACAGTGGGCAACACTGCAGAACAGAGGGGAACCAAAGGGAGCAGGGGAACGCATTGGAAAAAGTGGGGAAGCGTCGGGAACACTGCAGAACAGAGGAGAACCAAAGGGAGCAGGGGGAACGGATTGGAAAAAGTGGGGAACCGTTTGGAAAAAGTAGGGAACCGTGTGGAAAAATGCAGAATAGTGGGGAACCAAAGGGAGCAGAGGGAACGAATTGGAAAAGGTGGAGAACTGTGGGGAACACTGCAGAACAAAGGGGAACCAAAGGGACAAGGGGAAACGGATTGAAAAAGTGGGGCCCATGGCGAACACTGCATGCCAGAGGGGAATCAAAGGGAGCAGGGGGAACGGATTGGAAAAAGTGGGGAAGCGTCGGGAACACTGCAGAACAGAGGCGAACCAAATGGAACAGGGGGAACGGATTAGAAAAAGTGGGGAACCATGGGGGACACTGCAGGGCAGAGGGGATCCATAGGGAGCAGGGGGTACAGGTTGGAAAAATGTGGAGAACCGTGAGGAAAACTGCAGAACAGTGAGGAACCAAAGGGAGCAGGGGGAACAGTTTTGAAAAAGTGGGGAACCGTGTGCAAAAATGCAAAACAGTGGGGAACCAAAGGTAGCAGGAGGAACAGATTGGAAAAAGTTGAGAACAGTTGGCAACACTGCAGAACAGAGGGGAATCAAAGTGTGCAGAGGGAACAGTTTGGAAAAAGTGGGGAACCGTGTGGATCACTGCAGAACAGAGGGGAACCAAAGGGAGCAGGGGAACGCATTGGAAAAAGTGGGGAAGCGTCGGGAACACTGCAGAACAGAGGAGAACCAAAGGGAGCAGGGGGAACGGATTGCAAAAAGTTGGGAACCGTGGAGAACACGGAAGGACAGAGGGGAACCAAAGGGAACAAGGGGAACAGGTTGGAAAAAGTGGTGTCCCATGGGTAACACTGCAAGGCAGAGGTGAACCATAGGGATCAGAGGGTACAGTATGTAAACAAATGTGGAGAATCGTGGGGAACACTGCAGAATAGAGGGGAACTAAAGGGAGCAGGGGGAACGGATTGGAAAAAGTGGGGAAGCGTCAGGAACACTGCAGAACAGAGGAGAACCAAAGGGAGCAGGAAGAACAGATTTGAAAAAGTGGGGAACCGTTTGGAAAAAGTAGGGAACCGTGTGGAAAAATGCAGAATAGTGGGGAACCAAAGGGAGCAGAGGGAACGAATTGGAAAAGGTGGAGAACTGTGGGGAACACTGCAGAACAAAGGGGAACCAAAGGGACAAGGAGAAACGGATTGAAAAAGTGGGGCCCATGGCGAACACTGCATGCCAGAGGGGAATCAAAGGGAGCAGGGGGAACCGATTGGAAAAAGTGGGGAACTGTGGGGAACACTGCAGAACAGAGGGGAACCAAAGGTAGCAGGGGGAACGGATTGGAAAAAGTGGGGAACCATGGGGGACACTGCAGGGCAGAGGGTAACCAAAGGGAGCATGGGGACAGATTAGAAAAAATTTGGAGAACCGTGGGGAAAACTGCAGAACAGAGAGGAACCAAAGGGAGCAGGGGGAACAGCTCGGAAAAGTGGGGGCCCGTAGGAACAATGCAGAACAGAGAGGGACCAAAGGGAGCAGGGGGAACAGATTGGAAAAAGTGGGGAACCGTGTGGAAAAATGCAGAACAAAGCGGAACCAAAGGGAGCAGGGGGAACAGATTGGAAAAAGTGGGGATTCGTGGAGAGATCTGCAGAACAGAGGTGAACCAAAGGAAGCAGGGGGTACGGATTGGAAAAATTGGGGAAAAGTGTGGAAAAATGCGGAATAGAGGGGAACCAAAGGAAGCAGGGGGTACAGGATGGAAAAAAATGTGGAGAATCGTGGGGAACACTGCGGGACAGAGGGGAACCAAAAAGAACAGCGGGAACGGATTGCAAAAAGTTGGGAACCGTGGAGAACACTGCTGAACAGTGAGGAACCAAAGGGAGCAGGGGGAACAGATTGGAAAAAGTGGGGAACCGTGTGGAAAAATGCAGAACAGTGGGGAAATAAAGGGTGCAGGAGGAACAGATTAGAAGAAGTGGGGTACCGTGTGGAAAAATGCACAACAGTGGGGAACCAAAGGGAGCAGGGGGTACAGGATGGAAAAAAATGTGGAGAATCGTGGGGAACACTGCAGAATAGAGGGGAACCAAAGGGAGCAGGGGGAACGGATTGGAAAAAGTGGGGAAGCGTCGGGAACACTGCAGAACAGAGGCGAACCAAAGGGAACAGGGGGAACGGATTGGAAAAAGTGGGGAACCATGGGGGACACTGCAGGGCAGAGGGGATCCATAGGGAGCAGGGGGAACAGTTTTGAAAAAGTGGGGAACCGTGTGCAAAAATGCAAAACAGTGGGGAACCAAAGGGAGCAGGAGGAACAGATTGGAAAAAGTTGAGAACAGTGGGCAACACTGCAGAACAGAGGGGAACCAAAGGGAGCAGGGGAACGCATTGGAAAAAGTGGGGAAGCGTCGGGAACACTGCAGAACAGAGGAGAACCAAAGGGAGCAGGGGGAACGGATTGGAAAAAGTGGGGAACCGTGTGGAAAAATGCAGAACAGTGGGGAAACAAAGGGTGCAGGAGGAACAGATTAGAAGAAGTGGGGTACCGTGTGCAAAAATGCACAACAGTGGGGAACCAAAGGGAGCAGGGGGTACAGGATGGAAAAAATGTGGAGAATCGTGGGGAACACTGCAGAATAGAGAGGCACCAAAGGGAGCAGGGGGAACGGATTGGAAAAAGTGGGGAAGCGTCGGGAACGCTGCAGAACAGAGGTGAACCAAAGTGAACAGGGGGAACGGTTTGGCAAAAGTGGGGAACCGTGTGGATCACTGCAGAACAGAGGGGAACCAAAGGGAGCAGGGGAACGCATTGGAAAAAGTGGGGAAGCGTCAGGAACACTGCAGAACAGAGGAGAACCAAAGGGAGCAGGGGGAACGGATTGCAAAAAGTTGGGAACCGTGGAGAACACGGAAGGACAGAGGGGAACCAAAGGGAGCAGGGGGAACAGATTGGAAAAAGTGGGGAACCGTTTGGAAAAAGGAGGGAACCGTGTGGAAAAATACAGAATAGTGGGGAACCAAAGGGAGCAGGGGGAACGAATTGGAAAAGGTGGAGAACTGTGGGGAACACTGCAGAACAGAGGGGAACCAAAGGGAGAAGGGGAAACGGATTGAAAAAGTGGGGCCCATGGCAAACACTGCATTCCAGAGGGGAATCAAAGGGAGCAGGGGGAACAGATTGGAAAAATTGGGGAACTGTGGGGAACACTGCAGTACAGAGGGGAAACAAACGGAGCAGGGGGAACGGATTGCAAAAAGTTGATAACTGTGGAGAACACGGCAGGACAGAGGGGAACCAAAGGGAACAAGGGGAACAGGTTGGAAAAAGTGGGGTCCTATGGGTAACACTGCAAGGCAGAGGGGAACCATAGGGAGCAGGGGGTACAGGATGGAAAAAAATGTGGAGAATCGTGGGGAACACTGCAGAATAGAGGGGAACCAAAGGGAGCAGGGGGAATGGATTGGAAAAAGTGGGGAAGCGTCGGGAACACTGCAGAACAGAGGAGAACCAAAGAGAGCAGGGGGAACAGATTGCAAAAACAGGGGATCCGATTGGAAAAAGTAGGGAACCGTGTGGAAAAATGGAGAAAGGTGGGGAACCAAAGGGAGCAGGGGGATCGAATTGGAAAAGGTGGAGAACTGTGGGGAACACAGCAGAACAGAGGGGAACCAAAGGGAGCAGAGGGAACGGATTGGAAAAAGTGGGGAACTGTGGGGAACACTGCATGACAGTGGGGAACCAAAGGGAGCAGGAGGTACAGGTTGGAAAAAGTGGGGAACCGTGGAGAACACTGCAGCACAGAGGGGAACAAAAGTGAGCAGGGGAAACGGATTGCAAAAAGTGGGGCCCATGGCGAACACTGCATGACAGAGGGTAATCAAAGGGAGCAGGGGGAACCGATTGGAAAAAGTGGGGAACTGTGGGAAACACTGCAGAACAGAGGGGAACCAAAGGTAGCAGGGGGAACGGATTGGAATAAGTGGGGAACCATGGGGGACACTGCAGGGCAGAGGGAAACCAAAGGGAGCATGGGAACAGATTAGAAAAAATTTGGAGAACCGTGGGGAAAACTGCAGAACAGAGCGGAACCAAAGGGAGCAGGGGGAACAGATCGGAAAAGTGCGGACCCGTGGGGAACAATGCAGAACAGAGAGGAACCAAAGGGAGAAGGGGGAACAGATTGGAAAAAGTGGGGAATCGTGGGGAGTTCTGCAGAACAGTGGGGACCCAAAGAGAGCAGGGGGAAAGGATTCGAAAAAGTGGACCGTGGGGAACTCTGCAGAAAAGAGGTGGACCAAAGGAAGCAGGGGGAACGGATTGGAAAAAATGGGGAACAGTGTGGAAAAATGTAGAACAGAGGCGAACCAGAGGGAGAAGGGGGAACAGATTAGAAAAAATTTGGAGAACCGTGGGGAACACTGCAGAACAGTGAGGAACCAAAGGGAGCAGGGGGAACGGATTGCAAAAAATGGGGCCCATGGGGAACACTGGAGGACAGAGCGGAATCAAAGGCAGCAGGGGGAACTGATTAGAAAAAGTGGGGAATCGTGCAGAACACTACGGGACAGAGGGGAACCAAAGGGAACAGGGGGAACGGATTGGAAAGAGTGGGGAACCATGGGGAATACTGCAGGGCAGAGGGGAACCATAGGGAGCAGGGGCTACAGGTTGGAAAAAATGTGGAGAACCGTGAGGAACACTGCAGAACAGTGAGGAACCAAAGGGAGCTGGGGGAACAGATTGGAAAAAGTGGGGAACCGTGTGGAAAATACAGAACAGTGGGGAAACAAACAGAGCAGGGGGAATGGATTGCAAATAGTTGGGAAGCGTGGAGGACACTGCAGAACAGAGGGGAACCAAAGGGAGCAGGACGAACAGATTGTAAAATAGTGGGGAACCGTGGGGAATGCTGAAGAACAGTATGAAACCAAAGCGAGCCGGGGGAATGGTTTGGAAAATGTGGGGAACCGTGGGGAAAACTGTAGAACAGAGTGGAGCCAAAGGAGCAGGGGGAACAGATTGGAAAAAGTGGGGAACTTGGGGAACACTGCAGAACAGAGCAGAACCAAAGGGAGCAGGGGGAACAGATTGGAAAAAGTGGGGAACCGATTGGAAAAAGTAGGGAACCGTGTGGAAAAATGCAGAAAGGTGGGGAACCAAAGGGAGCAGGGGGAACGAATTGGAGAAGGTGGAGAACTGTGGGGCACAATGTAGAACAGAGGGGAACCAAAGGGAGCAGAGGGAACGGTTTGGAAAAAGTGGGGAACCGTGGGGAACACTGCACGACAGAGGAGAACCAAAGGGATCAGGGGGAACAGATAGAAAAAAATTGGGGAACTGTGAAAACACTGCATGACAGAGGGGAACCAAAGGGAGCAGGAGGTACAGGTTGGAAAAAGTGGGGAACCGTGGAGGACACTGCAGGACAGAGGGGAACCAAAGGGAGCAGGGGGTACAGGATTTAAAAAAATGAGGAGAATCGTGGGGAACACTGCAGAATAAAGGGGAACCAAAGGGAGCAAGGGGAACTGTTTTGAAAAAGTGGGGAACCGTGTGCAAAAATGCGGAACAGTTGGTAACCAAAGGGAGCAGGAGGAACAGATTGGAAAAAGTTGAGAACAGTGGACAACACTGCAGAACAGAGGGGAATCAAAGGGTGCAGGGGGAACAGATTGAAAAAAGTGGGGAACCGTGTGGAACACTGCAGAACAGAGGTGAACCAAAGGGAGCAGGGGGTACAGTTCGGAAAAGTGGGGAACCGTGGGGAACAATGCAGAACAGAGGGGAACCAAAGGGAACAGGGGTAACAGATTGGAAAAAGTGGGGAATTGTGGGGAGTTCTGCAGAACAGAGGTGAACCAAAGGAAGCAGGGGGATCAGATTGGAAAAAGTGGGGAACATTGTGGAAAAATGCAGAACAGAGGGGAACCAGAGGTAGCAGGGGAAACAGATTGGAAAAAGTGGGGAACCGTGGGGAACACTGCAGAACAGAGGGGCACCAAAGGGAGCAGAGGGAATGCATTGGAAAAAGTGGGGAACCGTGGGGAACACTGCACGACAGAGGGGAACCAAAGGAAGCAGGGGGAACGGATTGTAAAAAGTTGCGCCGGTGGGGAACACTGTAGGACAGAGGGGAAACAAAGGGAGCAGGGGGAACTGATTGGAAAAAGTTAAGAACAGTGGGCAACACTGCAGAACAGAGGGGAACCAAAGGGAGCAGGGGAACGCATTGGAAAAAGTGGGGAAGCGTCGGCAACACTGCAGAACAGAGGAGAACCAAAGGGAGCAGGGGGAACGGATTGGAAAAAGTGGGGAACCGTGTGGAAAAATGCAGAACAGTGGGGAAACAAAGGGTGCAGGAGGAACAGATTAGAAGAAGTGGGGTACCGTGTGCAAAAATGCACAACAGTGGGGAACCAAAGGGAGCAGGGGGTACAGGATGGAAAAAAATGTGGAGAATCGTGGGGAACACTGCAGAATAGAGAGGCACCAAAGGGAGCAGGGGGAACGGATTGGAAAAAGTGGGGAAGCGTCGGGAACGCTGCAGAACAGAGGTGAACCAAAGTGAACAGGGGGAACGGTTTGGAAAAAGTGGGGAACCGTGTGGATCACTGCAGAACAGAGGGGAACCAAAGGGAGCAGGGGAACGCATTGGAAAAAGTGGGGAAGCGTCAGGAACACTGCAGAACAGAGGAGAACCAAAGGGAGCAGGGGGAACGGATTGCAAAAAGTTGGGAACCGTGGAGAACACGGAAGGACAGAGGGGAACCAAAGGGAACAAGGGGAACAGGTTGGAAAAAGTGGTGTCCCATGGGTAACACTGCAAGGCAGAGGTGAACCATAGGGATCAGGGGGAACAGTATGTAAAAAAATGTGGAGAATCGTGGGGAACACTGCACAATAGAGGGGAACCAAAGGGAGCAGGGGGAACGGATTGGAAAATATGGGGAAGCGTCGGGAACACTGCAGAACAGAGGAGAACCAAAGGGAGCAGGGGGAACAGATTGGAAAAAGTGGGGAACCGTTTGGAAAAAGTAGGGAACCGTGTGGAAAAATGCAGAATAGTGGGGAACCAAAGGGAGCAGGGGGAACGAATTGGAAAAGGTGGAGAACTGTGGGGAACACTGCAGAACAGAGGGGAACCAAAGGGAGAAGGGGAAACGGATTGAAAAAGTGGGGCCCATGGCAAACACTGCATTCCAGAGGGGAATCAAAGGGAGCAGGGGGAACAGATTGGAAAAATTGGGGAACTGTGGGGAACACTGCAGTACAGAGGGGAAACAAACGGAGCAGGGGGAACGGATTGCAAAAAGTTGATAACTGTGGAGAACACGGCAGGAGAGAGGGGAACCAAAGGGAACAAGGGGAACAGGTTGGAAAAAGTGGGGTCCTATGGGTAACACTGCAAGGCAGAGGGGAACCTAGGGAGCAGGGGGTACAGGATGGAAAAAAATGTGGAGAATCGTGGGGAACACTGCAGAATAGAGGGGAACCAAAGGGAGCAGGGGGAATGGATTGGAAAAAGTGGGAAAGCGTCGGGAACACTGCAGAACAGAGGAGAACCAAAGAGAGCAGGGGGAACAGATTGCAAAAAGAGGGGATCCGATTGGAAAAAGTAGGGAACCGTGTGGAAAAATGGAAAAGGTGGGGAACCAAAGGGAGCAGGGGGATCGAATTGGAAAAGGTGGAGAACTGTGGGGAACACAGCAGAACAGAGGGGAACCAAAGGGAGCAGAGGGAACGGATTGGAAAAAGTGGGGAACTGTGGGGAACACTGCATGACAGTGGGGAACCAAAGGGAGCAGGAGGTACAGGTTGGAAAAAGTGGGGAACCGTGGAGAACACTGCAGCACAGAGGGGAACAAAAGTGAGCAGGGGAAACGGATTGCAAAAAGTGGGGCCCATGGCGAACACTGCATGACAGAGGGTAATCAAAGGGAGCAGGGGGAACCGATTGGAAAAAGTGGGGAACTGTGGGAAACACTGCAGAACAGAGGGGAACCAAAGGTAGCAGGGGGAACGGATTGGAAAAAGTGGGGAACCATGGGGGACACTGCAGGGCAGAGGGAAACCAAAGGGAGCATGGGAACAGATTAGAAAAAATTTGGAGAACCGTGGGGAAAACTGCAGAACAGAGCGGAACCAAAGGGAGCAGGGGGAACAGATCGGAAAAGTGCGGACCCGTGGGGAACAATGCAGAACAGAGAGGAACCAAAGGGAGAAGGGGGAACAGATTGGAAAAAGTGGGGAATCGTGGGGAGTTCTGCAGAACAGTGGGGACCCAAAGAGAGCAGGGGGAAAGGATTTGAAAAAGTGGACCGTGGGGAACTCTGCAGAAAAGAGGTGGACCAAAGGAAGCAGGGGGAACGGATTGGAAAAAATGGGGAACAGTGTGGAAAAATGTAGAACAGAGGCGAACCAGAGGGAGAAGGGGGAACAGATTAGAAAAAATTTGGAGAACCGTGGGGAACACTGCAGAACAGTGAGGAACCAAAGGGAGCAGGGGGAACGGATTGCAAAAAATGGGGCCCATGGGGAACACTGGAGGACAGAGCAGAATCAAAGGCAGCAGGGGGAACTGATTAGAAAAAGTGGGGAATCGTGCAGAACACTACGGGACAGAGGGGAACCAAAGGGAACAGGGGGAACGGATTGGAAAGAGTGGGGAACCATGGGGAATACTGCAGGGCAGAGGGGAACCATAGGGAGCAGGGGCTACAGGTTGGAAAAAATGTGGAGAACCGTGAGGAACACTGCAGAACAGTGAGGAACCAAAGGGAGCTGGGGGAACAGATTGGAAAAAGTGGGGAACCGTGTGGAAAATACAGAACAGTGGGGAAACAAACAGAGCAGGGGGAATGGATTGCAAATAGTTGGGAAGCGTGGAGGACACTGCAGAACAGAGGGGAACCAAAGGGAGCAGGACGAACAGATTGTAAAATAGTGGGGAACCGTGGGGAATGCTGAAGAACAGTATGAAACCAAAGCGAGCCGGGGGAATGGTTTGGAAAATGTGGGGAACCGTGGGGAAAACTGTAGAACAGAGTGGAGCCAAAGGAGCAGGGGGAACAGATTGGAAAAAGTGGGGAACTTGGGGAACACTGCAGAACAGAGCAGAACCAAAGGGAGCAGGGGGAACAGATTGGAAAAAGTGGGGAACCGATTGGAAAAAGTAGGGAACCGTGTGGAAAAATGCAGAAAGGTGGGGAACCAAAGGGAGCAGGGGGAACGAATTGGAAAAGGTGGAGAACTGTGGGGAACAATGTAGAACAGAGGGGAACCAAAGGGAGCAGAGGGAACGGTTTGGAAAAAGTGGGGAACCGTGGGGAACACTGCACGACAGAGGAGAACCAAAGGGATCAGGGGGAACAGATAGAAAAAAATTGGGGAACTGTGAAAACACTGCATGACAGAGGGGAACCAAAGGGAGCAGGAGGTACAGGTTGGAAAAAGTGGGGAACCGTGGAGGACACTGCAGGACAGAGGGGAACAAAAGGGAGCAGGGGGTACAGGATTTAAAAAAATGAGGAGAATCGTGGGGAACACTGCAGAATAAAGGGGAACCAAAGGGAGCAAGGGGAACTGTTTTGAAAAAGTGGGGAACCGTGTGCAAAAATGCGGAACAGTTGGTAACCAAAGGGAGCAGGAGGAACAGATTGGAAAAAGTGGGGAATTGTGGGGAGTTCTGCAGAACAGAGGTGAACCAAAGGAAGCAGGGGGATCGGATTGGAAAAAGTGGGGAACATTGTGGAAAAATGCAGAACAGAGGGGAACCAGAGGTAGCAGGGGGAACAGATTGGAAAAAGTGGGGTCCCATGCGGAACACTGCAAGGCAGAGGGGAACCATAGGGAGCAGGGGGTACAGGATGGAAAAAAAAGGGAGAAATGTAGGGAACAATGCAGAATAGAGGGGAACCAAAGGGAGCAGGGGGAACGGATTGGAAAAAGTGGGGAAGCGTCGGGAACACTGCAGAACAGAGGGGAATCAAAGGGTGCAGGGGGAACAGATTGGAAAAAGTGGGGAACCGTGAGGAACACTGCAGAACAGAGGTGAACCAAAGGGAGCAGGGGGTACAGTTCGGAAAAGTGGGGAACCGTGGGGAACAATGCAGAACAGAGGGGAACCAAAGGGAACAGGGGTAACAGATTGGAAAAAGTGGGGAATCGTGGGGAGTTCTGCAGAACAGAGGTGAACCAAAGGAAGCAGGGGGATCGGATTGGAAAAAGTGGGGAACAGTGTGGAAAAATGCAGAATAGAGGGGAACCAGAGGTAGCAGGGGAAACAGATTGGAAAAAGTGGGGAACCGTGGGGAACACTGCTGAACAGAGGGGCACCAAAGGGAGCAGAGGGAATGCATTGGAAAAAGTGGGGAACCGTGGGGAACACTGCACGACAGAGGGGAACCAAAGGAAGCAGGGGGAACGGATTGTAAAAAGTTGCGCCGGTGGGGAACACTGTAGGACAGAGGGGAATCAAAGGGAGCAGGGGGAACTGATTGGAAAAAGTGGGGAACTGTGGGGAACACTGCAGAACAGAGGGCAAACAAACGGAACAGGGGGAATCAATTGCAAAAAGTTGGGAATCGTGGAGGTCAATGCAGAACAGGGGAAACCAAAGGAAGCAGGGCAAACAGTTTGTAAAAAAGTGGGGAACCGTGGGGAATGCTGCAGAACAGTATGAAACCAAAGCGAGCCGGGGGAATGGTTTGGAAAATGTGGGGAACCGTGGGGAAAACTGCAGAACAGAGTGGAGACAAAGGAGCAGGGGGAACAGATTGGAAAAAGTGGGGAACCGTGGGGAACACTGCAGAACAGAGGGGAACCAAACGGAGCAGGGGCAACGGATTGCAAAAAGTTGGGAACCGTGGAGAACACGGAAGGACAGAGGGGAACCAAAGGGAACAAGGGGAACAGGTTGGAAAAAGTGGTGTCCCATGGGTAACACTGCAAGGCAGAGGGGAACCATAGGGAGCAGGGGGTACAGTATGTAAAAAAATGTGGAGAATCGTGAGGAACACTAGAATAGAGGGGAACCAAAGGGAGCAGGGGGAACGGATTGGAAAAAGTGGGGAAGCTTCGGGAACACTGCAGATCAGAGGAGAACCAAAGGGAGCAGCGGGAACAGATTGGAAAAAGTGGGGAACCGATTGGAAAACGTAGGGAACCGTGTGGAAAAATGCAGAAATGTGGGGAACAAAAGGGAGCAGGGGGAACGAATTGGAAAAGGTGGAGAACTGTGGCGAACACTGCAGAACAGAGGGGAACCAAAGAGAGCAGAGGGAACGGATTGGAAAAAGTGGGGAACCGTGGGGCATGACAGAGGGGAACCAAAGGGATCAGGGGGAACAGATAAGAAAAAATTGGTGGAGCTGTGAAAACACTGCATGACAGAGGGGAACCAAAGGGAACAGGAGGTACAGGTTGGAAAAAGTGGGGAACCGTGGGGAACACTGCAGAACAGTATGAAACCAAAGCGAGCCGGGGGAACAGTTTGGAAAATGTGGGGAACCGTGGAGATCACTGCAGAACAGAGGGGAACCAAAGGGAGCAGGGGAAATGGATTGGAAAAAGTGGGGAACCGTGGGAAACACTGCAGAACCAAAGGGAGCAGGTGGAACAGTTTGGAAAAAATGTGGAGAACCATGGGGAAAACTGCAGAACAGAGTGGAGCGAAAGGAGCAGGGGGAACAGATTGGAAAAAGTGGGGTCCCATGCGGAACACTGCAAGGCAGAGGGGAACCATAGGGAACAGGGGGTACAGGATGGAAAAAAAAGGGAGAAATGTAGGGAACAATGCAGAATAGAGGGGAACCAAAGGGAGCAGGGTGAACGGATTGGAAAAAGTGGGGAAGCGTCGGGAACACTGCAGAACAGAGGGGAATCAAAGGGTGCAGGGGGAACAGATTGGAAAAAGTGGGAAACCGTGAGGAACACTGCAGAACAGAGGTGAACCAAAGGGAGCAGGGGGTTCAGTTCGTAAAAGTCGGGAACCGTGGGGAACAATGCAGAACAGAGGGGAACCAAAGGGAGCAGGGGGAACAGATAGGAAAAAGTGGGGAATCGTGGGGAACACTGCACGACAGAGGGGAACCAAAGGGATCAGGAGGAACAGATAGGAAAAAATTGGGATCTGTGAAAACACTGCATGACAGAGGGGAACCAAAGGGAGCAGGAGGTACAGGTAGGAAAAAGTGGGGAACCGTGGAGGACACTGCAGGACAGAGGGGAACCAAAGGGAGCATGGCGAACAGATTGTAAAAAAGTGGGGAACCGTGGGGAACACTGCAGAACAGTATGAAACCAAAGCGAGCCGGGGGAACAGTTTGGAAAATGTGGGGAACCGTGGGGATCACTGCAGAACAGTGGGGAACCAAAGTGAGCAGGGGAACGCATTGGAAAAAGTGGGGAATCGTGGGGGACACTGCAGAACAGTGAGGAACCAAAGGGAGCAGGGTGAACAGATTGGAAAAAGTGGGGAACCGTGTGGAAAAATGCAGAACAGTGGGGAAACAAAGGGTGCAGGAGGAACAGATTAGAAGAAGTGGGGTACCGTGTGGAAAAATGCACAACAGTGGGGAACCAAAGGGAGCAGGGGGAACGGATTGGAAAAAGTGGGGAAGCGTCGCGAACACTGCAGAACAGAGGCGAACCAAAGTGAAGAGGGGGAACGGATTGCAAAAAGTGGGGAACCATGGGGGACACTGCAGGGCAGAGGGGAACCATAGGGAGCAGGGGGTACAGGTTGGAAAATATGTGGAGAACCGTGAGAAAGACTGCAGAACAGTGAGGAACCAAAGGGAGCAGGGGGAATAGATTGGAAAAAGTGAGGAACCGTGTGGAAAAATGCAGAATAGTGGGGAACCAAAGGGATCAGGAAGAACAGATTGGAAAAAGTTGAGAACAGTGGGCAACACTGCAGAACAGAGGGGAATCAAAGGGTGCAGGGGGAACAGATTGGAAAAAGTGGGGAACCGTGAGGAACACTGCAGAACAGAGGTGAACCAAAGGGAGCAGGGGGTACAGTTCGGAAAAGTGGGGAACCGTGGGGAACAATGCAGAACAGAGGGGAACCAAAGGGAGCAGGGGGAACAGATAGGAAAAAGTGGGGAATCGTGGGGAGTTCTGAAGAACAGAGGAGAACCAAAGGAAGCAGGGGGAACGGATTGGAAAAAGTGGGGAACAGTGTGGAAAAATGCAGAACAGAGGGGAACCAGAGGTAGCAGGGGAAACAGATTGGAAAAAGTGGGGAACCGTTGGGAACACTGCAGAACAGAGGGGCACCAAAGGGAGAAAAGGGAACGCATTGGAAAAAGTGGGGAACCGTGGGGAACACTGCAGAACAGAGGGGAACCAAACGGAGCAGGGGGAACGGATTGCAAAAAGTTGGGAACCGTGGAGAACACGGCAGGACAGAGGAGAACCAAAGGGAACAAGGGGAACAGGTTGGAAAATGTGGGGTCCCATGGGTAACACTGCAAGGCAGAGGGGAACCATAGGGAGCAGGGGGTACAGGATGGAAAAAAATGTATAGAATCGTGGGGAACACTGTAGAATAGAGGGGAACTAAAGGGAGCAGGAGGAATGGTTTGGAAAAAGTGGGGAACCGATTGGAAAAAGTTGGGCACCATGTGGAAAAATGCAGAAAGGTGGGGAACCAAAGGGAGCAGGGGGAACGAATTGGAAAAGGTGGAGAACTGTGGGGAACAATGCAGAACAGAGGGGAACCAAAGGGAGCAGAGGGAACGGATTGGAAAAAGTGGAGAACCGTGGGGAACACTGCACGACAGAGGAGAACCAAAGGGATCAGGGGGAACAGATAGGAAAAAATTGGGGAACTGTGAAAACACTGCATGACAGAGGGGAACCAAAGGGAGCAGGGGGAACGGATTGTAAAAAGTTGCGCCGGTGGGGAACACTGTAGGACAGAGGGGAAACAAAGGGAGCAGGGGGAACTGATTGGAAAAAGTTAAGAACAGTGGGCAACACTGCAGAACAGAGGGGAACCAAAGGGAGCAGGGGAACGCATTGGAAAAAGTGGGGAAGCGTCGGCAACACTGCAGAACAGAGGAGAACCAAAGGGAGCAGGGGGAACGGATTGGAAAAAGTGGGGAACCGTGTGGAAAAATGCAGAACAGTGGGGAAACAAAGGGTGCAGGAGGAACAGATTAGAAGAAGTGGGGTACCGTGTGCAAAAATGCACAACAGTGGGGAACCAAAGGGAGCAGGGGGTACAGGATGGAAAAAAATGTGGAGAATCGTGGGGAACACTGCAGAATAGAGAGGCACCAAAGGGAGCAGGGGGAACGGATTGGAAAAAGTGGGGAAGCGTCGGGAACGCTGCAGAACAGAGGTGAACCAAAGTGAACAGGGGGAACGGTTTGGAAAAAGTGGGGAACCGTGTGGATCACTGCAGAACAGAGGGGAACCAAAGGGAGCAGGGGAACGCATTGGAAAAAGTGGGGAAGCGTCAGGAACACTGCAGAACAGAGGAGAACCAAAGGGAGCAGGGGGAACGGATTGCAAAAAGTTGGGAACCGTGGAGAACACGGAAGGACAGAGGGGAACCAAAGGGAACAAGGGGAACAGGTTGGAAAAAGTGGTGTCCCATGGGTAACACTGCAAGGCAGAGGTGAACCATAGGGATCAGGGGGAACAGTATGTAAAAAAATGTGGAGAATCGTGGGGAACACTGCACAATAGAGGGGAACCAAAGGGAGCAGGGGGAACGGATTGGAAAATATGGGGAAGCGTCGGGAACACTGCAGAACAGAGGAGAACCAAAGGGAGCAGGGGGAACAGATTGGAAAAAGTGGGGAACCGTTTGGAAAAAATAGGGAACCGTGTGGAAAAATGCAGAATAGTGGGGAACCAAAGGGAGCAGGGGGAACGAATTGGAAAAGGTGGAGAACTGTGGGGAACACTGCAGAACAGAGGGGAACCAAAGGGAGAAGGGGAAACGGATTGAAAAAGTGGGGCCCATGGCAAACACTGCATTCCAGAGGGGAATCAAAGGGAGCAGGGGGAACAGATTGGAAAAATTGGGGAACTGTGGGGAACACTGCAGTACAGAGGGGAAACAAACGGAGCAGGGGGAACGGATTGCAAAAAGTTGATAACTGTGGAGAACACGGCAGGAGAGAGGGGAACCAAAGGGAACAAGGGGAACAGGTTGGAAAAAGTGGGGTCCTATGGGTAACACTGCAAGGCAGAGGGGAACCATAGGGAGCAGGGGGTACAGGATGGAAAAAAATGTGGAGAATCGTGGGGAACACTGCAGAATAGAGGGGAACCAAAGGGAGCAGGGGGAATGGATTGGAAAAAGTGGGAAAGCGTCGGGAACACTGCAGAACAGAGGAGAACCAAAGAGAGCAGGGGGAACAGATTGCAAAAAGAGGGGATCCGATTGGAAAAAGTAGGGAACCGTGTGGAAAAATGGAAAAGGTGGGGAACCAAAGGGAGCAGGGGGATCGAATTGGAAAAGGTGGAGAACTGTGGGGAACACAGCAGAACAGAGGGGAACCAAAGGGAGCAGAGGGAACGGATTGGAAAAAGTGGGGAACTGTGGGGAACACTGCATGACAGTGGGGAACCAAAGGGAGCAGGAGGTACAGGTTGGAAAAAGTGGGGAACCGTGGAGAACACTGCAGCACAGAGGGGAACAAAAGTGAGCAGGGGAAACGGATTGCAAAAAGTGGGGCCCATGGCGAACACTGCATGACAGAGGGTAATCAAAGGGAGCAGGGGGAACCGATTGGAAAAAGTGGGGAACTGTGGGAAACACTGCAGAACAGAGGGGAACCAAAGGTAGCAGGGGGAACGGATTGGAAAAAGTGGGGAACCATGGGGGACACTGCAGGGCAGAGGGAAACCAAAGGGAGCATGGGAACAGATGAGAAAAAATTTGGAGAACCGTGGGGAAAACTGCAGAACAGAGCGGAACCAAAGGGAGCAGGGGGAACAGATCGGAAAAGTGCGGACCCGTGGGGAACAATGCAGAACAGAGAGGAACCAAAGGGAGAAGGGGGAACAGATTGGAAAAAGTGGGGAATCGTGGGGAGTTCTGCAGAACAGTGGGGACCCAAAGAGAGCAGGGGGAAAGGATTTGAAAAAGTGGACCGTGGGGAACTCTGCAGAAAAGAGGTGGACCAAAGGAAGCAGGGGGAACGGTTTGGAAAAAATGGGGAACAGTGTGGAAAAATGTAGAACAGAGGCGAACCAGAGGGAGAAGGGGGAACAGATTAGAAAAAATTTGGAGAACCGTGGGGAACACTGCAGAACAGTGAGGAACCAAAGGGAGCAGGGGGAACGGATTGCAAAAAATGGGGCCCATGGGGAACACTGGAGGACAGAGCAGAATCAAAGGCAGCAGGGGGAACTGATTAGAAAAAGTGGGGAATCGTGCAGAACACTACGGGACAGAGGGGAACCAAAGGGAACAGGGGGAACGGATTGGAAAGAGTGGGGAACCATGGGGAATACTGCAGGGCAGAGGGGAACCATAGGGAGCAGGGGCTACAGGTTGGAAAAAATGTGGAGAACCGTGAGGAACACTGCAGAACAGTGAGGAACCAAAGGGAGCTGGGGGAACAGATTGGAAAAAGTGGGGAACCGTGTGGAAAATACAGAACAGTGGGGAAACAAACAGAGCAGGGGGAATGGATTGCAAATAGTTGGGAAGCGTGGAGGACACTGCAGAACAGAGGGGAACCAAAGGGAGCAGGACGAACAGATTGTAAAATAGTGGGGAACCGTGGGGAATGCTGAAGAACAGTATGAAACCAAAGCGAGCCGGGGGAATGGTTTGGAAAATGTGGGGAACCGTGGGGAAAACTGTAGAACAGAGTGGAGCCAAAGGAGCAGGGGGAACAGATTGGAAAAAGTGGGGAACTTGGGGAACACTGCAGAACAGAGCAGAACCAAAGGGAGCAGGGGGAACAGATTGGAAAAAGTGGGGAACCGATTGGAAAAAGTAGGGAACCGTGTGGAAAAATGCAGAAAGGTGGGGAACCAAAGGGAGCAGGGGGAACGAATTGGAAAAGGTGGAGAACTGTGGGGAACAATGTAGAACAGAGGGGAACCAAAGGGAGCAGAGGGAACGGTTTGGAAAAAGTGGGGAACCGTGGGGAACACTGCACGACAGAGGAGAACCAAAGGGATCAGGGGGAACAGATAGAAAAAAATTGGGGAACTGTGAAAACACTGCATGACAGAGGGGAACCAAAGGGAGCAGGAGGTACAGGTTGGAAAAAGTGGGGAACCGTGGAGGACACTGCAGGACAGAGGGGAACAAAAGGGAGCAGGGGGTACAGGATTTAAAAAAATGAGGAGAATCGTGGGGAACACTGCAGAATAAAGGGGAACCAAAGGGAGCAAGGGGAACTGTTTTGAAAAAGTGGGGAACCGTGTGCAAAAATGCGGAACAGTTGGTAACCAAAGGGAGCAGGAGGAACAGATTGGAAAAAGTGGGGAATTGTGGGGAGTTCTGCAGAACAGAGGTGAACCAAAGGAAGCAGGGGGATCGGATTGGAAAAAGTGGGGAACATTGTGGAAAAATGCAGAACAGAGGGGAACCAGAGGTAGCAGGGGGAACAGATTGGAAAAAGTGGGGTCCCATGCGAAACACTGCAAGGCAGAGGGGAACCATAGGGAGCAGGGGGTACAGGATGGAAAAAAAAGGGAGAAATGTAGGGAACAATGCAGAATAGAGGGGAACCAAAGGGAGCAGGGGGAACGGATTGGAAAAAGTGGGGAAGCGTCGGGAACACTGCAGAACAGAGGGGAATCAAAGGGTGCAGGGGGAACAGATTGGAAAAAGTGGGGAACCGTGAGGAACACTGCAGAACAGAGGTGAACCAAAGGGAGCAGGGGGTACAGTTCGGAAAAGTGGGGAACCGTGGGGAACAATGCAGAACAGAGGGGAACCAAAGGGAACAGGGGTAACAGATTGGAAAAAGTGGGGAATCGTGGGGAGTTCTGCAGAACAGAGGTGAACCAAAGGAAGCAGGGGGATCGGATTGGAAAAAGTGGGGAACAGTGTGGAAAAATGCAGAATAGAGGGGAACCAGAGGTAGCAGGGGAAACAGATTGGAAAAAGTGGGGAACCGTGGGGAACACTGCTGAACAGAGGGGCACCAAAGGGAGCAGAGGGAATGCATTGGAAAAAGTGGGGAACCGTGGGGAACACTGCACGACAGAGGGGAACCAAAGGAAGCAGGGGGAACGGATTGTAAAAAGTTGCGCCGGTGGGGAACACTGTAGGACAGAGGGGAATCAAAGGGAGCAGGGGGAACTGATTGGAAAAAGTGGGGAACTGTGGGGAACACTGCAGAACAGAGGGCAAACAAACGGAACAGGGGGAATCAATTGCAAAAAGTTGGGAATCGTGGAGGACAATGCAGAACAGGGGAAACCAAAGGAAGCAGGGCAAACAGTTTGTAAAAAAGTGGGGAACCGTGGGGAATGCTGCAGAACAGTATGAAACCAAAGCGAGCCGGGGGAATGGTTTGGAAAATGTGGGGAACCGTGGGGAAAACTGCAGAACAGAGTGGAGACAAAGGAGCAGGGGGAACAGATTGGAAAAAGTGGGGAACCGTGGGGAACACTGCAGAACAGAGGGGAACCAAACGGAGCAGGGGCAACGGATTGCAAAAAGTTGGGAACCGTGGAGAACACGGAAGGACAGAGGGGAACCAAAGGGAACAAGGGGAACAGGTTGGAAAAAGTGGTGTCCCATGGGTAACACTGCAAGGCAGAGGGGAACCATAGGGAGCAGGGGGTACAGTATGTAAAAAAATGTGGAGAATCGTGAGGAACACTAGAATAGAGGGGAACCAAAGGGAGCAGGGGGAACGGATTGGAAAAAGTGGGGAAGCTTCGGGAACACTGCAGATCAGAGGAGAACCAAAGGGAGCAGCGGGAACAGATTGGAAAAAGTGGGGAACCGATTGGAAAACGTAGGGAACCGTGTGGAAAAATGCAGAAATGTGGGGAACAAAAGGGAGCAGGGGGAACGAATTGGAAAAGGTGGAGAACTGTGGCGAACACTGCAGAACAGAGGGGAACCAAAGAGAGCAGAGGGAACGGATTGGAAAAAGTGGGGAACCGTGGGGCATGACAGAGGGGAACCAAAGGGATCAGGGGGAACAGATAAGAAAAAATTGGTGGAGCTGTGAAAACACTGCATGACAGAGGGGAACCAAAGGGAACAGGAGGTACAGGTTGGAAAAAGTGGGGAACCGTGGGGAACACTGCAGAACAGTATGAAACCAAAGCGAGCCGGGGGAACAGTTTGGAAAATGTGGGGAACCGTGGAGATCACTGCAGAACAGAGGGGAACCAAAGGGAGCAGGGGAAATGGATTGGAAAAAGTGGGGAACCGTGGGAAACACTGCAGAACCAAAGGGAGCAGGTGGAACAGTTTGGAAAAAATGTGGAGAACCATGGGGAAAACTGCAGAACAGAGTGGAGCGAAAGGAGCAGGGGGAACAGATTGGAAAAAGTGGGGTCCCATGCGGAACACTGCAAGGCAGAGGGGAACCATAGGGAACAGGGGGTACAGGATGGAAAAAAAAGGGAGAAATATAGGGAACAATGCAGAATAGAGGGGAACCAAAGGGAGCAGGGTGAACGGATTGGAAAAAGTGGGGAAGCGTCGGGAACACTGCAGAACAGAGGGGAATCAAAGGGTGCAGGGGGAACAGATTGGAAAAAGTGGGAAACCGTGAGGAACACTGCAGAACAGAGGTGAACCAAAGGGAGCAGGGGGTTCAGTTCGTAAAAGTCGGGAACCGTGGGGAACAATGCAGAACAGAGGGGAACCAAAGGGAGCAGGGGGAACAGATAGGAAAAAGTGGGGAATCGTGGGGAACACTGCACGACAGAGGGGAACCAAAGGGATCAGGAGGAACAGATAGGAAAAAATTGGGATCTGTGAAAACACTGCATGACAGAGGGGAACCAAAGGGAGCAGGAGGTACAGGTAGGAAAAAGTGGGGAACCGTGGAGGACACTGCAGGACAGAGGGGAACCAAAGGGAGCATGGCGAACAGATTGTAAAAAAGTGGGGAACCGTGGGGAACACTGCAGAACAGTATGAAACCAAAGCGAGCCGGGGGAACAGTTTGGAAAATGTGGGGAACCGTGGGGATCACTGCAGAACAGTGGGGAACCAAAGTGAGCAGGGGAACGCATTGGAAAAAGTGGGGAATCGTGGGGGACACTGCAGAACAGTGAGGAACCAAAGGGAGCAGGGTGAACAGATTGGAAAAAGTGGGGAACCGTGTGGAAAAATGCAGAACAGTGGGGAAACAAAGGGTGCAGGAGGAACAGATTAGAAGAAGTGGGGTACCGTGTGGAAAAATGCACAACAGTGGGGAACCAAAGGGAGCAGGGGGAACGGATTGGAAAAAGTGGGGAAGCGTCGCGAACACTGCAGAACAGAGGCGAACCAAAGTGAAGAGGGGGAACGGATTGCAAAAAGTGGGGAACCATGGGGGACACTGCAGGGCAGAGGGGAACCATAGGGAGCAGGGGGTACAGGTTGGAAAATATGTGGAGAACCGTGAGAAAGACTGCAGAACAGTGAGGAACCAAAGGGAGCAGGGGGAATAGATTGGAAAAAGTGAGGAACCGTGTGGAAAAATGCAGAATAGTGGGGAACCAAAGGGATCAGGAAGAACAGATTGGAAAAAGTTGAGAACAGTGGGCAACACTGCAGAACAGAGGGGAATCAAAGGGTGCAGGGGGAACAGATTGGAAAAAGTGGGGAACCGTGAGGAACACTGCAGAACAGAGGTGAACCAAAGGGAGCAGGGGGTACAGTTCGGAAAAGTGGGGAACCGTGGGGAACAATGCAGAACAGAGGGGAACCAAAGGGAGCAGGGGGAACAGATAGGAAAAAGTGGGGAATCGTGGGGAGTTCTGAAGAACAGAGGAGAACCAAAGGAAGCAGGGGGAACGGATTGGAAAAAGTGGGGAACAGTGTGGAAAAATGCAGAACAGAGGGGAACCAGAGGTAGCAGGGGAAACAGATTGGAAAAAGTGGGGAACCGTTGGGAACACTGCAGAACAGAGGGGCACCAAAGGGAGAAAAGGGAACGCATTGGAAAAAGTGGGGAACCGTGGGGAACACTGCAGAACAGAGGGGAACCAAACGGAGCAGGGGGAACGGATTGCAAAAAGTTGGGAACCGTGGAGAACACGGCAGGACAGAGGAGAACCAAAGGGAACAAGGGGAACAGGTTGGAAAATGTGGGGTCCCATGGGTAACACTGCAAGGCAGAGGGGAACCATAGGGAGCAGGGGGTACAGGATGGAAAAAAATGTATAGAATCGTGGGGAACACTGTAGAATAGAGGGGAACTAAAGGGAGCAGGAGGAATGGTTTGGAAAAAGTGGGGAACCGATTGGAAAAAGTTGGGCACCATGTGGAAAAATGCAGAAAGGTGGGGAACCAAAGGAAGCAGGGGGAACGAATTGGAAAAGGTGGAGAACTGTGGGGAACAATGCAGAACAGAGGGGAACCAAAGGGAGCAGAGGGAACGGATTGGAAAAAGTGGAGAACCGTGGGGAACACTGCACGACAGAGGAGAACCAAAGGGATCAGGGGCAACAGATAGGAAAAAATTGGGGAACTGTGAAAACACTGCATGACAGAGGGGAACCAAAGGGAGCAGGAGGTACAGGTTGGAAAAAGTGGGGAACCGTGTAGGACACTGCAGGGCAGAGGGGAACCAAAGGGAGCAGGGCGAACAGATTGTAAAAAAGTGGGAACCGTGAGGAACACTGCAGAACAGTATGAAACCAAAGCGAGCAGGGGGAACAGTTTGGAAAATGTGGGGAACCGTGTGGATCACTGCAGAACAGAGGGGAACCAAAGGGAGCAGGGCAACGCATTGGAAAAAGTGGGGAACCGTGGGGAACACTGCAGAACAGTGAGGAACCAAAGGGTGCAGGAGGATCAGATTAGAAAAAGTGGGGTACCGTGTGCAAAAATGCACAACAGTGGGGAACCAAAGGGAGCAGGGGGTACAGGATGGAAAAAAATGTGGAGAATCGTGGGGAACACTGCAGAATAGAGGGGAACCAAAGGGAGCAGGGGGAACGGATTGGAAAAAGTGGGGAAGCGTCGGGAACACTGCAGAACAGAGGCGAACCAAAGGGAACAGGGGGAACGGATTGGAAAAAATGGGGAACCATGGGGGACACTGCAGGGCAGAGGGGATCCATAGGGAGCAGGGGGTACAGGTTGGAAAAATGTGGAGAAACGTGAGGAAAACTGCAGAACAGTGAGGAGCCAAAGGGAGCAGGGGCAACAGTTTTGAAAAAGTGGGGAACCGTGTGCAAAAATGCAAAACAGTGGGGAACCAAAGGGAGCAGGAGGAACAGATTGGAAAAAGTTGAGAACAGTGGGCAACACTGCAGAACAGAGGGGAATCAAAGGGTGCAGGGGGAACAGTTTGGAAAAAGTGGGGAACCGTGTGGATCACTGCAGAACAGAGGGGAACCAAAGGGAGCAGGGGAATGCATTGGAAAAAGTGGGGAAGCGTCGGGAACACTGCAGAACAGAGGAGAACCAAAGGGAGCAGGGGGAACGGATTGCAAAAAGTTGGGAACCGTGGAGAACATGGAAGGACAGAGGGGAACCAAAGGGAACAAGGGGAACAGGTTGGAAAAAGTGGTGTCCCATGGGTAACACTGCAAGGCAGAGGTGAACCATAGGAATCAGGGGGTACAGTATGTAAAAAAATGTGGAGAATCGTGGGGAACACTGCAGAATAGAGGGGAATCAAAAGGAGCAGGGGAAACGGATTGGAAAAAGTGGGGAAGCGTCGGGAAAACTGCAGAACAGAGGAGAACCAAAGGGAGCAGGGGGAACAGATTGGAAAAAGTTGGGAACCGTTTGGAAAAAGTAGGGAACCGTGTGGAAAAATGCAGCATAGTGGGGAACCAAAGGGAGCAGGGGGAACGAATTGGAAAAGGTGGAGAACTGTGGGGAACAATGCAGAACAGAGGGGAACCAAAGGGAGCAGAGGGAACGGATTGGAAAAAGTGGAGAACCGTGGGGAACACTGCACGACAGAGGAGAACCAAAGGGATCTGGGGGAACAGATAGGAAAAAATTGGGGAACTGTGAAAACACTGCATGACAGAGGGGAACCAAGTGGAGCAGGAGGTACAGGTTGGAAAAAGTGGGGAACCGTGGAGGACACTGCAGGACAGAGGGGAACCTAAGGGAGCAGAGCGAACAGATTGTAAAAAAGTGGGGAACCGTGGGGAACACTGCAGAACAGTATGAAACCAAAGCGAGCAGGGGGAACAGTTTGGAAAATGTGGGGAACCGTGTGGATCACTGCAGAACAGAGGGGAACCAAAGGGAGCAGGGCAACGCATTGGAAAAAGTGGGGAACCGTGGGGAACACTGCAGAACAGTGAGGAACCAAAGGGAGCAGGGGGAACAGATTGGAAAAAGTGGGGAACCGTGTGGAAAAATGCAGAACAGTGGGGAAACAAAGGGTGCAGGAGGAACAGATTAGAAGAAGTGGGGTACCGTGTGTAAAAATGCACAACAGTGGGGAACCAAAGGGAGCAGGGGGTACAGGATGGAAAAAAATGTGGAGAATCGTGGGGAACACAGCAGAATAGAGGGGAACCAAAGGGAGCAGGGGGAACGGATTGGAAAAAGTGGGGAAGCGTCAGGAACACTGCAGAACAGAGGAGAACCAAAGGGAGCAGGAAGAATAGATTTGAAAAAGTGGGGAACCGTTTGGAAAAAGTAGGGAACCGTGTGGAAAAATGCAGAATAGTGGGGAACCAAAGGGAGCAGAGGGAACGAATTGGAAAAGGTGGAGAACTGTGGGGAACACTGCAGAACAAAGGGGAACCAAAGGGACAAGGAGAAACGGATTGAAAAAGTGGGGCCCATGGCGAACACTGCATGCCAGAGGGGAATCAAAGGGAGCAGGGGGAACCGATTGGAAAAAGTGGGGAACTGTGGGGAACACTGCAGAACAGAGGGGAACCAAAGGTAGCAGGGGGAACGGATTGGAAAAAGTGGGGAACCATGGGGGACACTGCAGGGCAGAGGGTAACCAAAGGGAGCATGGGGACAGATTAGAAAAAATTTGGAGAACCGTGGGGAAAACTGCAGAACAGAGAGGAACCAAAGGGAGCAGGGGGAACAGCTCGGAAAAGTGGGGGCCCGTAGGAACAATGCAGAACAGAGAGGGACCAAAGGGAGCAGGGGGAACAGATTGGAAAAAGTGGGGAACCGTGTGGAAAAATGCAGAACAAAGCGGAACCAAAGGGAGCAGGGGGAACAGATTGGAAAAAGTGGGGATTCGTGGAGAGATCTGCAGAACAGAGGTGAACCAAAGGAAGCAGGGGGAACGGATTGGAAAAATTGGGGAAAAGTGTGGAAAAATGCGGAATAGAGGGGAACCAAAGGAAGCAGGGGGTACAGGATGGAAAAAAATGTGGAGAATCGTGGGGAACACTGCGGGACAGAGGGGAACCAAAAAGAACAGCGGGAACGGATTGCAAAAAGTTGGGAACCGTGGAGAACACTGCTGAACAGTGAGGAACCAAAGGGAGCAGGGGGAACAGATTGGAAAAAGTGGGGAACCGTGTGGAAAAATGCAGAACAGTGGGGAAATAAAGGGTGCAGGAGGAACAGATTAGAAGAAGTGGGGTACCGTGTGGAAAAATGCACAACAGTGGGGAACCAAAGGGAGCAGGGGGTACAGGATGGAAAAAAATGTGGAGAATCGTGGGGAACACTGCAGAATAGAGGGGAACCAAAGGGAGCAGGGGGAACGGATTGGAAAAAGTGGGGAAGCGTCGGGAACACTGCAGAACAGAGGCGAACCAAAGGGAACAGGGGGAACGGATTGGAAAAAGTGGGGAACCATGGGGGACACTGCAGGGCAGAGGGGATCCATAGGGAGCAGGGGGAACAGTTTTGAAAAAGTGGGGAACCGTGTGCAAAAATGCAAAACAGTGGGGAACCAAAGGGAGCAGGAGGAACAGATTGGAAAAAGTTGAGAACAGTGGGCAACACTGCAGAACAGAGGGGAACCAAAGGGAGCAGGGGAACGCATTGGAAAAAGTGGGGAAGCGTCGGGAACACTGCAGAACAGAGGAGAACCAAAGGGAGCAGGGGGAACGGATTGGAAAAAGTGGGGAACCGTGTGGAAAAATGCAGAACAGTGGGGAAACAAAGGGTGCAGGAGGAACAGATTAGAAGAAGTGGGGTACCGTGTGCAAAAATGCACAACAGTGGGGAACCAAAGGGAGCAGGGGGTACAGGATGGAAAAAAATGTGGAGAATCGTGGGGAACACTGCAGAATAGAGAGGCACCAAAGGGAGCAGGGGGAACGGATTGGAAAAAGTGGGGAAGCGTCGGTAACGCTGCAGAACAGAGGTGAACCAAAGTGAACAGGGGGAACGGTTTGGAAAAAGTGGGGAACCGTGTGGATCACTGCAGAACAGAGGGGAACCAAAGGGAGCAGGGGAACGCATTGGAAAAAGTGGGGAAGCGTCAGGAACACTGCAGAACAGAGGAGAACCAAAGGGAGCAGGGGGAACGGATTGCAAAAAGTTGGGAACCGTGGAGAACACGGAAGGACAGAGGGGAACCAAAGGGAACAAGGGGAACAGGTTGGAAAAAGTGGTGTCCCATGGGTAACACTGCAAGGCAGAGGTGAACCATAGGGATCAGGGGGTACAGTATGTAGAAAAATGTGGAGAATCGTGGGGAACACTGCACAATAGAGGGGAACCAAAGGGAGCAGGGGGAACGGATTGGAAAATGTGGGGAAGCGTCGGGAACACTGCAGAACAGAGGAGAACCAAAGGGAGCAGGGGGAACAGATTGGAAAAAGTGGGGAACCGTTTGGAAAATGGAGGTAACCGTGTGGAAAAATACAGAATAGTGGGGAACCAAAGGGAGCAGGGGGAACGAATTGGAAAAGGTGGAGAACTGTGGGGAACACTGCAGAACAGAGGGGAACCAAAGGGAGAAGGGGAAACGGATTGAAAAAGTGGGGCCCATGGCAAACACTGCATTCCAGAGGGGAATCAAAGGGAGCAGGGGGAACAGATTGGAAAAATTGGGGAACTGTGGGGAACACTGCAGTACAGAGGGGAAACAAACGGAGCAGGGGGAACGGATTGCAAAAAGTTGATAACTGTGGAGAACACGGCAGGACAGAGGGGAACCAAAGGGAACAAGGGGAACAGGTTGGAAAAAGTGGGGTCCTATGGGTAACACTGCAAGGCAGAGGGGAACCATAGGGAGCAGGGGGTACAGGATGGAAAAAAATGTGGAGAATCGTGGGGAACACTGCAGAATAGAGGGGAACCAAAGGGAGCAGGGGGAATGGATTGGAAAAAGTGGGGAAGCGTCGGGAACACTGCAGAACAGATGAGAACCAAAGAGAGCAGGGGGAACAGATTGCAAAAACAGGGGATCCGATTGGAAAAAGTAGGGAACCGTGTGGAAAAATGGAGAAAGGTGGGGAACCAAAGGGAGCAGGGGGATCGAATTGGAAAAGGTGGAGAACTGTGGGGAACACAGCAGAACAGAGGGGAACCAAAGGGAGCAGAGGGAACGGATTGGAAAAAGTGGGGAACTGTGGGGAACACTGCATGACAGTGGGGAACCAAAGGGAGCAGGAGGTACAGGTTGGAAAAAGTGGGGAACCGTGGAGAACACTGCACCACAGAGGGGAACAAAAGTGAGCAGGGGAAACGGATTGCAAAAAGTGGGGCCCATGGCGAACACTGCATGACAGAGGGTAATCAAAGGGAGCAGGGGGAACCGATTGGAAAAAGTGGGGAACTGTGGGAAACACTGCAGAACAGAGGGGAACCAAAGGTAGCAGGGGGAACGGATTGGAATAAGTGGGGAACCATGGGGGACACTGCAGGGCAGAGGGAAACCAAAGGGAGCATGGGAACAGATTAGAAAAAATTTGGAGAACCGTGGGGAAAACTGCAGAACAGAGCGGAACCAAAGGGAGCAGGGGGAACAGATCGGAAAAGTGCGGACCCGTGGGGAACAATGCAGAACAGAGAGGAACCAAAGGGAGAAGGGGGAACAGATTGGAAAAAGTGGGGAATCGTGGGGAGTTCTGCAGAACAGTGGGGACCCAAAGAGAGCAGGGGGAAAGGATTCGAAAAAGTGGACCGTGGGGAACTCTGCAGAAAAGAGGTGGACCAAAGGAAGCAGGGGGAACGGATTGGAAAAAATGGGGAACAGTGTGGAAAAATGTAGAACAGAGGCGAACCAGAGGGAGAAGGGGGAACAGATTAGAAAAAATTTGGAGAACCGTGGGGAACACTGCAGAACAGTGAGGAACCAAAGGGAGCAGGGGGAACGGATTGCAAAAAATGGGGCCCATGGGGAACACTGGAGGACAGAGCGGAATCAAAGGCAGCAGGGGGAACTGATTAGAAAAAGTGGGGAATCGTGCAGAACACTACGGGACAGAGGGGAACCAAAGGGAACAGGGGGAACGGATTGGAAAGAGTGGGGAACCATGGGGAATACTGCAGGGCAGAGGGGAACCATAGGGAGCAGGGGCTACAGGTTGGAAAAAATGTGGAGAACCGTGAGGAACACTGCAGAACAGTGAGGAACCAAAGGGAGCTGGGGGAACAGATTGGAAAAAGTGGGGAACCGTGTGGAAAATACAGAACAGTGGGGAAACAAACAGAGCAGGGGGAATGGATTGCAAATAGTTGGGAAGCGTGGAGGACACTGCAGAACAGAGGGGAACCAAAGGGAGCAGGACGAACAGATTGTAAAATAGTGGGGAACCGTGGGGAATGCTGAAGAACAGTATGAAACCAAAGCGAGCCGGGGGAATGGTTTGGAAAATGTGGGGAACCGTGGGGAAAACTGTAGAACAGAGTGGAGCCAAAGGAGCAGGGGGAACAGATTGGAAAAAGTGGGGAACTTGGGGAACACTGCAGAACAGAGCAGAACCAAAGGGAGCAGGGGGAACAGATTGGAAAAAGTGGGGAACCGATTGGAAAAAGTAGGGAACCGTGTGGAAAAATGCAGAAAGGTGGGGAACCAAAGGGAGCAGGGGGAACGAATTGGAAAAGGTGGAGAACTGTGGGGCACAATGTAGAACAGAGGGGAACCAAAGGGAGCAGAGGGAACAGTTTGGAAAAAGTGGGGAACCGTGGGGAACACTGCACGACAGAGGAGAACCAAAGGGATCAGGGGGAACAGATAGAAAAAAATTGGGGAACTGTGAAAACACTGCATGACAGAGGGGAACCAAAGGGAGCAGGAGGTACAGGTTGGAAAAAGTGGGGAACCGTGGAGGACACTGCAGGACAGAGGGGAACCAAAGGGAGCAGGGGGTTCAGGATTTAAAAAAATGAGGAGAATCGTGGGGAACACTGCAGAATAAAGGGGAACCAAAGGGAGCAAGGGGAACTGTTTTGAAAAAGTGGGGAACCGTGTGCAAAAATGCGGAACAGTTGGTAACCAAAGGGAGCAGGAGGAACAGATTGGAAAAAGTTGAGAACAGTGGACAACAATGCAGAACAGAGGGGAATCAAAGGGTGCAGGGGGAACAGATTGAAAAAAGTGGGGAACCGTGTGGAACTCTGCAGAACAGAGGTGAACCAAAGGGAGCAGGGGGTACAGTTCGGAAAAGTGGGGAACCGTGGGGAACAATGCAGAACAGAGGGGAACCAAAGGGAACAGGGGTAACAGATTGGAAAAAGTGGGGAATTGTGGGGAGTTCTGCAGAACAGAGGTGAACCAAAGGAAGCAGGGGGATCAGATTGGAAAAAGTGGGGAACATTGTGGAAAAATGCAGAACAGAGGGGAACCAGAGGTAGCAGGGGAAACAGATTGGAAAAAGTGGGGAACCGTGGGGAACACTGCAGAACAGAGGGGCACCAAAGGGAGCAGAGGGAATGCATTGGAAAAAGTGGGGAACCGTGGGGAACACTGCACGACAGAGGGGAACCAAAGGAAGCAGGGGGAACGGATTGTAAAAAGTTGCGCCGGTGGGGAACACTGTAGGACAGAGGGGAAACAAAGGGAGCAGGGGGAACTGATTGGAAAAAGTTAAGAACAGTGGGCAACACTGCAGAACAGAGGGGAACCAAAGGGAGCAGGGGAACGCATTGGAAAAAGTGGGGAAGCGTCGGGAACACTGCAGAACAGAGGAGAACCAAAGGGAGCAGGGGGAACGGATTGGAAAAAGTGGGGAACCGTGTGGAAAAATGCAGAACAGTGGGGAAACAAAGGGTGCAGGAGGAACAGATTAGAAGAAGTGGGGTACCGTGTGGAAAAATGCGGAATAGAGGGGAACCAAAGGAAGCAGGGGGTACAGGATGGAAAAAAATGTGGAGAATCGTGGGGAACACTGCGGGACAGAGGGGAACCAAAAAGAACAGCGGGAACGGATTGCAAAAAGTTGGGAACCGTGGAGAACACTGCTGAACAGTGAGGAACCAAAGGGAGCAGGGGGAACAGATTGGAAAAAGTGGGGAACCGTGTGGAAAAATGCAGAACAGTGGGGAAATAAAGGGTGCAGGAGGAACAGATTAGAAGAAGTGGGGTACCGTGTGGAAAAATGCACAACAGTGGGGAACCAAAGGGAGCAGGGGGTACAGGATGGAAAAAAATGTGGAGAATCGTGGGGAACACTGCAGAATAGAGGGGAACCAAAGGGAGCAGGGGGAACGGATTGGAAAAAGTGGGGAAGCGTCGGGAACACTGCAGAACAGAGGCGAACCAAAGGGAACAGGGGGAACGGATTGGAAAAAGTGGGGAACCATGGGGGACACTGCAGGGCAGAGGGGATCCATAGGGAGCAGGGGGAACAGTTTTGAAAAAGTGGGGAACCGTGTGCAAAAATGCAAAACAGTGGGGAACCAAAGGGAGCAGGAGGAACAGATTGGAAAAAGTTGAGAACAGTGGGCAACACTGCAGAACAGAGGGGAACCAAAGGGAGCAGGGGAACGCATTGGAAAAAGTGGGGAAGCGTCGGGAACACTGCAGAACAGAGGAGAACCAAAGGGAGCAGGGGGAACGGATTGGAAAAAGTGGGGAACCGTGTGGAAAAATGCAGAACAGTGGGGAAACAAAGGGTGCAGGAGGAACAGATTAGAAGAAGTGGGGTACCGTGTGCAAAAATGCACAACAGTGGGGAACCAAAGGGAGCAGGGGGTACAGGATGGAAAAAAATGTGGAGAATCGTGGGGAACACTGCAGAATAGAGAGGCACCAAAGGGAGCAGGGGGAACGGATTGGAAAAAGTGGGGAAGCGTCGGGAACGCTGCAGAACAGAGGTGAACCAAAGTGAACAGGGGGAACGGTTTGGAAAAAGTGGGGAACCGTGTGGATCACTGCAGAACAGAGGGGAACCAAAGGGAGCAGGGGAACGCATTGGAAAAAGTGGGGAAGCGTCAGGAACACTGCAGAACAGAGGAGAACCAAAGGGAGCAGGGGGAACGGATTGCAAAAAGTTGGGAACCGTGGAGAACACGGAAGGACAGAGGGGAACCAAAGGGAACAAGGGGAACAGGTTGGAAAAAGTGGTGTCCCATGGGTAACACTGCAAGGCAGAGGTGAACCATAGGGATCAGGGGGTACAGTATGTAGAAAAATGTGGAGAATCGTGGGGAACACTGCACAATAGAGGGGAACCAAAGGGAGCAGGGGGAACGGATTGGAAAATGTGGGGAAGCGTCGGGAACACTGCAGAACAGAGGAGAACCAAAGGGAGCAGGGGGAACAGATTGGAAAAAGTGGGGAACCGTTTGGAAAATGGAGGTAACCGTGTGGAAAAATACAGAATAGTGGGGAACCAAAGGGAGCAGGGGGAACGAATTGGAAAAGGTGGAGAACTGTGGGGAACACTGCAGAACAGAGGGGAACCAAAGGGAGAAGGGGAAACGGATTGAAAAAGTGGGGCCCATGGCAAACACTGCATTCCAGAGGGGAATCAAAGGGAGCAGGGGGAACAGATTGGAAAAATTGGGGAACTGTGGGGAACACTGCAGTACAGAGGGGAAACAAACGGAGCAGGGGGAACGGATTGCAAAAAGTTGATAACTGTGGAGAACACGGCAGGACAGAGGGGAACCAAAGGGAACAAGGGGAACAGGTTGGAAAAAGTGGGGTCCTATGGGTAACACTGCAAGGCAGAGGGGAACCATAGGGAGCAGGGGGTACAGGATGGAAAAAAATGTGGAGAATCGTGGGGAACACTGCAGAATAGAGGGGAACCAAAGGGAGCAGGGGGAATGGATTGGAAAAAGTGGGGAAGCGTCGGGAACACTGCAGAACAGAGGAGAACCAAAGAGAGCAGGGGGAACAGATTGCAAAAACAGGGGATCCGATTGGAAAAAGTAGGGAACCGTGTGGAAAAATGGAGAAAGGTGGGGAACCAAAGGGAGCAGGGGGATCGAATTGGAAAAGGTGGAGAACTGTGGGGAACACAGCAGAACAGAGGGGAACCAAAGGGAGCAGAGGGAACGGATTGGAAAAAGTGGGGAACTGTGGGGAACACTGCATGACAGTGGGGAACCAAAGGGAGCAGGAGGTACAGGTTGGAAAAAGTGGGGAACCGTGGAGAACACTGCACCACAGAGGGGAACAAAAGTGAGCAGGGGAAACGGATTGCAAAAAGTGGGGCCCATGGCGAACACTGCATGACAGAGGGTAATCAAAGGGAGCAGGGGGAACCGATTGGAAAAAGTGGGGAACTGTGGGAAACACTGCAGAACAGAGGGGAACCAAAGGTAGCAGGGGGAACGGATTGGAATAAGTGGGGAACCATGGGGGACACTGCAGGGCAGAGGGAAACCAAAGGGAGCATGGGAACAGATTAGAAAAAATTTGGAGAACCGTGGGGAAAACTGCAGAACAGAGCGGAACCAAAGGGAGCAGGGGGAACAGATCGGAAAAGTGCGGACCCGTGGGGAACAATGCAGAACAGAGAGGAACCAAAGGGAGAAGGGGGAACAGATTGGAAAAAGTGGGGAATCGTGGGGAGTTCTGCAGAACAGTGGGGACCCAAAGAGAGCAGGGGGAAAGGATTCGAAAAAGTGGACCGTGGGGAACTCTGCAGAAAAGAGGTGGACCAAAGGAAGCAGGGGGAACGGATTGGAAAAAATGGGGAACAGTGTGGAAAAATGTAGAACAGAGGCGAACCAGAGGGAGAAGGGGGAACAGATTAGAAAAAATTTGGAGAACCGTGGGGAACACTGCAGAACAGTGAGGAACCAAAGGGAGCAGGGGGAACGGATTGCAAAAAATGGGGCCCATGGGGAACACTGGAGGACAGAGCGGAATCAAAGGCAGCAGGGGGAACTGATTAGAAAAAGTGGGGAATCGTGCAGAACACTACGGGACAGAGGGGAACCAAAGGGAACAGGGGGAACGGATTGGAAAGAGTGGGGAACCATGGGGAATACTGCAGGGCAGAGGGGAACCATAGGGAGCAGGGGCAACAGGTTGGAAAAAATGTGGAGAACCGTGAGGAACACTGCAGAACAGTGAGGAACCAAAGGGAGCTGGGGGAACAGATTGGAAAAAGTGGGGAACCGTGTGGAAAATACAGAACAGTGGGGAAACAAACAGAGCAGGGGGAATGGATTGCAAATAGTTGGGAAGCGTGGAGGACACTGCAGAACAGAGGGGAACCAAAGGGAGCAGGACGAACAGATTGTAAAATAGTGGGGAACCGTGGGGAATGCTGAAGAACAGTATGAAACCAAAGCGAGCCGGGGGAATGGTTTGGAAAATGTGGGGAACCGTGGGGAAAACTGTAGAACAGAGTGGAGCCAAAGGAGCAGGGGGAACAGATTGGAAAAAGTGGGGAACTTGGGGAACACTGCAGAACAGAGCAGAACCAAAGGGAGCAGGGGGAACAGATTGGAAAAAGTGGGGAACCGATTGGAAAAAGTAGGGAACCGTGTGGAAAAATGCAGAAAGGTGGGGAACCAAAGGGAGCAGGGGGAACGAATTGGAAAAGGTGGAGAACTGTGGGGCACAATGTAGAACAGAGGGGAACCAAAGGGAGCAGAGGGAACGGTTTGGAAAAAGTGGGGAACCGTGGGGAACACTGCATGACAGTGGGGAACCAAAGGGAGCAGGAGGTACAGGTTGGAAAAAGTGGGGAACCGTGGAGAACACTGCACCACAGAGGGGAACAAAAGTGAGCAGGGGAAACGGATTGCAAAAAGTGGGGCCCATGGCGAACACTGCATGACAGAGGGTAATCAAAGGGAGCAGGGGGAACCGATTGGAAAAAGTGGGGAACTGTGGGAAACACTGCAGAACAGAGGGGAACCAAAGGTAGCAGGGGGAACGGATTGGAATAAGTGGGGAACCATGGGGGACACTGCAGGGCAGAGGGAAACCAAAGGGAGCATGGGAACAGATTAGAAAAAATTTGGAGAACCGTGGGGAAAACTGCAGAACAGAGCGGAACCAAAGGGAGCAGGGGGAACAGATCGGAAAAGTGCGGACCCGTGGGGAACAATGCAGAACAGAGAGGAACCAAAGGGAGAAGGGGGAACAGATTGGAAAAAGTGGGGAATCGTGGGGAGTTCTGCAGAACAGTGGGGACCCAAAGAGAGCAGGGGGAAAGGATTCGAAAAAGTGGACCGTGGGGAACTCTGCAGAAAAGAGGTGGACCAAAGGAAGCAGGGGGAACGGATTGGAAAAAATGGGGAACAGTGTGGAAAAATGTAGAACAGAGGCGAACCAGAGGGAGAAGGGGGAACAGATTAGAAAAAATTTGGAGAACCGTGGGGAACACTGCAGAACAGTGAGGAACCAAAGGGAGCAGGGGGAACGGATTGCAAAAAATGGGGCCCATGGGGAACACTGGAGGACAGAGCGGAATCAAAGGCAGCAGGGGGAACTGATTAGAAAAAGTGGGGAATCGTGCAGAACACTACGGGACAGAGGGGAACCAAAGGGAACAGGGGGAACGGATTGGAAAGAGTGGGGAACCATGGGGAATACTGCAGGGCAGAGGGGAACCATAGGGAGCAGGGGCTACAGGTTGGAAAAAATGTGGAGAACCGTGAGGAACACTGCAGAACAGTGAGGAACCAAAGGGAGCTGGGGGAACAGATTGGAAAAAGTGGGGAACCGTGTGGAAAATACAGAACAGTGGGGAAACAAACAGAGCAGGGGGAATGGATTGCAAATAGTTGGGAAGCGTGGAGGACACTGCAGAACAGAGGGGAACCAAAGGGAGCAGGACGAACAGATTGTAAAATAGTGGGGAACCGTGGGGAATGCTGAAGAACAGTATGAAACCAAAGCGAGCCGGGGGAATGGTTTGGAAAATGTGGGGAACCGTGGGGAAAACTGTAGAACAGAGTGGTGCCAAAGGAGCAGGGGGAACAGATTGGAAAAAGTGGGGAACTTGGGGAACACTGCAGAACAGAGCAGAACCAAAGGGAGCAGGGGGAACAGATTGGAAAAAGTGGGGAACCGATTGGAAAAAGTAGGGAACCGTGTGGAAAAATGCAGAAAGGTGGGGAACCAAAGGGAGCAGGGGGAACGAATTGGAAAAGGTGGAGAACTGTGGGGCACAATGTAGAACAGAGGGGAACCAAAGGGAGCAGAGGGAACAGTTTGGAAAAAGTGGGGAACCGTGGGGAACACTGCACGACAGAGGAGAACCAAAGGGATCAGGGGGAACAGATAGAAAAAAATTGGGGAACTGTGAAAACACTGCATGACAGAGGGGAACCAAAGGGAGCAGGAGGTACAGGTTGGAAAAAGTGGGGAACCGTGGAGGACACTGCAGGACAGAGGGGAACCAAAGGGAGCAGGGGGTTCAGGATTTAAAAAAATGAGGAGAATCGTGGGGAACACTGCAGAATAAAGGGGAACCAAAGGGAGCAAGGGGAACTGTTTTGAAAAAGTGGGGAACCGTGTGCAAAAATGCGGAACAGTTGGTAACCAAAGGGAGCAGGAGGAACAGATTGGAAAAAGTTGAGAACAGTGGACAACACTGCAGAACAGAGGGGAATCAAAGGGTGCAGGGGGAACAGATTGAAAAAAGTGGGGAACCGTGTGGAACTCTGCAGAACAGAGGTGAACCAAAGGGAGCAGGGGGTACAGTTCGGAAAAGTGGGGAACCGTGGGGAACAATGCAGAACAGAGGGGAACCAAAGGGAACAGGGGTAACAGATTGGAAAAAGTGGGGAATTGTGGGGAGTTCTGCAGAACAGAGGTGAACCAAAGGAAGCAGGGGGATCAGATTGGAAAAAGTGGGGAACATTGTGGAAAAATGCAGAACAGAGGGGAACCAGAGGTAGCAGGGGAAACAGATTGGAAAAAGTGGGGAACCGTGGGGAACACTGCAGAACAGAGGGGCACCAAAGGGAGCAGAGGGAATGCATTGGAAAAAGTGGGGAACCGTGGGGAACACTGCACGACAGAGGGGAACCAAAGGAAGCAGGGGGAACGGATTGTAAAAAGTTGCGCCGGTGGGGAACACTGTAGGACAGAGGGGAAACAAAGGGAGCAGGGGGAACTGATTGGAAAAAGTTAAGAACAGTGGGCAACACTGCAGAACAGAGGGGAACCAAAGGGAGCAGGGGAACGCATTGGAAAAAGTGGGGAAGCGTCGGGAACACTGCAGAACAGAGGAGAACCAAAGGGAGCAGGGGGAACGGATTGGAAAAAGTGGGGAACCGTGTGGAAAAATGCAGAACAGTGGGGAAACAAAGGGTGCAGGAGGAACAGATTAGAAGAAGTGGGGTACCGTGTGGAAAAATGCGGAATAGAGGGGAACCAAAGGAAGCAGGGGGTACAGGATGGAAAAAAATGTGGAGAATCGTGGGGAACACTGCGGGACAGAGGGGAACCAAAAAGAACAGCGGGAACGGATTGCAAAAAGTTGGGAACCGTGGAGAACACTGCTGAACAGTGAGGAACCAAAGGGAGCAGGGGGAACAGATTGGAAAAAGTGGGGAACCGTGTGGAAAAATGCAGAACAGTGGGGAAATAAAGGGTGCAGGAGGAACAGATTAGAAGAAGTGGGGTACCGTGTGGAAAAATGCACAACAGTGGGGAACCAAAGGGAGCAGGGGGTACAGGATGGAAAAAAATGTGGAGAATCGTGGGGAACACTGCAGAATAGAGGGGAACCAAAGGGAGCAGGGGGAACGGATTGGAAAAAGTGGGGAAGCGTCGGGAACACTGCAGAACAGAGGCGAACCAAAGGGAACAGGGGGAACGGATTGGAAAAAGTGGGGAACCATGGGGGACACTGCAGGGCAGAGGGGATCCATAGGGAGCAGGGGGAACAGTTTTGAAAAAGTGGGGAACCGTGTGCAAAAATGCAAAACAGTGGGGAACCAAAGGGAGCAGGAGGAACAGATTGGAAAAAGTTGAGAACAGTGGGCAACACTGCAGAACAGAGGGGAACCAAAGGGAGCAGGGGAACGCATTGGAAAAAGTGGGGAAGCGTCGGGAACACTGCAGAACAGAGGAGAACCAAAGGGAGCAGGGGGAACGGATTGGAAAAAGTGGGGAACCGTGTGGAAAAATGCAGAACAGTGGGGAAACAAAGGGTGCAGGAGGAACAGATTAGAAGAAGTGGGGTACCGTGTGCAAAAATGCACAACAGTGGGGAACCAAAGGGAGCAGGGGGTACAGGATGGAAAAAAATGTGGAGAATCGTGGGGAACACTGCAGAATAGAGAGGCACCAAAGGGAGCAGGGGGAACGGATTGGAAAAAGTGGGGAAGCGTCGGGAACGCTGCAGAACAGAGGTGAAACAAAGTGAACAGGGGGAACGGTTTGGAAAAAGTGGGGAACCGTGTGGATCACTGCAGAACAGAGGGGAACCAAAGGGAGCAGGGGAACGCATTGGAAAAAGTGGGGAAGCGTCAGGAACACTGCAGAACAGAGGAGAACCAAAGGGAGCAGGGGGAACGGATTGCAAAAAGTTGGGAACCGTGGAGAACACGGAAGGACAGAGGGGAACCAAAGGGAACAAGGGGAACAGGTTGGAAAAAGTGGTGTACCATGGGTAACACTGCAAGGCAGAGGTGAACCATAGGGATCAGGGGGTACAGTATGTAGAAAAATGTGGAGAATCGTGGGGAACACTGCACAATAGAGGGGAACCAAAGGGAGCAGGGGGAACGGATTGGAAAATGTGGGGAAGCGTCGGGAACACTGCAGAACAGAGGAGAACCAAAGGGAGCAGGGGGAACAGATTGGAAAAAGTGGGGAACCGTTTGGAAAATGGAGGTAACCGTGTGGAAAAATACAGAATAGTGGGGAACCAAAGGGAGCAGGGGGAACGAATTGGAAAAGGTGGAGAACTGTGGGGAACACTGCAGAACAGAGGGGAACCAAAGGGAGAAGGGGAAACGGATTGAAAAAGTGGGGCCCATGGCAAACACTGCATTCCAGAGGGGAATCAAAGGGAGCAGGGGGAACAGATTGGAAAAATTGGGGAACTGTGGGGAACACTGCAGTACAGAGGGGAAACAAACGGAGCAGGGGGAACGGATTGCAAAAAGTTGATAACTGTGGAGAACACGGCAGGACAGAGGGGAACCAAAGGGAACAAGGGGAACAGGTTGGAAAAAGTGGGGTCCTATGGGTAACACTGCAAGGCAGAGGGGAACCATAGGGAGCAGGGGGTACAGGATGGAAAAAAATGTGGAGAATCGTGGGGAACACTGCAGAATAGAGGGGAACCAAAGGGAGCAGGGGGAATGGATTGGAAAAAGTGGGGAAGCGTCGGGAACACTGCAGAACAGAGGAGAACCAAAGAGAGCAGGGGGAACAGATTGCAAAAACAGGGGATCCGATTGGAAAAAGTAGGGAACCGTGTGGAAAAATGGAGAAAGGTGGGGAACCAAAGGGAGCAGGGGGATCGAATTGGAAAAGGTGGAGAACTGTGGGGAACACAGCAGAACAGAGGGGAACCAAAGGGAGCAGAGGGAACGGATTGGAAAAAGTGGGGAACTGTGGGGAACACTGCATGACAGTGGGGAACCAAAGGGAGCAGGAGGTACAGGTTGGAAAAAGTGGGGAACCGTGGAGAACACTGCACCACAGAGGGGAACAAAAGTGAGCAGGGGAAACGGATTGCAAAAAGTGGGGCCCATGGCGAACACTGCATGACAGAGGGTAATCAAAGGGAGCAGGGGGAACCGATTGGAAAAAGTGGGGAACTGTGGGAAACACTGCAGAACAGAGGGGAACCAAAGGTAGCAGGGGGAACGGATTGGAATAAGTGGGGAACCATGGGGGACACTGCAGGGCAGAGGGAAACCAAAGGGAGCATGGGAACAGATTAGAAAAAATTTGGAGAACCGTGGGGAAAACTGCAGAACAGAGCGGAACCAAAGGGAGCAGGGGGAACAGATCGGAAAAGTGCGGACCCGTGGGGAACAATGCAGAACAGAGAGGAACCAAAGGGAGAAGGGGGAACAGATTGGAAAAAGTGGGGAATCGTGGGGAGTTCTGCAGAACAGTGGGGACCCAAAGAGAGCAGGGGGAAAGGATTCGAAAAAGTGGACCGTGGGGAACTCTGCAGAAAAGAGGTGGACCAAAGGAAGCAGGGGGAACGGATTGGAAAAAATGGGGAACAGTGTGGAAAAATGTAGAACAGAGGCGAACCAGAGGGAGAAGGGGGAACAGATTAGAAAAAATTTGGAGAACCGTGGGGAACACTGCAGAACAGTGAGGAACCAAAGGGAGCAGGGGGAACGGATTGCAAAAAATGGGGCCCATGGGGAACACTGGAGGACAGAGCGGAATCAAAGGCAGCAGGGGGAACTGATTAGAAAAAGTGGGGAATCGTGCAGAACACTACGGGACAGAGGGGAACCAAAGGGAACAGGGGGAACGGATTGGAAAGAGTGGGGAACCATGGGGAATACTGCAGGGCAGAGGGGAACCATAGGGAGCAGGGGCTACAGGTTGGAAAAAATGTGGAGAACCGTGAGGAACACTGCAGAACAGTGAGGAACCAAAGGGAGCTGGGGGAACAGATTGGAAAAAGTGGGGAACCGTGTGGAAAATACAGAACAGTGGGGAAACAAACAGAGCAGGGGGAATGGATTGCAAATAGTTGGGAAGCGTGGAGGACACTGCAGAACAGAGGGGAACCAAAGGGAGCAGGACGAACAGATTGTAAAATAGTGGGGAACCGTGGGGAATGCTGAAGAACAGTATGAAACCAAAGCGAGCCGGGGGAATGGTTTGGAAAATGTGGGGAACCGTGGGGAAAACTGTAGAACAGAGTGGAGCCAAAGGAGCAGGGGGAACAGATTGGAAAAAGTGGGGAACTTGGGGAACACTGCAGAACAGAGCAGAACCAAAGGGAGCAGGGGGAACAGATTGGAAAAAGTGGGGAACCGATTGGAAAAAGTAGGGAACCGTGTGGAAAAATGCAGAAAGGTGGGGAACCAAAGGGAGCAGGGGGAACGAATTGGAAAAGGTGGAGAACTGTGGGGCACAATGTAGAACAGAGGGGAACCAAAGGGAGCAGAGGGAACGGTTTGGAAAAAGTGGGGAACCGTGGGGAACACTGCACGACAGAGGAGAACCAAAGGGATCAGGGGGAACAGATAGAAAAAAATTGGGGAACTGTGAAAACACTGCATGACAGAGGGGAACCAAAGGGAGCAGGAGGTACAGGTTGGAAAAAGTGGGGAACCGTGGAGGACACTGCAGGACAGAGGGGAACCAAAGGGAGCAGGGGGTTCAGGATTTAAAAAAATGAGGAGAATCGTGGGGAACACTGCAGAATAAAGGGGAACCAAAGGGAGCAAGGGGAACTGTTTTGAAAAAGTGGGGAACCGTGTGCAAAAATGCGGAACAGTTGGTAACCAAAGGGAGCAGGAGGAACAGATTGGAAAAAGTTGAGAACAGTGGACAACACTGCAGAACAGAGGGGAATCAAAGGGTGCAGGGGGAACAGATTGAAAAAAGTGGGGAACCGTGTGGAACTCTGCAGAACAGAGGTGAACCAAAGGGAGCAGGGGGTACAGTTCGGAAAAGTGGGGAACCGTGGGGAACAATGCAGAACAGAGGGGAACCAAAGGGAACAGGGGTAACAGATTGGAAAAAGTGGGGAATTGTGGGGAGTTCTGCAGAACAGAGGTGAACCAAAGGAAGCAGGGGGATCAGATTGGAAAAAGTGGGGAACATTGTGGAAAAATGCAGAACAGAGGGGAACCAGAGGTAGCAGGGGAAACAGATTGGAAAAAGTGGGGAACCGTGGGGAACACTGCAGAACAGAGGGGCACCAAAGGGAGCAGAGGGAATGCATTGGAAAAAGTGGGGAACCGTGGGGAACACTGCACGACAGAGGGGAACCAAAGGAAGCAGGGGGAACGGATTGTAAAAAGTTGCGCCGGTGGGGAACACTGTAGGACAGAGGGGAAACAAAGGGAGCAGGGGGAACTGATTGGAAAAAGTTAAGAACAGTGGGCAACACTGCAGAACAGAGGGGAACCAAAGGGAGCAGGGGAACGCATTGGAAAAAGTGGGGAAGCGTCGGGAACACTGCAGAACAGAGGAGAACCAAAGGGAGCAGGGGGAACGGATTGGAAAAAGTGGGGAACCGTGTGGAAAAATGCAGAACAGTGGGGAAACAAAGGGTGCAGGAGGAACAGATTAGAAGAAGTGGGGTACCGTGTGCAAAAATGCACAACAGTGGGGAACCAAAGGGAGCAGGGGGTACAGGATGGAAAAAAATGTGGAGAATCGTGGGGAACACTGCAGAATAGAGAGGCACCAAAGGGAGCAGGGGGAACGGATTGGAAAAAGTGGGGAAGCGTCGGGAACGCTGCAGAACAGAGGTGAACCAAAGTGAACAGGGGGAACGGTTTGGAAAAAGTGGGGAACCGTGTGGATCACTGCAGAACAGAGGGGAACCAAAGGGAGCAGGGGAACGCATTGGAAAAAGTGGGGAAGCGTCAGGAACACTGCAGAACAGAGGAGAACCAAAGGGAGCAGGGGGAACGGATTGCAAAAAGTTGGGAACCGTGGAGAACACGGAAGGACAGAGGGGAACCAAAGGGAACAAGGGGAACAGGTTGGAAAAAGTGGTGTCCCATGGGTAACACTGCAAGGCAGAGGGGAACCATAGGGAGCAGGGGGTACAGGATGGAAAAAAATGTGGAGAATCGTGGGGAACACTGCAGAATAGAGGGGAACCAAAGGGAGCAGGGGGAATGGATTGGAAAAAGTGGGGAAGCGTCGGGAACACTGCAGAACAGAGGAGAACCAAAGAGAGCAGGGGGAACAGATTGCAAAAAGAGGGGATCCGATTGGAAAAAGTAGGGAACCGTGTGGAAAAATGGAGAAAGGTGGGGAACCAAAGGGAGCAGGGGGATCGAATTGGAAAAGGTGGAGAACTGTGGGGAACACAGCAGAACAGAGGGGAACCAAAGGGAGCAGAGGGAACGGATTGGAAAAAGTGGGGAACTGTGGGGAACACTGCATGACAGTGGGGAACCAAAGGGAGCAGGAGGTACAGGTTGGAAAAAGTGGGGAACCGTGGAGAACACTGCAGCACAGAGGGGAACAAAAGTGAGCAGGGGAAACGGATTGCAAAAAGTGGGGCCCATGGCGAACACTGCATGACAGAGGGTAATCAAAGGGAGCAGGGGAAACCGATTGGAAAAAGTGGGGAACTGTGGGAAACACTGCAGAACAGAGGGGAACCAAAGGTAGCAGGGGGAACGGATTGGAAAAAGTGGGGAACCATGGGGGACACTGCAGGGCAGAGGGAAACCAAAGGGAGCATGGGAACAGATTAGAAAAAATTTGGAGAACCGTGGGGAAAACTGCAGAACAGAGCGGAACCAAAGGGAGCAGGGGGAACAGATCGGAAAAGTGCGGACCCGTGGGGAACAATGCAGAACAGAGAGGAACCAAAGGGAGAAGGGGGAACAGATTGGAAAAAGTGGGGAATCGTGGGGAGTTCTGCAGAACAGTGGGGACCCAAAGAGAGCAGGGGGAAAGGATTCGAAAAAGTGGACCGTGGGGAACTCTGCAGAAAAGAGGTGGACCAAAGGAAGCAGGGGGAACGGATTGGAAAAAATGGGGAACAGTGTGGAAAAATGTAGAACAGAGGCGAACCAGAGGGAGAAGGGGGAACAGATTAGAAAAAATTTGGAGAACCGTGGGGAACACTGCAGAACAGTGAGGAACCAAAGGGAGCAGGGGGAACGGATTGCAAAAAATGGGGCCCATGGGGAACACTGGAGGACAGAGCAGAATCAAAGGCAGCAGGGGGAACTGATTAGAAAAAGTGGGGAATCGTGCAGAACACTACGGGACAGAGGGGAACCAAAGTGAACAGGGGGAACGGATTGGAAAGAGTGGGGAACCATGGGGAATACTGCAGGGCAGAGGGGAACCATAGGGAGCAGGGGCTACAGGTTGGAAAAAATGTGGAGAACCGTGAGGAACACTGCAGAACAGTGAGGAACCAAAGGGAGCTGGGGGAACAGATTGGAAAAAGTGGGGAACCGTGTGGAAAATACAGAACAGTGGGGAAACAAACAGAGCAGGGGGAATGGATTGCAAATAGTTGGGAAGCGTGGAGGACACTGCAGAACAGAGGGGAACCAAAGGGAGCAGGACGAACAGATTGTAAAATAGTGGGGAACCGTGGGGAATGCTGAAGAACAGTATGAAACCAAAGCGAGCCGGGGGAATGGTTTGGAAAATGTGGGGAACCGTGGGGAAAACTGTAGAACAGAGTGGAGCCAAAGGAGCAGGGGGAACAGATTGGAAAAAGTGGGGAACTTGGGGAACACTGCAGAACAGAGCAGAACCAAAGGGAGCAGGGGGAACAGATTGGAAAAAGTGGGGAACCGATTGGAAAAAGTAGGGAACCGTGTGGAAAAATGCAGAAAGGTGGGGAACCAAAGGGAGCAGGGGGAACGAATTGGAAAAGGTGGAGAACTGTGGGGAACAATGTAGAACAGAGGGGAACCAAAGGGAGCAGAGGGAACGGTTTGGAAAAAGTGGGGAACCGTGGGGAACACTGCACGATAGAGGAGAACCAAAGGGATCAGGGGGAACAGATAGAAAAAAATTGGGGAACTGTGAAAACACTGCATGACAGAGGGGAACCAAAGGGAGCAGGAGGTACAGGTTGGAAAAAGTGGGGAACCGTGGAGGACACTGCAGGACAGAGGGGAACCAAAGGGAGCAGGGGGTACAGGATTTAAAAAAATGAGGAGAATCGTGGGGAACACTGCAGAATAAAGGGGAACCAAAGGGAGCAAGGGGAACTGTTTTGAAAAAGTGGGGAACCGTGTGCAAAAATGCGGAACAGTTGGTAACCAAAGGGAGCAGGAGGAACAGATTGGAAAAAGTTGAGAACAGTGGACAACACTGCAGAACAGAGGGGAATCAAAGGGTGCAGGGGGAACAGATTGAAAAAAGTGGGGAACCGTGTGGAACACTGCAGAACAGAGGTGAACCAAAGGGAGCAGGGGGTACAGTTCGGAAAAGTGGGGAACCGTGGGGAACAATGCAGAACAGAGGGGAACCAAAGGGAACAGGGGTAACAGATTGGAAAAAGTGGGGAATTGTGGGGAGTTCTGCAGAACAGAGGTGAACCAAAGGAAGCAGGGGGATCGGATTGGAAAAAGTGGGGAACATTGTGGAAAAATGCAGAACAGAGGGGAACCAGAGGTAGCAGGGGAAACAGATTGGAAAAAGTGGGGAACCGTGGGGAACACTGCAGAACAGAGGGGCACCAAAGGGAGCAGAGGGAATGCATTGAAAAAAGTGGGGAACCGTGGGGAACACTGCACGACAGAGGGGAACCAAAGGAAGCAGGGGGAACGGATTGTAAAAAGTTGCGCCGGTGGGGAACACTGTAGGACAGAGGGGAAACAAAGGGAGCAGGGGGAACTGATTGGAAAAAGTTAAGAACAGTGGGCAACACTGCAGAACAGAGGGGAACCAAAGGGAGCAGGGGAACGCATTGGAAAAAGTGGGGAAGCGTCGGGAACACTGCAGAACAGTGGAGAACCAAAGGGAGCAGGGGGAACGGATTGGAAAAAGTGGGGAACCGTGTGGAAAAATGCAGAACAGTGGGGAAACAAAGGGTGCAGGAGGAACAGATTAGAAGAAGTGGGGTACCGTGTGCAAAAATGCACAACAGTGGGGAACCAAAGGGAGCAGGGGGTACAGGATGGAAAAAAATGTGGAGAATCGTGGGGAACACTGCAGAATAGAGAGGCACCAAAGGGAGCAGGGGGAACGGATTGGAAAAAGTGGGGAAGCGTCGGGAACGCTGCAGAACAGAGGTGAACCAAAGTGAACAGGGGGAACGGTTTGGAAAAAGTGGGGAACCGTGTGGATCACTGCAGAACAGAGGGGAACCAAAGGGAGCAGGGGAACGCATTGGAAAAAGTGGGGAAGCGTCAGGAACACTGCAGAACAGAGGAGAACCAAAGGGAGCAGGGGGAACGGATTGCAAAAAGTTGGGAACCGTGGAGAACACGGAAGGACAGAGGGGAACCAAAGGGAACAAGGGGAACAGGTTGGAAAAAGTGGTGTCCCATGGGTAACACTGCAAGGCAGAGGTGAACCATAGGGATCAGGGGGAACAGTATGTAAAAAAATGTGGAGAATCGTGGGGAACACTGCACAATAGAGGGGAACCAAAGGGAGCAGGGGGAACGGATTGGAAAATGTGGGGAAGCGTCGGGAACACTGCAGAACAGAGGAGAACCAAAGGGAGCAGGGGGAACAGATTGGAAAAAGTGGGGAACCGTTTGGAAAAAGTAGGGAACCGTGTGGAAAAATGCAGAATAGTGGGGAACCAAAGGGAGCAGGGGGAACGAATTGGAAAAGGTGGAGAACTGTGGGGAACACTGCAGAACAGAGGGGAACCAAAGGGAGAAGGGGAAACGGATTGAAAAAGTGGGGCCCATGGCAAACACTGCATTCCAGAGGGGAATCAAAGGGAGCAGGGGGAACAGATTGGAAAAATTGGGGAACTGTGGGGAACACTGCAGTACAGAGGGGAAACAAACGGAGCAGGGGGAACGGATTGCAAAAAGTTGATAACTGTGGAGAACACGGCAGGAGAGAGGGGAACCAAAGGGAACAAGGGGAACAGGTTGGAAAAAGTGGGGTCCTATGGGTAACACTGCAAGGCAGAGGGGAACCATAGGGAGCAGGGGGTACAGGATGGAAAAAAATGTGGAGAATCGTGGAGAACACTGCAGAATAGAGGGGAACCAAAGGGAGCAGGGGGAATGGATTGGAAAAAGTGGGGAAGCGTCGGGAACACTGCAGAACAGAGGAGAACCAAAGAGAGCAGGGGGAACAGATTGCAAAAAGAGGGGATCCGATTGGAAAGAGTAGGGAACCGTGTGGAAAAATGGAGAAAGGTGGGGAACCAAAGGGAGCAGGGGGATCGAATTGGAAAAGGTGGAGAACTGTGGGGAACACAGCAGAACAGAGGGGAACCAAAGGGAGCAGAGGGAACGGATTGGAAAAAGTGGGGAACTGTGGGGAACACTGCATGACAGTAGGGAACCAAAGGGAGCAGGAGGTACAGGTTGGAAAAAGTGGGGAACCGTGGAGAACACTGCAGCACAGAGGGGAACAAAAGTGAGCAGGGGAAACGGATTGCAAAAAGTGGGGCCCATGGCGAACACTGCATGACAGAGGGTAATCAAAGGGAGCAGGGGGAACCGATTGGAAAAAGTGGGGAACTGTGGGAAACACTGCAGAACAGAGGGGAACCAAAGGTAGCAGGGGGAACGGATTGGAAAAAGTGGGGAACCATGGGGGACACTGCAGGGCAGAGGGAAACCAAAGGGAGCATGGGAACAGATTAGAAAAAATTTGGAGAACCGTGGGGAAAACTGCAGAACAGAGCGGAACCAAAGGGAGCAGGGGGAACAGATCGGAAAAGTGCGGACCCGTGGGGAACAATGCAGAACAGAGAGGAACCAAAGGGAGAAGGGGGAACAGATTGGAAAAAGTGGGGAATCGTGGGGAGTTCTGCAGAACAGTGGGGACCCAAAGAGAGCAGGGGGAAAGGATTTGAAAAAGTGGACCGTGGGGAACTCTGCAGAAAAGAGGTGGACCAAAGGAAGCAGGGGGAACGGATTGGAAAAAATGGGGAACAGTGTGGAAAAATGTAGAACAGTGGCGAACCAGAGGGAGAAGGGGGAACAGATTAGAAAAAATTTGGAGAACCGTGGGGAACACTGCAGAACAGTGAGGAACCAAAGGGAGCAGGGGGAACGGATTGCAAAAAATGGGGCCCATGGGGAACACTGGAGGACAGAGCAGAATCAAAGGCAGCAGGGGGAACTGATTAGAAAAAGTGGGGAATCGTGCAGAACACTACGGGACAGAGGGGAACCAAAGGGAACAGGGGGAACGGATTGGAAAGAGTGGGGAACCATGGGGAATACTGCAGGGCAGAGGGGAACCATAGGGAGCAGGGGCTACAGGTTGGAAAAAATGTGGAGAACCGTGAGGAACACTGCAGAACAGTGAGGAACCAAAGGGAGCTGGGGGAACAGATTGGAAAAAGTGGGGAACCGTGTGGAAAATACAGAACAGTGGGGAAACAAACAGAGCAGGGGGAATGGATTGCAAATAGTTGGGAAGCGTGGAGGACACTGCAGAACAGAGGGGAACCAAAGGGAGCAGGACGAACAGATTGTAAAATAGTGGGGAACCGTGGGGAATGCTGAAGAACAGTATGAAACCAAAGCGAGCCGGGGGAATGGTTTGGAAAATGTGGGGAACCGTGGGGAAAACTGTAGAACAGAGTGGAGCCAAAGGAGCAGGGGGAACAGATTGGAAAAAGTGGGGAACTTGGGGAACACTGCAGAACAGAGCAGAACCAAAGGGAGCAGGGGGAACAGATTGGAAAAAGTGGGGAACCGATTGGAAAAAGTAGGGAACCGTGTGGAAAAATGCAGAAAGGTGGGGAACCAAAGGGAGCAGGGGGAACGAATTGGAAAAGGTGGAGAACTGTGGGGAACAATGTAGAACAGAGGGGAACCAAAGGGAGCAGAGGGAACGGTTTGGAAAAAGTGGGGAACCGTGGGGAACACTGCACGACAGAGGAGAACCAAAGGGATCAGGGGGAACAGATAGAAAAAAATTGGGAAACTGTGAAAACACTGCATGACAGAGGGGAACCAAAGGGAGCAGGAGGTACAGGTTGGAAAAAGTGGGGAACCGTGGAGGACACTGCAGGACAGAGGGGAACAAAAGGGAGCAGGGGGTACAGGATTTAAAAAAATGAGGAGAATCGTGGGGAACACTGCAGAATAAAGGGGAACCAAAGGGAGCAAGGGGAACTGTTTTGAAAAAGTGGGGAACCGTGTGCAAAAATGCGGAACAGTTGGTAACCAAAGGGAGCAGGAGGAACAGATTGGAAAAATTGGGGAATTGTGGGGAGTTCTGCAGAACAGAGGTGAACCAAAGGAAGCAGGGGGATCGGATTGGAAAAAGTGGGGAACATTGTGGAAAAATGCAGAACAGAGGGGAACCAGAGGTAGCAGGGGAAACAGATTGGAAAAAGTGGGGTCCCATGCGGAACACTTCAAGGCAGAGGGGAACCATAGGGAGCAGGGGGTACAGGATGGAAAAAAAAGGGAGAAATGTAGGGAACAATGCAGAATAGAGGGGAACCAAAGGGAGCAGGGGGAACGGATTGGAAAAAGTGGGGAAGCGTCGGGAACACTGCAGAACAGAGGGGAATCAAAGGGTGCAGGGGGAACAGATTGGAAAAAGTGGGGAACCGTGAGGAACACTGCAGAACAGAGGTGAACCAAAGGGAGCAGGGGGTACAGTTCGGAAAAGTGGGGAACCGTGGGGAACAATGCAGAACAGAGGGGAACCAAAGGGAACAGGGGTAACAGATTGGAAAAAGTGGGGAATCGTGGGGAGTTCTGCAGAACAGAGGTGAACCAAAGGAAGCAGGGGGATCGGATTGGAAAAAGTGGGGAACAGTGTGGAAAAATGCAGAACAGAGGGGAACCAGAGGTAGCAGGGGAAACAGATTGGAAAAAGTGGGGAACCATGGGGAACACTGCTGAACAGAGGGGCACCAAAGGGAGCAGAGGGAATGCATTGGAAAAAGTGGGGAACCGTGGGGAACACTGCACGACAGAGGGGAACCAAAGGAAGCAGGGGGAACGGATTGTAAAAAGTTGCGCCGGTGGGGAACACTGTAGGACAGAGGGGAATCAAAGGGAGCAGGGGGAACTGATTGGAAAAAGTGGGGAACTGTGGGGAACACTGCAGAACAGAGGGCAAACAAACGGAACAGGGGGAATCAATTGCAAAAAGTTGGGAATCGTGGAGGACAATGCAGAACAGGGGAAACCAAAGGAAGCAGGGCAAACAGTTTGTAAAAAAGTGGGGAACCGTGGGGAATGCTGCAGAACAGTATGAAACCAAAGCGAGCCGGGGGAATGGTTTGGAAAATGTGGGGAACCGTGGGGAAAACTGCAGAACAGAGTGGAGACAAAGGAGCAGGGGGAACAGATTGGAAAAAGTGGGGAACCGTGGGGAACACTGCAGAACAGAGGGGAACCAAACGGAGCAGGGGCAACGGATTGCAAAAAGTTGGGAACCGTGGAGAACACGGAAGGACAGAGGGGAACCAAAGGGAACAAGGGGAACAGGTTGGAAAAAGTGGTGTCCCATGGGTAACACTGCAAGGCAGAGGGGAACCATAGGGAGCAGGGGGTACAGTATGTAAAAAAATGTGGAGAATCGTGAGGAACACTAGAATAGAGGGGAACCAAAGGGAGCAGGGGGAACGGATTGGAAAAAGTGGGGAAGCTTCGGGAACACTGCAGATCAGAGGAGAACCAAAGGGAGCAGCGGGAACAGATTGGAAAAAGTGGGGAACCGATTGGAAAACGTAGGGAACCGTGTGGAAAAATGCAGAAATGTGGGGAACAAAAGGGAGCAGGGGGAACGAATTGGAAAAGGTGGAGAACTGTGGCGAACACTGCAGAACAGAGGGGAACCAAAGAGAGCAGAGGGAACGGATTGGAAAAAGTGGGGAACCGTGGGGCATGACAGAGGGGAACCAAAGGGATCAGGGGGAACAGATAAGAAAAAATTGGTGGAGCTGTGAAAACACTGCATGACAGAGGGGAACCAAAGGGAACAGGAGGTACAGGTTGGAAAAAGTGGGGAACCGTGGGGAACACTGCAGAACAGTATGAAACCAAAGCGAGCCGGGGGAACAGTTTGGAAAATGTGGGGAACCGTGGAGATCACTGCAGAACAGAGGGGAACCAAAGGGAGCAGGGGAAATGGATTGGAAAAAGTGGGGAACCGTGGGAAACACTGCAGAACCAAAGGGAGCAGGTGGAACAGTTTGGAAAAAATGTGGAGAACCATGGGGAAAACTGCAGAACAGAGTGGAGCGAAAGGAGCAGGGGGAACAGATTGGAAAAAGTGGGGTCCCATGCGGAACACTGCAAGGCAGAGGGGAACCATAGGGAACAGGGGGTACAGGATGGAAAAAAAAGGGAGAAATGTAGGGAACAATGCAGAATAGAGGGGAACCAAAGGGAGCAGGGTGAACGGATTGGAAAAAGTGGGGAAGCGTCGGGAACACTGCAGAACAGAGGGGAATCAAAGGGTGCAGGGGGAACAGATTGGAAAAAGTGGGAAACCGTGAGGAACACTGCAGAACAGAGGTGAACCAAAGGGAGCAGGGGGTTCAGTTCGTAAAAGTCGGGAACCGTGGGGAACAATGCAGAACAGAGGGGAACCAAAGGGAGCAGGGGGAACAGATAGGAAAAAGTGGGGAATCGTGGGGAACACTGCACGACAGAGGGGAACCAAAGGGATCAGGAGGAACAGATAGGAAAAAATTGGGATCTGTGAAAACACTGCATGACAGAGGGGAACCAAAGGGAGCAGGAGGTACAGGTAGGAAAAAGTGGGGAACCGTGGAGGACACTGCAGGACAGAGGGGAACCAAAGGGAGCATGGCGAACAGATTGTAAAAAAGTGGGGAACCGTGGGGAACACTGCAGAACAGTATGAAACCAAAGCGAGCCGGGGGAACAGTTTGGAAAATGTGGGGAACCGTGGGGATCACTGCAGAACAGTGGGGAACCAAAGTGAGCAGGGGAACGCATTGGAAAAAGTGGGGAATCGTGGGGGACACTGCAGAACAGTGAGGAACCAAAGGGAGCAGGGTGAACAGATTGGAAAAAGTGGGGAACCGTGTGGAAAAATGCAGAACAGTGGGGAAACAAAGGGTGCAGGAGGAACAGATTAGAAGAAGTGGGTTACCGTGTGGAAAAATGCACAACAGTGGGGAACCAAAGGGAGCAGGGGGAACGGATTGGAAAAAGTGGGGAAGCGTCGCGAACACTGCAGAACAGAGGCGAACCAAAGTGAAGAGGGGGAACGGATTGCAAAAAGTGGGGAACCATGGGGGACACTGCAGGGCAGAGGGGAACCATAGGGAGCAGGGGGTACAGGTTGGAAAATATGTGGAGAACCGTGAGAAAGACTGCAGAACAGTGAGGAACCAAAGGGAGCAGGGGGAATAGATTGGAAAAAGTGAGGAACCGTGTGGAAAAATGCAGAATAGTGGGGAACCAAAGGGATCAGGAAGAACAGATTGGAAAAAGTTGAGAACAGTGGGCAACACTGCAGAACAGAGGGGAATCAAAGGGTGCAGGGGGAACAGATTGGAAAAAGTGGGGAACCGTGAGGAACACTGCAGAACAGAGGTGAACCAAAGGGAGCAGGGGGTACAGTTCGGAAAAGTGGGGAACCGTGGGGAACAATGCAGAACAGAGGGGAACCAAAGGGAGCAGGGGGAACAGATAGGAAAAAGTGGGGAATCGTGGGGAGTTCTGAAGAACAGAGGAGAACCAAAGGAAGCAGGGGGAACGGATTGGAAAAAGTGGGGAACAGTGTGGAAAAATGCAGAACAGAGGGGAACCAGAGGTAGCAGGGGAAACAGATTGGAAAAAGTGGGGAACCGTTGGGAACACTGCAGAACAGAGGGGCACCAAAGGGAGAAAAGGGAACGCATTGGAAAAAGTGGGGAACCGTGGGGAACACTGCAGAACAGAGGGGAACCAAACGGAGCAGGGGGAACGGATTGCAAAAAGTTGGGAACCGTGGAGAACACGGCAGGACAGAGGAGAACCAAAGGGAACAAGGGGAACAGGTTGGAAAATGTGGGGTCCCATGGGTAACACTGCAAGGCAGAGGGGAACCATAGGGAGCAGGGGGTACAGGATGGAAAAAAATGTATAGAATCGTGGGGAACACTGTAGAATAGAGGGGAACTAAAGGGAGCAGGAGGAATGGTTTGGAAAAAGTGGGGAACCGATTGGAAAAAGTTGGGCACCATGTGGAAAAATGCAGAAAGGTGGGGAACCAAAGGGAGCAGGGGGAACGAATTGGAAAAGGTGGAGAACTGTGGGGAACAATGCAGAACAGAGGGGAACCAAAGGGAGCAGAGGGAACGGATTGGAAAAAGTGGAGAACCGTGGGGAACACTGCACGACAGAGGAGAACCAAAGGGATCAGGGGGAACAGATAGGAAAAAATTGGGGAACTGTGAAAACACTGCATGACAGAGGGGAACCAAAGGGAGCAGGAGGTACAGGTTGGAAAAAGTGGGGAACCGTGTAGGACACTGCAGGGCAGAGGGGAACCAAAGGGAGCAGGGCGAACAGATTGTAAAAAAGTGGGAAACGTGAGGAACACTGCAGAAGAGTATGAAACCAAAGCGAGCAGGGGGAACAGTTTGGAAAATGTGGGGAACCGTGTGGATCACTGCAGAACAGAGGGGAACCAAAGGGAGCAGGGCAACGCATTGGAAAAAGTGGGGAACCGTGGGGAACACTGCAGAACAGTGAGGAACCAAAGGGTGCAGGAGGATCAGATTAGAAAAAGTGGGGTACCGTGTGCAAAAATGCACAACAGTGGGGAACCAAAGGGAGCAGGGGGTACAGGATGGAAAAAAATGTGGAGAATCGTGGGGAACACTGCAGAATAGAGGGGAACCAAAGGGAGCAGGGGGAACGGATTGGAAAAAGTGGGGAAGCGTCGGGAACACTGCAGAACAGAGGCGAACCAAAGGGAACAGGGGGAACGGATTGGAAAAAATGGGGAACCATGGGGGACACTGCAGGGCAGAGGGGATCCATAGGGAGCAGGGGGTACAGGTTGGATAAATGTGGAGAAACGTGAGGAAAACTGCAGAACAGTGAGGAGCCAAAGGGAGCAGTGGCAACAGTTTTGAAAAAGTGGGGAACCGTGTGCAAAAATGCAAAACAGTGGGGAACCAAAGGGAGCAGGAGGAACAGATTGGAAAAAGTTGAGAACAGTGGGCAACACTGCAGAACAGAGGGGAATCAAAGGGTGCAGGGGGAACAGTTTGGAAAAAGTGGGGAACCGTGTGGATCACTGCAGAACAGAGGGGAACCAAAGGGAGCAGGGGAATGCATTGGAAAAAGTGGGGAAGCGTCGGGAACACTGCAGAACAGAGGAGAACCAAAGGGAGCAGGGGGAACGGATTGCAAAAAGTTGGGAACCGTGGAGAACATGGAAGGACAGAGGGGAACCAAAGGGAACAAGGGGAACAGGTTGGAAAAAGTGGTGTCCCATGGGTAACACTGCAAGGCAGAGGTGAACCATAGGAATCAGGGGGTACAGTATGTAAAAAAATGTGGAGAATCGTGGGGAACACTGCAGAATAGAGGGGAATCAAAAGGAGCAGGGGAAACGGATTGGAAAAAGTGGGGAAGCGTCGGGAAAACTGCAGAACAGAGGAGAACCAAAGGGAGCAGGGGAAACAGATTGGAAAAAGTTGGGAACCGTTTGGAAAAAGTAGGGAACCGTGTGGAAAAATGCAGCATAGTGGGGAACCAAAGGGAGCAGGGGGAACGAATTGGAAAAGGTGGAGAACTGTGGGGAACAATGCAGAACAGAGGGGAACCAAAGGGAGCAGAGGGAACGGATTGGAAAAAGTGGAGAACCGTGGGGAACACTGCACGACAGAGGAGAACCAAAGGGATCTGGGGGAACAGATAGGAAAAAATTGGGGAACTGTGAAAACACTGCATGACAGAGGGGAACCAAAGGGAGCAGGAGGTACAGGTTGGAAAAAGTGGGGAACCGTGGAGGACACTGCAGGACAGAGGGGAACCTAAGGGAGCAGAGCGAACAGATTGTAAAAAAGTGGGGAACCGTGGGGAACACTGCAGAACAGTATGAAACCAAAGCGAGCAGGGGGAACAGTTTGGAAAATGTGGGGAACCGTGTGGATCACTGCAGAACAGAGGGGAACCAAAGGGAGCAGGGCAACGCATTGGAAAAAGTGGGGAACCGTGGGGAACACTGCAGAACAGTGAGGAACCAAAGGGAGCAGGGGGAACAGATTGGAAAAAGTGGGGAACCGTGTGGAAAAATGCAGAACAGTGGGGAAACAAAGGGTGCAGGAGGAACAGATTAGAAGAAGTGGGGTACCGTGTGTAAAAATGCACAACAGTGGGGAACCAAAGGGAGCAGGGGGTACAGGATGGAAAAAAATGTGGAGAATCGTGGGGAACACAGCAGAATAGAGGGGAACCAAAGGGAGCAGGGGGAACGGATTGGAAAAAGTGGGGAAGCGTCAGGAACACTGCAGAACAGAGGAGAACCAAAGGGAGCAGGAAGAATAGATTTGAAAAAGTGGGGAACCGTTTGGAAAAAGTAGGGAACCGTGTGGAAAAATGCAGAATAGTGGGGAACCAAAGGGAGCAGAGGGAACGAATTGGAAAAGGTGGAGAACTGTGGGGAACACTGCAGAACAAAGGGGAACCAAAGGGACAAGGAGAAACGGATTGAAAAAGTGGGGCCCATGGCGAACACTGCATGCCAGAGGGGAATCAAAGGGAGCAGGGGGAACCGATTGGAAAAAGTGGGGAACTGTGGGGAACACTGCAGAACAGAGGGGAACCAAAGGTAGCAGGGGGAACGGATTGGAAAAAGTGGGGAACCATGGGGGACACTGCAGGGCAGAGGGTAACCAAAGGGAGCATGGGGACAGATTAGAAAAAATTTGGAGAACCGTGGGGAAAACTGCAGAACAGAGAGGAACCAAAGGGAGCAGGGGGAACAGCTCGGAAAAGTGGGGGCCCGTAGGAACAATGCAGAACAGAGAGGGACCAAAGGGAGCAGGGGGAACAGATTGGAAAAAGTGGGGAACCGTGTGGAAAAATGCAGAACAAAGCGGAACCAAAGGGAGCAGGGGGAACAGATTGGAAAAAGTGGGGATTCGTGGAGAGATCTGCAGAACAGAGGTGAACCAAAGGAAGCAGGGGGAACGGATTGGAAAAATTGGGGAAAAGTGTGGAAAAATGCGGAATAGAGGGGAACCAAAGGAAGCAGGGGGTACAGGATGGAAAAAAATGTGGAGAATCGTGGGGAACACTGCAGAATAGAGAGGCACCAAAGGGAGCAGGGGGAACGGATTGGAAAAAGTGGGGAAGCGTCGGGAACGCTGCAGAACAGAGGTGAACCAAAGTGAACAGGGGGAACGGTTTGGAAAAAGTGGGGAACCGTGTGGATCACTGCAGAACAGAGGGGAACCAAAGGGAGCAGGGGAACGCATTGGAAAAAGTGGGGAAGCGTCAGGAACACTGCAGAACAGAGGAGAACCAAAGGGAGCAGGGGGAACGGATTGCAAAAAGTTGGGAACCGTGGAGAACACGGAAGGACAGAGGGGAACCAAAGGGAACAAGGGGAACAGGTTGGAAAAAGTGGTGTCCCATGGGTAACACTGCAAGGCAGAGGTGAACCATAGGGATCAGGGGGTACAGTATGTAAAAAAATGTGGAGAATCGTGGGGAACACTGCACAATAGAGGGGAACCAAAGGGAGCAGGGGGAACGGATTGGAAAATGTGGGGAAGCGTCGGGAACACTGCAGAACAGAGGAGAACCAAAGGGAGCAGGGGGAACAGATTGGAAAAAGTGGGGAACCGTTTGGAAAAAGGAGGGAACCGTGTGGAAAAATACAGAATAGTGGGGAACCAAAGGGAGCAGGGGGAACGAATTGGAAAAGGTGGAGAACTGTGGGGAACACTGCAGAACAGAGGGGAACCAAAGGGAGAAGGGGAAACGGATTGAAAAAGTGGGGCCCATGGCAAACACTGCATTCCAGAGGGGAATCAAAGGGAGCAGGGGGAACAGATTGGAAAAATTGGGGAACTGTGGGGAACACTGCAGTACAGAGGGGAAACAAACGGAGCAGGGGGAACGGATTGCAAAAAGTTGATAACTGTGGAGAACACGGCAGGACAGAGGGGAACCAAAGGGAACAAGGGGAACAGGTTGGAAAAAGTGGGGTCCTATGGGTAACACTGCAAGGCAGAGGGGAACCATAGGGAGCAGGGGGTACAGGATGGAAAAAAATGTGGAGAATCGTGGGGAACACTGCAGAATAGAGGGGAACCAAAGGGAGCAGGGGGAATGGATTGGAAAAAGTGGGGAAGCGTCGGGAACACTGCAGAACAGAGGAGAACCAAAGAGAGCAGGGGGAACAGATTGCAAAAACAGGGGATCCGATTGGAAAAAGTAGGGAACCGTGTGGAAAAATGGAGAAAGGTGGGGAACCAAAGGGAGCAGGGGGATCGAATTGGAAAAGGTGGAGAACTGTGGGGAACACAGCAGAACAGAGGGGAACCAAAGGGAGCAGAGGGAACGGATTGGAAAAAGTGGGGAACTGTGGGGAACACTGCATGACAGTGGGGAACCAAAGGGAGCAGGAGGTACAGGTTGGAAAAAGTGGGGAACCGTGGAGAACACTGCAGCACAGAGGGGAACAAAAGTGAGCAGGGGAAACGGATTGCAAAAAGTGGGGCCCATGGCGAACACTGCATGACAGAGGGTAATGAAAGGGAGCAGGGGGAACCGATTGGAAAAAGTGGGGAACTGTGGGAAACACTGCAGAACAGAGGGGAACCAAAGGTAGCAGGGGGAACGGATTGGAATAAGTGGGGAACCATGGGGGACACTGCAGGGCAGAGGGAAACCAAAGGGAGCATGGGAACAGATTAGAAAAAATTTGGAGAACCGTGGGGAAAACTGCAGAACAGAGCGGAACCAAAGGGAGCAGGGGGAACAGATCGGAAAAGTGCGGACCCGTGGGGAACAATGCAGAACAGAGAGGAACCAAAGGGAGAAGGGGGAACAGATTGGAAAAAGTGGGGAATCGTGGGGAGTTCTGCAGAACAGTGGGGACCCAAAGAGAGCAGGGGGAAAGGATTCGAAAAAGTGGACCGTGGGGAACTCTGCAGAAAAGAGGTGGACCAAAGGAAGCAGGGGGAACGGATTGGAAAAAATGGGGAACAGTGTGGAAAAATGTAGAACAGAGGCGAACCAGAGGGAGAAGGGGGAACAGATTAGAAAAAATTTGGAGAACAGTGGGGAACACTGCAGAACAGTGAGGAACCAAAGGGAGCAGGGGGAACGGATTGCAAAAAATGGGGCCCATGGGGAACACTGGAGGACAGAGCGGAATCAAAGGCAGCAGGGGGAACTGATTAGAAAAAGTGGGGAATCGTGCAGAACACTACGGGACAGAGGGGAACCAAAGGGAACAGGGGGAACGGATTGGAAAGAGTGGGGAACCATGGGGAATACTGCAGGGCAGAGGGGAACCATAGGGAGCAGGGGCTACAGGTTGGAAAAAATGTGGAGAACCGTGAGGAACACTGCAGAACAGTGAGGAACCAAAGGGAGCTGGGGGAACAGATTGGAAAAAGTGGGGAACCGTGTGGAAAATACAGAACAGTGGGGAAACAAACAGAGCAGGGGGAATGGATTGCAAATAGTTGGGAAGCGTGGAGGACACTGCAGAACAGAGGGGAACCAAAGGGAGCAGGACGAACAGATTGTAAAATAGTGGGGAACCGTGGGGAATGCTGAAGAACAGTATGAAACCAAAGCGAGCCGGGGGAATGGTTTGGAAAATGTGGGGAACCGTGGGGAAAACTGTAGAACAGAGTGGAGCCAAAGGAGCAGGGGGAACAGATTGGAAAAAGTGGGGAACTTGGGGAACACTGCAGAACAGAGCAGAACCAAAGGGAGCAGGGGTAACAGATTGGAAAAAGTGGGGAACCGATTGGAAAAAGTAGGGAACCGTGTGGAAAAATGCAGAAAGGTGGGGAACCAAAGGGAGCAGGGGGAACGAATTGGAAAAGGTGGAGAACTGTGGGGCACAATGTAGAACAGAGGGGAACCAAAGGGAGCAGAGGGAACGGTTTGGAAAAAGTGGGGAACCGTGGGGAACACTGCACGACAGAGGAGAACCAAAGGGATCAGGGGGAACAGATAGAAAAAAATTGGGGAACTGTGAAAACACTGCATGACAGAAGGGAACCAAAGGGAGCAGGAGGTACAGGTTGGAAAAAGTGGGGAACCGTGGAGGACACTGCAGGACAGAGGGGAACCAAAGGGAGCAGGGGGTACAGGATTTAAAAAAATGAGGAGAATCGTGGGGAACACTGCAGAATAAAGGGGAACCAAAGGGAGCAAGGGGAACTGTTTTGAAAAAGTGGAGAACCGTGTGCAAAAATGCGGAACAGTTGGTAACCAAAGGGAGCAGGAGGAACAGATTGGAAAAAGTTGAGAACAGTGGACAACACTGCAGAACATAGGGGAATCAAAGGGTGCAGGGGGAACAGATTGAAAAAAGTGGGGAACCGTGTGGAACACTGCAGAACAGAGGTGAACCAAAGGGAGCAGGGGGTACAGTTCGGAAAAGTGGGGAACCGTGGGGAACAATGCAGAACAGAGGGGAACCAAAGGGAACAGGGGTAACAGATTGGAAAAAGTGGGGAATTGTGGGGAGTTCTGCAGAACAGAGGTGAACCAAAGGAAGCAGGGGGATCAGATTGGAAAAAGTGGGGAACATTGTGGAAAAATGCAGAACAGAGGGGAACCAGAGGTAGCAGGGGAAACAGATTGGAAAAAGTGGGGAACCGTGGGGAACACTGCAGAACAGAGGGGCACCAAAGGGAGCAGAGGGAATGCATTGGAAAAAGTGGGGAACCGTGGGGAACACTGCACGACAGAGGGGAACCAAAGGAAGCAGGGGGAACGGATTGTAAAAAGTTGCGCCGGTGGGGAACACTGTAGGACAGAGGGGAAACAAAGGGAGCAGGGGGAACTGATTGGAAAAAGTTAAGAACAGTGGGCAACACTGCAGAACAGAGGGGAACCAAAGGGAGCAGAGGAACGCATTGGAAAAAGTGGGGAAGCGTCGGGAACACTGCAGAACAGAGGAGAACCAAAGGGAGCAGGGGGAACGGATTGGAAAAAGTGGGGAACCGTGTGGAAAAATGCAGAACAGTGGGGAAACAAAGGGTGCAGGAGGAACAGATTAGAAGAAGTGGGGTACCGTGTGCAAAAATGCACAACAGTGGGGAACCAAAGGGAGCAGGGGGTACAGGATGGAAAAAAATGTGGAGAATCGTGGGGAACACTGCAGAATAGAGAGGCACCAAAGGGAGCAGGGGGAACGGATTGGAAAAAGTGGGGAAGCGTCGGGAACGCTGCAGAACAGAGGTGAACCAAAGTGAACAGGGGGAACGGTTTGGAAAAAGTGGGGAACCGTGTGGATCACTGCAGAACAGAGGGGAACCAAAGGGAGCAGGGGAACGCATTGGAAAAAGTGGGGAAGCGTCAGGAACACTGCAGAACAGAGGAGAACCAAAGGGAGCAGGGGGAACGGATTGCAAAAAGTTGGGAACCGTGGAGAACACGGAAGGACAGAGGGGAACCAAAGGGAACAAGGGGAACAGGTGGGAAAAAGTGGTGTCCCATGGGTAACACTGCAAGGCAGAGGTGAACCATAGGGATCAGGGGGAACAGTATGTAAAAAAATGTGGAGAATCGTGGGGAACACTGCACAATAGAGGGGAACCAAAGGGAGCAGGGGGAACGGATTGGAAAATGTGGGGAAGCGTCGGGAACACTGCAGAACAGAGGAGAACCAAAGGGAGCAGGGGGAACAGATTGGAAAAAGTGGGGCACCGTTTGGAAAAAGTAGGGAACCGTGTGGAAAAATGCAGAATAGTGGGGAACCAAAGGGAGCAGGGGGAACGAATTGGAAAAGGTGGAGAACTGTGGGGAACACTGCAGAACAGAGGGGAACCAAAGGGAGAAGGGGAAACGGATTGAAAAAGTGGGGCCCATGGCAAACACTGCATTCCAGAGGGGAATCAAAGGGAGCAGGGGGAACAGATTGGAAAAATTGGGGAACTGTGGGGAACACTGCAGTACAGAGGGGAAACAAACGGAGCAGGGGGAACGGATTGCAAAAAGTTGATAACTGTGGAGAACACGGCAGGAGAGAGGGGAACCAAAGGGAACAAGGGGAACAGGTTGGAAAAAGTGGGGTCCTATGGGTAACACTGCAAGGCAGAGGGGAACCATAGGGAGCAGGGGGTACAGGATGGAAAAAAATGTGGAGAATCGTGGGGAACACTGCAGAATAGAGGGGAACCAAAGGGAGCAGGGGGAATGGATTGGAAAAAGTGGGGAAGCGTCGGGAACACTGCAGAACAGAGGAGAACCAAAGAGAGCAGGGGGAACAGATTGCAAAAAGAGGGGATCCGATTGGAAAAAGTAGGGAACCGTGTGGAAAAATGGAGAAAGGTGGGGAACCAAAGGGAGCAGGGGGATCGAATTGGAAAAGGTGGAGAACTGTGGGGAACACAGCAGAACAGAGGGGAACCAAAGGGAGCAGAGGGAACGGATTGGAAAAAGTGGGGAACTGTGGGGAACACTGCATGACAGTGGGGAACCAAAGGGAGCAGGAGGTACAGGTTGGAAAAAGTGGGGAACCGTGGAGAACACTGCAGCACAGAGGGGAACAAAAGTGAGCAGGGGAAACGGATTGCAAAAAGTGGGGCCCATGGCGAACACTGAATGACAGAAGGGTAATCAAAGGGAGCAGGGGGAACCGATTGGAAAAAGTGGGGAACTGTGGGAAACACTGCAGAACAGAGGGGAACCAAAGGTAGCAGGGGGAACGGATTGGAAAAAGTGGGGAACCATGGGGGACACTGCAGGGCAGAGGGAAACCAAAGGGAGCATGGGAACAGATTAGAAAAAATTTGGAGAACCGTGGGGAAAACTGCAGAACAGAGCGGAACCAAAGGGAGCAGGGGGAACAGATCGGAAAAGTGCGGACCCGTGGGGAACAATGCAGAACAGAGAGGAACCAAAGGGAGAAGGGGGAACAGATTGGAAAAAGTGGGGAATCGTGGGGAGTTCTGCAGAACAGTGGGGACCCAAAGAGAGCAGGGGGAAAGGATTTGAAAAAGTGGACCGTGGGGAACTCTGCAGAAAAGAGGTGGACCAAAGGAAGCAGGGGGAACGGATTGGAAAAAATGGGGAACAGTGTGGAAAAATGTAGAACAGAGGCGAACCAGAGGGAGAAGGGGGAACAGATTAGAAAAAATTTGGAGAACCGTGGGGAACACTGCAGAACAGTGAGGAACCAAAGGGAGCAGGGGGAACGGATTGCAAAAAATGGGGCCCATGGGGAACACTGGAGGACAGAGCAGAATCAAAGGCAGCAGGGGGAACTGATTAGAAAAAGTGGGGAATCGTACAGAACACTACGGGACAGAGGGGAACCAAAGGGAACAGGGGGAACGGATTGGAAAGAGTGGGGAACCATGGGGAATACTGCAGGGCAGAGGGGAACCATAGGGAGCAGGGGCTACAGATTGGAAAAAATGTGGAGAACCGTGAGGAACACTGCAGAACAGTGAGGAACCAAAGGGAGCTGGGGGAACAGATTGGAAAAAGTGGGGAACCGTGTGGAAAATACAGAACAGTGGGGAAACAAACAGAGCAGGGGGAATGGATTGCAAATAGTTGGGAAGCGTGGAGGACACTGCAGAACAGAGGGGAACCAAAGGGAGCAGGACGAACAGATTGTAAAATAGTGGGGAACCGTGGGGAATGCTGAAGAACAGTATGAAACCAAAGCGAGCCGGGGGAATGGTTTGGAAAATGTGGGGAACCGTGGGGAAAACTGTAGAACAGAGTGGAGCCAAAGGAGCAGGGGGAACAGATTGGAAAAAGTGGGGAACTTGGGTAACACTGCAGAACAGAGCAGAACCAAAGGGAGCAGGGGGAACAGATTGGAAAAAGTGGGGAACCGATTGGAAAAAGTAGAGAACCGTGTGGAAAAATGCAGAAAGGTGGGGAACCAAAGGGAGCAGGGGGAACGAATTGGAAAAGGTGGAGAACTGTGGGGAACAATGTAGAACAGAGGGGAACCAAAGGGAGCAGAGGGAACGGTTTGGAAAAATTGGGGAACCGTGGGGAACACTGCACGACAGAGGAGAACCAAAGGGATCAGGGGGAACAGATAGAAAAAAATTGGGGAACTGTGAAAACACTGCATGACAGAGGGGAACCAAAGGGAGCAGGAGGTACAGGTTGGAAAAAGTGGGGAACCGTGGAGGACACTGCAGGACAGAGGGGAACCAAAGGGAGCAGGGGGTACAGGATTTAAAAAAATGAGGAGAATCGTGGGGAACACTGCAGAATAAAGTGGAACCAAAGGGAGCAAGGGGAACTGTTTTGAAAAAGTGGGGAACCGTGTGCAAAAATGCGGAACAGTTGGTAACCAAAGGGAGCAGGAGGAACAGATTGGAAAAAGTTGAGAACAGTGGACAACACTGCAGAACAGAGGGGAATCAAAGGGTGCAGGGGGAACAGATTGAAAAAAGTGGGGAACCGTGTGGAACACTGCAGAACAGAGGTGAACCAAAGGGAGCAGGGGGTACAGTTCGGAAAAGTGGGGAACCGTGGGGAACAATGCAGAACAGAGGGGAACCAAAGGGAACAGGGGTAACAGATTGGAAAAAGTGGGGAATTGTGGGGAGTTCTGCAGAACAGAGGTGAACCAAAGGAAGCAGGGGGATCGGATTGGAAAAAGTGGGGAACATTGTGGAAAAATGCAGAACAGAGGGGAACCAGAGGTAGCAGGGGAAACAGATTGGAAAAAGTGGGGAACCGTGGGGAACACTGCAGTACAGAGGGGCACCAAAGGGAGCAGAGGGAATGCATTGGAAAAAGTGGGGAACCGTGGGGAACACTGCACGACAGAGGGGAACCAAAGGAAGCAGGGGGAACGGATTGGAAAAAGTGGGGAACCATGGGGGACACTGCAGGGCAGAGGGAAACCAAAGGGAGCATGGGAACAGATTAGAAAAAATTTGGAGAACCGTGGGGAAAACTGCAGAACAGAGCGGAACCAAAGGGAGCAGGGGGAACAGATCGGAAAAGTGCGGACCCGTGGGGAACAATGCAGAACAGAGAGGAACCAAAGGGAGAAGGGGGAACAGATTGGAAAAAGTGGGGAATCGTGGGGAGTTCTGCAGAACAGTGGGGACCCAAAGAGAGCAGGGGGAAAGGATTTGAAAAAGTGGACCGTGGGGAACTCTGCAGAAAAGAGGTGGACCAAAGGAAGCAGGGGGAACGGATTGGAAAAAATGGGGAACAGTGTGGAAAAATGTAGAACAGAGGCGAACCAGAGGGAGAAGGGGGAACAGATTAGAAAAAATTTGGAGAACCGTGGGGAACACTGCAGAACAGTGAGGAACCAAAGGGAGCAGGGGGAACGGATTGCAAAAAATGGGGCCCATGGGGAACACTGGAGGACAGAGCAGAATCAAAGGCAGCAGGGGGAACTGATTAGAAAAAGTGGGGAATCGTACAGAACACTACGGGACAGAGGGGAACCAAAGGGAACAGGGGGAACGGATTGGAAAGAGTGGGGAACCATGGGGAATACTGCAGGGCAGAGGGGAACCATAGGGAGCAGGGGCTACAGATTGGAAAAAATGTGGAGAACCGTGAGGAACACTGCAGAACAGTGAGGAACCAAAGGGAGCTGGGGGAACAGATTGGAAAAAGTGGGGAACCGTGTGGAAAATACAGAACAGTGGGGAAACAAACAGAGCAGGGGGAATGGATTGCAAATAGTTGGGAAGCGTGGAGGACACTGCAGAACAGAGGGGAACCAAAGGGAGCAGGACGAACAGATTGTAAAATAGTGGGGAACCGTGGGGAATGCTGAAGAACAGTATGAAACCAAAGCGAGCCGGGGGAATGGTTTGGAAAATGTGGGGAACCGTGGGGAAAACTGTAGAACAGAGTGGAGCCAAAGGAGCAGGGGGAACAGATTGGAAAAAGTGGGGAACTTGGGTAACACTGCAGAACAGAGCAGAACCAAAGGGAGCAGGGGGAACAGATTGGAAAAAGTGGGGAACCGATTGGAAAAAGTAGAGAACCGTGTGGAAAAATGCAGAAAGGTGGGGAACCAAAGGGAGCAGGGGGAACGAATTGGAAAAGGTGGAGAACTGTGGGGAACAATGTAGAACAGAGGGGAACCAAAGGGAGCAGAGGGAACGGTTTGGAAAAATTGGGGAACCGTGGGGAACACTGCACGACAGAGGAGAACCAAAGGGATCAGGGGGAACAGATAGAAAAAAATTGGGGAACTGTGAAAACACTGCATGACAGAGGGGAACCAAAGGGAGCAGGAGGTACAGGTTGGAAAAAGTGGGGAACCGTGGAGGACACTGCAGGACAGAGGGGAACCAAAGGGAGCAGGGGGTACAGGATTTAAAAAAATGAGGAGAATCGTGGGGAACACTGCAGAATAAAGTGGAACCAAAGGGAGCAAGGGGAACTGTTTTGAAAAAGTGGGGAACCGTGTGCAAAAATGCGGAACAGTTGGTAACCAAAGGGAGCAGGAGGAACAGATTGGAAAAAGTTGAGAACAGTGGACAACACTGCAGAACAGAGGGGAATCAAAGGGTGCAGGGGGAACAGATTGAAAAAAGTGGGGAACCGTGTGGAACACTGCAGAACAGAGGTGAACCAAAGGGAGCAGGGGGTACAGTTCGGAAAAGTGGGGAACCGTGGGGAACAATGCAGAACAGAGGGGAACCAAAGGGAACAGGGGTAACAGATTGGAAAAAGTGGGGAATTGTGGGGAGTTCTGCAGAACAGAGGTGAACCAAAGGAAGCAGGGGGATCGGATTGGAAAAAGTGGGGAACATTGTGGAAAAATGCAGAACAGAGGGGAACCAGAGGTAGCAGGGGAAACAGATTGGAAAAAGTGGGGAACCGTGGGGAACACTGCAGTACAGAGGGGCACCAAAGGGAGCAGAGGGAATGCATTGGAAAAAGTGGGGAACCGTGGGGAACACTGCACGACAGAGGGGAACCAAAGGAAGCAGGGGGAACGGATTGTAAAAAGTTGCGCCGGTGGGGAACACTGTAGGACAGAGGGGAAACAGAGGGAGCAGGGGGAACTGATTGGAAAAAGTTAAGAACAGTGGGCAACACTGCAGAACAGAGGGGAACCAAAGGGAGCAGGGGAACGCATTGGAAAAAGTGGGGAAGCGTCGGGAACACTGCAGAAGAGAGGAGAACCAAAGGGAGCAGGGGGAACGGATTGGAAAAAGTGGGGAACCGTGTGGAAAAATGCAGAACAGTGGGGAAACAAAGGGTGCAGGAGGAACAGATTAGAAGAAGTGGGGTACCGTGTGCAAAAATGCACAACAGTGGGGAACCAAAGGGAGCAGGGGGTACAGGATGGAAAAAAATGTGGAGAATCGTGGGGAACACTGCAGAATAGAGAGGCACCAAAGGGAGCAGGGGGAACGGATTGGAAAAAGTGGGGAAGCGTCGGGAACACTGCAGAACAGAGGAGAACCAAAGAGAGCAGGGGGAACAGATTGCAAAAAGAGGGGATCCGATTGGAAAAAGTAGGGAACCGTGTGGAAAAATGGAGAAAGGTGGGGAACCAAAGGGAGCAGGGGGATCGAATTGGAAAAGGTGGAGAACTGTGGGGAACACAGCAGAACAGAGGGGAACCAAAGGGAGCAGAGGGAACGGATTGGAAAAAGTGGGGAACTGTGGGGAACACTGCATGACAGTGGGGAACCAAAGGGAGCAGGAGGTACAGGTTGGAAAAAGTGGGGAACCGTGGAGAACACTGCAGCACAGAGGGGAACAAAAGTGAGCAGGGGAAACGGATTGCAAAAAGTGGGGCCCATGGCGAACACTGCATGACAGAGGGTAATCAAAGGGAGCAGGGGGAACCGATTGGAAAAAGTGGGGAACTGTGGGAAACACTGCAGAACAGAGGGGAACCAAAGGTAGCAGGGGGAACGGATTGGAAAAAGTGGGGAACCATGGGGGACACTGCAGGGCAGAGGGAAACCAAAGGGAGCATGGGAACAGATTAGAAAAAATTTGGAGAACCGTGGGGAAAACTGCAGAACAGAGCGGAACCAAAGGGAGCAGGGGGAACAGATTGGAAAAAGTTGAGAACAGTGGACAACACTGCAGAACAGAGGGGAATCAAAGGGTGCAGGGGGAACAGATTGAAAAAAGTGGGGAACCGTGTGGAACACTGCAGAACAGAGGTGAACCAAAGGGAGCAGGGGGTACAGTTCGGAAAAGTGGGGAACCGTGGGGAACAATGCAGAACAGAGGGGAACCAAAGGGAACAGGGGTAACAGATTGGAAAAAGTGGGGAATTGTGGGGAGTTCTGCAGAACAGAGGTGAACCAAAGGAAGCAGGGGGATCGGATTGGAAAAAGTGGGGAACATTGTGTAAAAATGCAGAACAGAGGGGAACCAGAGGTAGCAGGGGAAACAGATTGGAAAAAGTGGGGAACCGTGGGGAACACTGCAGAACAGAGGGGCACCAAAGGGAGCAGAGGGAATGCATTGGAAAAAGTGGGGAACCTTGGGGAACACTGCACGACAGAGGGGAACCAAAGGAAGCAGGGGGAACGGATTGTAAAAAGTTGCGCCGGTGGGGAACACTGTAGGACAGAGGGGAAACAAAGGGAGCAGGGGGAACTGATTGGAAAAAGTTAAGAACAGTGGGCAACACTGCAGAACAGAGGGGAACCAAAGGGAGCAGGGGAACGCATTGGAAAAAGTGGGGAAGCGTCGGGAACACTGCAGAACAGAGGAGAACCAAAGGGAGCAGGGGGAACGGATTGGAAAAAGTGGGGAACCGTGTGGAAAAATGCAGAACAGTGGGGAAACAAAGGGTGCAGGAGGAACAGATTAGAAGAAGTGGGGTACCGTGTGGAACACTGCAGAACAGAGGTGAACCAAAGGGAGCAGGGGGTACAGTTCGGAAAAGTGGGGAACCGTGGGGAACAATGCAGAACAGAGGGGAACCAAAGGGAGCAGGGGGTACAGGATGGAAAAAAATGTGGAGAATCGTGGGGAACACTGCAGAATAGAGAGGCACCAAAGGGAGCAGGGGGAACGGATTGGAAAAAGTGGGGAAGCGTCGGGAACGCTGCAGAACAGAGGTGAACCAAAGTGAACAGGAGGAACGGTTTGGCAAAAGTGGGGAACCGTGTGGATCACTGCAGAACAGAGGGGAACCAAAGGGAGCAGGGGAACGCATTGGAAAAAGTGGGGAAGCGTCAGGAACACTGCAGAACAGAGGAGAACCAAAGGGAGCAGGGGGAACGGATTGCAAAAAGTTGGGAACCATGGAGAACACGGAAGGACAGAGGGGAACCAAAGGGAACAAGGGGAACAGGTTGGAAAAAGTGGTGTCCCATGGGTAATACTGCAAGGCAGAGGTGAACCATAGGGATCAGGGGGAACAGTATGTAAAAAAATGTGGAGAATCGTGGGGAACACTGCACAATAGAGGGGAACCAAAGGGAGCAGGGGGAACGGATTGGAAAATGTGGGGAAGCGTCGGGAACACTGCAGAACAGAGGAGAACCAAAGGGAGCAGGGGGAACAGATTGGAAAAATTGGGGAACTGTGGGGAACACTGCAGTACAGAGGGGAAACAAACGGAGCAGGGGGAACGGATTGCAAAAAGTTGATAACTGTGGAGAACACGGCAGGACAGAGGGGAACCAAAGGGAACAAGGGGAACAGGTTGGAAAAAGTGGGGTCCTATGGGTAACACTGCAAGGCAGAGGGGAACCATATGGAGCAGGGGGTACAGGATGGAAAAAAATGTGGAGAATCGTGGGGAACACTGCAGAATAGAGGGGAACCAAAGGGAGCAGGGGGAATGGATTGGAAAAAGTGGGGAAGCGTCGGGAACACTGCAGAACAGAGGAGAACCAAAGAGAGCAGGGGGAACAGATTGAAAAAAGTGGGGAACCGTGTGGAACACTGCAGAACAGAGGTGAACCAAAGGGAGCAGGGGGTACAGTTCGGAAAAGTGGGGAACCGTGGGGAACAATGCAGAACAGAGGGGAACCAAAGGGAACAGGGGTAACAGATTGGAAAAAGTGGGGAATTGTGGGGAGTTCTGCAGAACAGAGGTGAACCAAAGGAAGCAGGGGGATCAGATTGGAAAAAGTGGGGAACATTGTGGAAAAATGCAGAACAGAGGGGAACCAGAGGTAGCAGGGGAAACAGATTGGAAAAAGTGGGGAACCGTGGGGAACACTGCAGAACAGAGGGGCACCAAAGGGAGCAGAGGGAATGCATTGGAAAAAGTGGGGAACCGTGGGGAACACTGCACGACAGAGGGGAACCAAAGGAAGCAGGGGGAACGGATTGTAAAAAGTTGCGCCGGTGGGGAACACTGTAGGACAGAGGGGAAACAAAGGGAGCAGGGGGAACTGATTGGAAAAAGTTAAGAACAGTGGGCAACACTGCAGAACAGAGGGGAACCAAAGGGAGCAGGGGAACGCATTGGAAAAAGTGGGGAAGCGTCGGGAACACTGCAGAACAGAGGAGAACCAAAGGGAGCAGGGGGAACGGATTGGAAAAAGTGGGGAACCGTGTGGAAAAATGCAGAACAGTGGGGAAACAAAGGGAGCAGGAGGAACAGATTAGAAGAAGTGGGGTACCGTGTGCAAAAATGCACAACAGTGGGGAACCAAAGGGAGCAGGGGGTACAGGATGGAAAAAAATGTGGAGAATCGTGGGGAACACTGCAGAATAGAGAGGCACCAAAGGGAGCAGGGGGAACGGATTGGAAAAAGTGGGGAAGCGTCGGGAACGCTGCAGAACAGAGGTGAACCAAAGTGAACAGGGGGAACGGTTTGGAAAAAGTGGGGAACCGTGTGGATCACTGCAGAACAGAGGGGAACTAAAGGGAGCAGGGGAACGCATTGGAAAAAGTGGGGAAGCGTCAGGAACACTGCAGAACAGAGGAGAACCAAAGGGAGCAGGGGGAACGGATTGCAAAAAGTTGGGAACCGTGGAGAACACGGAAGGACAGAGGGGAACCAAAGGGAACAAGGGGAACAGGTGGGAAAAAGTGGTGTCCCATGGGTAACACTGCAAGGCAGAGGTGAACCATAGGGATCAGGGGGAACAGTATGTAAAAAAATGTGGAGAATCGTGGGGAACACTGCACAATAGAGGGGAACCAAAGGGAGCAGGGGGAACGGATTGGAAAATGTGGGGAAGCGTCGGGAACACTGCAGAACAGAGGAGAACCAAAGGGAGCAGGGGGAACAGATTGGAAAAAGTGGGGAACCGTTTGGAAAAAGTAGGGAACCGTGTGGAAAAATGCAGAATAGTGGGGAACCAAAGGGAGCAGGGGGAACGAATTGGAAAAGGTGGAGAACTGTGGGGAACACTGCAGAACAGAGGGGAAACAAACGGAGCAGGGGGAACGGATTGCAAAAAGTTGATAACTGTGGAGAACACGGCAGGAGAGAGGGGAAACAAACGGAGCAGGGGGAACGGATTGCAAAAAGTTGATAACTGTGGAGAACACGGCAGGAGAGAGGGGAACCAAAGGGAACAAGGGGAACAGGTTGGAAAAAGTGGGGTCCTATGGGTAACACTGCAAGGCAGAGGGGAACCATAGGGAGCAGGGGGTACAGGATGGAAAAAAATGTGGAGAATCGTGGGGAACACTGCAGAATAGAGGGGAACCAAAGGGAGCAGGGGGAATGGATTGGAAAAAGTGGGGAAGCGTCGGGAACACTGCAGAACAGAGGAGAACCAAAGAGAGCAGGGGGAACAGATTGCAAAAAGAGGGGATCCGATTGGAAAAAGTAGGGAACCGTGTGGAAAAATGGAGAAAGGTGGGGAACCAAAGGGAGCAGGGGGATCGAATTGGAAAAGGTGGAGAACTGTGGGGAACACAGCAGAACAGAGGGGAACCAAAGGGAGCAGAGGGAACGGATTGGAAAAAGTGGGGAACTGTGGGGAACACTGCATGACAGTGGGGAACCAAAGGGAGCAGGAGGTACAGGTTGGAAAAAGTGGGGAACCGTGGAGAACACTGCAGCACAGAGGGGAACAAAAGTGAGCAGGGGAAACGGATTGCAAAAAGTGGGGCCCATGGCGAACACTGCATGACAGAGGGTAATCAAAGGGAGCAGGGGGAACCGATTGGAAAAAGTGGGGAACTGTGGGAAACACTGCAGAACAGAGGGGAACCAAAGGTAGCAGGGGGAACGGATTGGAAAAAGTGGGGAACCATGGGGGACACTGCAGGGCAGAGGGAAACCAAAGGGAGCATGGGAACAGATTAGAAAAAATTTGGAGAACCGTGGGGAAAACTGCAGAACAGAGCGGAACCAAAGGGAGCAGGGGGAACAGATCGGAAAAGTGCGGACCCGTGGGGAACAATGCAGAACAGAGAGGAACCAAAGGGAGAAGGGGGAACAGATTGAAAAAAGTGGGGAATCGTGGGGAGTTCTGCAGAACAGTGGGGACCCAAAGAGAGCAGGGGGAAAGGATTTGAAAAAGTGGACCGTGGGGAACTCTGCAGAAAAGAGGTGGACCAAAGGAAGCAGGGGGAACGGATTGGAAAAAATGGGGAACAGTGTGGAAAAATGTAGAACAGAGGCGAACCAGAGGGAGAAGGGGGAACAGATTAGAAAAAATTTGGAGAACCGTGGGGAACACTGCAGAACAGTGAGGAACCAAAGGGAGCAGGGGGAACGGATTGCAAAAAATGGGGCCCATGGGGAACACTGGAGGACAGAGCAGAATCAAAGGCAGCAGGGGGAACTGATTAGAAAAAGTGGGGAATCGTGCAGAACACTACGGGACAGAGGGGAACCAAAGGGAACAGGGGGAACGGATTGGAAAGAGTGGGGAACCATGGGGAATACTGCAGGGCAGAGGGGAACCATAGGGAGCAGGGGCTACAGATTGGAAAAAATGTGGAGAACCGTGAGGAACACTGCAGAACAGTGAGGAACCAAAGGGAGCTGGGGGAACAGATTGGAAAAAGTGGGGAACCGTGTGGAAAATACAGAACAGTGGGGAAACAAACAGAGCAGGGGGAATGGATTGCAAATAGTTGGGAAGCGTGGAGGACACTGCAGAACAGAGGGGAACAAAAGGGAGCAGGACGAACAGATTGTAAAATAGTGGGGAACCGTGGGGAATGCTGAAGAACAGTATGAAACCAAAGCGAGCCGGGGGAATGGTTTGGAAAATGTGGGGAACCGTGGGGAAAACTGTAGAACAGAGTGGAGCCAAAGGAGCAGGGGGAACAGATTGGAAAAAGTGGGGAACTTGGGGAACACTGCAGAACAGAGCAGAACAAAAGGGAGCAGGGGGAACAGATTGGAAAAAGTGGGGAACCGATTGGAAAAAGTAGAGAACCGTGTGGAAAAATGCAGAAAGGTGGGGAACCAAAGGGAGCAGGGGGAACGAATTGGAAAAGGTGGAGAACTGTGGGGAACAATGTAGAACAGAGGGGAACCAAAGGGAGCAGAGGGAACGGTTTGGAAAAATTGGGGAACCGTGGGGAACACTGCACGACAGAGGAGAACCAAAGGGATCAGGGGGAACAGATAGAAAAAAATTGGGGAACTGTGAAAACACTGCATGACAGAGGGGAACCAAAGGGAGCAGGAGGTACAGGTTGGAAAAAGTGGGGAACCGTGGAGGACACTGCAGGACAGAGGGGAACCAAAGGGAGCAGGGGGTACAGGATTTGAAAAAATGAGGAGAATCGTGGGGAACACTGCAGAATAAAGTGGAACCAAAGGGAGCAAGGGGAACTGTTTTGAAAAAGTGGGGAACCGTGGGCAAAAATGCGGAACAGTTGGTAACCAAAGGGAGCAGGAGGAACAGATTCGAAAAAGTTGAGAACAGTGGACAACACTGCAGAACAGAGGGGAATCAAAGGGTGCAGGGGGAACAGATTGAAAAAAGTGGGGAACCGTGTGGAACACTGCAGAACAGAGGTGAACCAAAGGGAGCAGGGGTAACAGATTGGAAAAAGTGGGGAATTGTGGGGAGTTCTGCAGAACAGAGGTGAACCAAAGGAAGCAGGGGGATCGGATTGGAAAAAGTGGGGAACATTGTGGAAAAATGCAGAACAGAGGGGAACCAGAGGTAGCAGGGGAAACAGATTGGAAAAAGTGGGGAACCGTGGGGAACACTGCAGAACAGAGGGGCACCAAAGGGAGCAGAGGGAATGCATTGGAAAAAGTGGGGAACCGTGGGGAACACTGCACGACAGAGGGGAACCAAAGGAAGCAGGGGGAACGGATTGTAAAAAGTTGCGCCGGTGGGGAACACTGTAGGACAGAGGGGAAACAAAGGGAGCAGGGGGAACTGATTGGAAAAAGTTAAGAACAGTGGGCAACACTGCAGAACAGAGGGGAACCAAAGGGAGCAGGGGAACGCATTGGAAAAAGTGGGGAAGCGTCGGGAACACTGCAGAACAGAGGAGAACCAAAGGGAGCAGGGGGAACGGATTGGAAAAAGTGGGGAACCGTGTGGAAAAATGCAGAACAGTGGGGAAACAAAGGGTGCAGGAGGAACAGATTAGAAGAAGTGGGGTACCGTGTGCAAAAATGCACAACAGTGGGGAACCAAAGGGAGCAGGGGGTACAGGATGGAAAAAAATGTGGAGAATCGTGGGGAACACTGCAGAATAGAGAGGCACCAAAGGGAGCAGGGGGAACGGATTGGAAAAAGTGGGGAAGCGTCGGGAACGCTGCAGAACAGAGGTGAACCAAAGTGAACAGGGGGAACGGTTTGGCAAAAGTGGGGAACCGTGTGGATCACTGCAGAACAGAGGGGAACCAAAGGGAGCAGGGGAACGCATTGGAAAAAGTGGGGAAGCGTCAGGAACACTGCAGAACAGAGGAGAACCAAAGGGAGCAGGGGGAACGGATTGCAAAAAGTTGGGAACCGTGGAGAACACGGAAGGACAGAGGGGAACCAAAGGGAACAAGGGGAACAGGTTGGAAAAAGTGGTGTCCCATGGGTAATACTGCAAGGCAGAGGTGAACCATAGGGATCAGGGGGAACAGTATGTAAAAAAATGTGGAGAATCGTGGGGAACACTGCACAATAGAGGGGAACCAAAGGGAGCAGGGGGAACGGATTGGAAAATGTGGGGAAGCGTCGGGAACACTGCAGAACAGAGGAGAACCAAAGGGAGCAGGGGGAACAGATTGGAAAAATTGGGGAACTGTGGGGAACACTGCAGTACAGAGGGGAAACAAACGGAGCAGGGGGAACGGATTGCAAAAAGTTGATAACTGTGGAGAACACGGCAGGACAGAGGGGAACCAAAGGGAACAAGGGGAACAGGTTGGAAAAAGTGGGGTCCTATGGGTAACACTGCAAGGCAGAGGGGAACCATAGGGAGCAGGGGGTACAGGATGGAAAAAAATGTGGAGAATCGTGGGGAACACTGCAGAATAGAGGGGAACCAAAGGGAGCAGGGGGAATGGATTGGAAAAAGTGGGGAAGCGTCGGGAACACTGCAGAACAGAGGAGAACCAAAGAGAGCAGGGGGAACAGATTGCAAAAAGAGGGGATCCGATTGGAAAAAGTAGGGAACCGTGTGGAAAAATGGAGAAAGGTGGGGAACCAAAGGGAGCAGGGGGATCGAATTGGAAAAGGTGGAGAACTGTGGGGAACACAGCAGAACAGAGGGGAACCAAAGGGAGCAGAGGGAACGGATTGGAAAAAGTGGGGAACTGTGGGGAACACTGCATGACAGTGGGGAACCAAAGGGAGCAGGAGGTACAGGTTGGAAAAAGTGGGGAACCGTGGAGAACACTGCAGCACAGAGGGGAACAAAAGTGAGCAGGGGAAACGGATTGCAAAAAGTGGGGCCCATGGCGAACACTGCATGACAGAGGGTAATCAAAGGGAGCAGGGGGAACCGATTGGAAAAAGTGGGGAACTGTGGGAAACACTGCAGAACAGAGGGGAACCAAAGGTAGCAGGGGGAACGGATTGGAAAAAGTGGGGAACCATGGGGGACACTGCAGGGCAAAGGGAAACCAAAGGGAGCATGGGAACAGATTAGAAAAAATTTGGAGAACCGTGGGGAAAACTGCAGAACAGAGCGGAACCAAAGGGAGCAGGGGGAACAGATCGGAAAAAGTTGAGAACAGTGGACAACACTGCAGAACAGAGGGGAATCAAAGGGTGCAGGGGGAACAGATTGAAAAAAGTGGGGAACCGTGTGGAACACTGCAGAACAGAGGTGAACCAAAGGGAGCAGGGGGTACAGTTCGGAAAAGTGGGGAACCGTGGGGAACAATGCAGAACAGAGGGGAACCAAAGGGAACAGGGGTAACAGATTGGAAAAAGTGGGGAATTGTGGGGAGTTCTGCAGAACAGAGGTGAACCAAAGGAAGCAGGGGGATCGGATTGGAAAAAGTGGGGAACATTGTGGAAAAATGCAGAACAGAGGGGAACCAGAGGTAGCAGGGGAAACAGATTGGAAAAAGTGGGGAACCGTGGGGAACACTGCAGAACAGAGGGGCACCAAAGGGAGCAGAGGGAATGCATTGGAAAAAGTGGGGAACCGTGGGGAACACTGCACGACAGAGGGGAACCAAAGGAAGCAGGGGGAACGGATTGTAAAAAGTTGCGCCGGTGGGGAACACTGTAGGACAGAGGGGAAACAAAGGGAGCAGGGGGAACTGATTGGAAAAAGTTAAGAACAGTGGGCAACACTGCAGAACAGAGGGGAACCAAAGGGAGCAGGGGAACGCATTGGAAAAAGTGGGGAAGCGTCGGGAACACTGCAGAACAGAGGAGAACCAAAGGGAGCAGGGGGAACGGATTGGAAAAAGTGGGGAACCGTGTGGAAAAATGCAGAACAGTGGGGAAACAAAGGGTGCAGGAGGAACAGATTAGAAGAAGTGGGGTACCGTGTGCAAAAATGCACAACAGTGGGGAACCAAAGGGAGCAGGGGGTACAGGATGGAAAAAAATGTGGAGAATCGTGGGGAACACTGCAGAATAGAGAGGCACCAAAGGGAGCAGGGGGAACGGATTGGAAAAAGTGGGGAAGCGTCGGGAACGCTGCAGAACAGAGGTGAACCAAAGTGAACAGGGGGAACGGTTTGGCAAAAGTGGGGAACCGTGTGGATCACTGCAGAACAGAGGGGAACCAAAGGGAGCAGGGGAACGCATTGGAAAAAGTGGGGAAGCGTCAGGAACACTGCAGAACAGAGGAGAACCAAAGGGAGCAGGGGGAACGGATTGCAAAAAGTTGGGAACCGTGGAGAACACGGAAGGACAGAGGGGAACCAAAGGGAACAAGGGGAACAGGTTGGAAAAAGTGGTGTCCCATGGGTAATACTGCAAGGCAGAGGTGAACCATAGGGATCAGGGGGAACAGTATGTAAAAAAATGTGGAGAATCGTGGGGAACACTGCACAATAGAGGGGAACCAAAGGGAGCAGGGGGAACGGATTGGAAAATGCGGGGAAGCGTCGGGAACACTGCAGAACAGAGGAGAACCAAAGGGAGCAGGGGGAACAGATTGGAAAAATTGGGGAACTGTGGGGAACACTGCAGTACAGAGGGGAAACAAACGGAGCAGGGGGAACGGATTGCAAAAAGTTGATAACTGTGGAGAACACGGCAGGACAGAGGGGAACCAAAGGGAACAAGGGGAACAGGTTGGAAAAAGTGGGGAACCGTGGAGAACACTGCACAATAGAGGGGAACCAAAGGGAGCAGGGGGAACGGATTGGAAAATGTGGGGAAGCGTCGGGAACACTGCAGAACAGAGGAGAACCAAAGAGAGCAGGGGGAACAGATTGCAAAAAGAGGGGATCCGATTGGAAAAAGTAGGGAACCGTGTGGAAAAATGGAGAAAGGTGGGGAACCAAAGGGAGCAGGGGGATCGAATTGGAAAAGGTGGAGAACTGTGGGGAACACAGCAGAACAGAGGGGAACCAAAGGGAGCAGAGGGAACGGATTGGAAAAAGTGGGGAACTGTGGGGAACACTGCATGACAGTGGGGAACCAAAGGGAGCAGGAGGTACAGGTTGGAAAAAGTGGGGAACCGTGGAGAACACTGCAGCACAGAGGGGAACAAAAGTGAGCAGGGGAAACGGATTGCAAAAAGTGGGGCCCATGGCGAACACTGCATGACAGAGGGTAATCAAAGGGAGCAGGGGGAACCGATTGGAAAAAGTGGGGAACTGTGGGAAACACTGCAGAACAGAGGGGAACCAAAGGTAGCAGGGGGAACGGATTGGAAAAAGTGGGGAACCATGGGGGACACTGCAGGGCAGAGGGAAACCAAAGGGAGCATGGGAACAGATTAGAAAAAATTTGGAGAACCGTGGGGAAAACTGCAGAACAGAGCGGAACCAAAGGGAGCAGGGGGAACAGATCGGAAAAGTGCGGACCCGTGGGGAACAATGCAGAACAGAGAGGAACCAAAGGGAGAAGGGGGAACAGATTGGAAAAAGTGGGGAATCGTGGGGAGTTCTGCAGAACAGTGGGGACCCAAAGAGAGCAGGGGGAAAGGATTTGAAAAAGTGGACCGTGGGGAACTCTGCAGAAAAGAGGTGGACCAAAGGAAGCAGGGGGAACGGATTGGAAAAAATGGGGAACAGTGTGGAAAAATGTAGAACAGTGGCGAACCAGAGGGAGAAGGGGGAACAGATTAGAAAAAATTTGGAGAACCGTGGGGAACACTGCAGAACAGTGAGGAACCAAAGGGAGCAGGGGGAACGGATTGCAAAAAATGGGGCCCATGGGGAACACTGGAGGACAGAGCAGAATCAAAGGCAGCAGGGGGAACTGATTAGAAAAAGTGGGGAATCGTGCAGAACACTACGGGACAGAGGGGAACCAAAGGGAACAGGGGGAACGGATTGGAAAGAGTGGGGAACCATGGGGAATACTGCAGGGCAGAGGGGAACCATAGGGAGCAGGGGCTACAGGTTGGAAAAAATGTGGAGAACCGTGAGGAACACTGCAGAACAGTGAGGAACCAAAGGGAGCTGGGGGAACAGATTGGAAAAAGTGGGGAACCGTGTGGAAAATACAGAACAGTGGGGAAACAAACAGAGCAGGGGGAATGGATTGCAAATAGTTGGGAAGCGTGGAGGACACTGCAGAACAGAGGGGAACCAAAGGGAGCAGGACGAACAGATTGTAAAATAGTGGGGAACCGTGGGGAATGCTGAAGAACAGTATGAAACCAAAGCGAGCCGGGGGAATGGTTTGGAAAATGTGGGGAACCGTGGGGAAAACTGTAGAACAGAGTGGAGCCAAAGGAGCAGGGGGAACAGATTGGAAAAAGTGGGGAACTTGGGGAACACTGCAGAACAGAGCAGAACCAAAGGGAGCAGGGGGAACAGATTGGAAAAAGTGGGGAACCGATTGGAAAAAGTAGGGAACCGTGTGGAAAAATGCAGAAAGGTGGGGAACCAAAGGGAGCAGGGGGAACGAATTGGAAAAGGTGGAGAACTGTGGGGAACAATGTAGAACAGAGGGGAACCAAAGGGAGCAGAGGGAACGGTTTGGAAAAAGTGGGGAACCGTGGGGAACACTGCACGACAGAGGAGAACCAAAGGGATCAGGGGGAACAGATAGAAAAAAATTGGGGAACTGTGAAAACACTGCATGACAGAGGGGAACCAAAGGGAGCAGGAGGTACAGGTTGGAAAAAGTGGGGAACCGTGGAGGACACTGCAGGACAGAGGGGAACAAAAGGGAGCAGGGGGTACAGGATTTAAAAAAATGAGGAGAATCGTGGGGAACACTGCAGAATAAAGGGGAACCAAAGGGAGCAAGGGGAACTGTTTTGAAAAAGTGGGGAACCGTGTGCAAAAATGCGGAACAGTTGGTAACCAAAGGGAGCAGGAGGAACAGATTGGAAAAAGTGGGGAATTGTGGGGAGTTCTGCAGAACAGAGGTGAACCAAAGGAAGCAGGGGGATCGGATTGGAAAAAGTGGGGAACATTGTGGAAAAATGCAGAACAGAGGGGAACCAGAGGTAGCAGGGGAAACAGATTGGAAAAAGTGGGGAACCGTGGGGAACACTGCAGAACAGAGGGGAACCAAAGGAAGCAGGGGGAACGGATTGTAAAAAGTTGCGCCGGTGGGGAACACTGTAGGACAGAGGGGAATCAAAGGGAGCAGGGGGAACTGATTGGAAAAAGTGGGGCCCATGGCGAACACTGCATGACAGAGGGTAATCAAAGGGAGCAGGGGGAACCGATTGGAAAAAGTGGGGAACTGTGGGAAACACTGCAGAACAGAGGGGAACCAAAGGTAGCAGGGGGAACGGATTGGAAAAAGTGGGGAACCATGGGGGACACTGCAGGGCAGAGGGAAACCAAAGGGAGCATGGGAACAGATTAGAAAAAATTTGGAGAACCGTGGGGAAAACTGCAGAACAGAGCGGAACCAAAGGGAGCAGGGGGAACAGATCGGAAAAGTGCGGACCCGTGGGGAACAATGCAGAACAGAGAGGAACCAAAGGGAGAAGGGGGAACAGATTGAAAAAAGTGGGGAATCGTGGGGAGTTCTGCAGAACAGTGGGGACCCAAAGAGAGCAGGGGGAAAGGATTTGAAAAAGTGGACCGTGGGGAACTCTGCAGAAAAGAGGTGGACCAAAGGAAGCAGGGGGAACGGATTGGAAAAAATGGGGAACAGTGTGGAAAAATGTAGAACAGAGGCGAACCAGAGGGAGAAGGGGGAACAGATTAGAAAAAATTTGGAGAACCGTGGGGAACACTGCAGAACAGTGAGGAACCAAAGGGAGCAGGGGGAACGGATTGCAAAAAATGGGGCCCATGGGGAACACTGGAGGACAGAGCAGAATCAAAGGCAGCAGGGGGAACTGATTAGAAAAAGTGGGGAATCGTGCAGAACACTACGGGACAGAGGGGAACCAAAGGGAACAGGGGGAACGGATTGGAAAGAGTGGGGAACCATGGGGAATACTGCAGGGCAGAGGGGAACCATAGGGAGCAGGGGCTACAGATTGGAAAAAATGTGGAGAACCGTGAGGAACACTGCAGAACAGTGAGGAACCAAAGGGAGCAGGGGGAACGGATTGCAAAAAATGGGGCCCATGGGGAACACTGGAGGACAGAGCAGAATCAAAGGCAGCAGGGGGAACTGATTAGAAAAAGTGGGGAATCGTGCAGAACACTACGGGACAGAGGGGAACCAAAGGGAACAGGGGGAACGGATTGGAAAGAGTGGGGAACCATGGGGAATACTGCAGGGCAGAGGGGAACCATAGGGAGCAGGGGCTACAGATTGGAAAAAATGTGGAGAACCGTGAGGAACACTGCAGAACAGTGAGGAACCAAAGGGAGCTGGGGGAACAGATTGGAAAAAGTGGGGAACCGTGTGGAAAATACAGAACAGTGGGGAAACAAACAGAGCAGGGGGAATGGATTGCAAATAGTTGGGAAGCGTGGAGGACACTGCAGAACAGAGGGGAACAAAAGGGAGCAGGACGAACAGATTGTAAAATAGTGGGGAACCGTGGGGAATGCTGAAGAACAGTATGAAACCAAAGCGAGCCGGGGGAATGGTTTGGAAAATGTGGGGAACCGTGGGGAAAACTGTAGAACAGAGTGGAGCCAAAGGAGCAGGGGGAACAGATTGGAAAAAGTGGGGAACTTGGGGAACACTGCAGAACAGAGCAGAACAAAAGGGAGCAGGGGGAACAGATTGGAAAAAGTGGGGAACCGATTGGAAAAAGTAGAGAACCGTGTGGAAAAATGCAGAAAGGTGGGGAACCAAAGGGAGCAGGGGGAACGAATTGGAAAAGGTGGAGAACTGTGGGGAACAATGTAGAACAGAGGGGAACCAAAGGGAGCAGAGGGAACGGTTTGGAAAAATTGGGGAACCGTGGGGAACACTGCACGACAGAGGAGAACCAAAGGGATCAGGGGGAACAGATAGAAAAAAATTGGGGAACTGTGAAAACACTGCATGACAGAGGGGAACCAAAGGGAGCAGGAGGTACAGGTTGGAAAAAGTGGGGAACCGTGGAGGACACTGCAGGACAGAGGGGAACCAAAGGGAGCAGGGGGTACAGGATTTGAAAAAATGAGGAGAATCGTGGGGAACACTGCAGAATAAAGTGGAACCAAAGGGAGCAAGGGGAACTGTTTTGAAAAAGTGGGGAACCGTGGGCAAAAATGCGGAACAGTTGGTAACCAAAGGGAGCAGGAGGAACAGATTCGAAAAAGTTGAGAACAGTGGACAACACTGCAGAACAGAGGGGAATCAAAGGGTGCAGGGGGAACAGATTGAAAAAAGTGGGGAACCGTGTGGAACACTGCAGAACAGAGGTGAACCAAAGGGAGCAGGGGTAACAGATTGGAAAAAGTGGGGAATTGTGGGGAGTTCTGCAGAACAGAGGTGAACCAAAGGAAGCAGGGGGATCGGATTGGAAAAAGTGGGGAACATTGTGGAAAAATGCAGAACAGAGGGGAACCAGAGGTAGCAGGGGAAACAGATTGGAAAAAGTGGGGAACCGTGGGGAACACTGCAGAACAGAGGGGCACCAAAGGGAGCAGAGGGAATGCATTGGAAAAAGTGGGGAACCGTGGGGAACACTGCACGACAGAGGGGAACCAAAGGAAGCAGGGGGAACGGATTGTAAAAAGTTGCGCCGGTGGGGAACACTGTAGGACAGAGGGGAAACAAAGGGAGCAGGGGGAACTGATTGGAAACAGTTAAGAACAGTGGGCAACACTGCAGAACAGAGGGGAACCAAAGGGAGCAGGGGAACGCATTGGAAAAAGTGGGGAAGCGTCGGGAACACTGCAGAACAGAGGAGAACCAAAGGGAGCAGGGGGAACGGATTGGAAAAAGTGGGGAACCGTGTGGAAAAATGCAGAACAGTGGGGAAACAAAGGGTGCAGGAGGAACAGATTAGAAGAAGTGGGGTACCGTGTGCAAAAATGCACAACAGTGGGGAACCAAAGGGAGCAGGGGGTACAGGATGGAAAAAAATGTGGAGAATCGTGGGGAACACTGCAGAATAGAGAGGCACCAAAGGGAGCAGGGGGAACGGATTGGAAAAAGTGGGGAAGCGTCGGGAACGCTGCAGAACAGAGGTGAACCAAAGTGAACAGGGGGAACGGTTTGGCAAAAGTGGGGAACCGTGTGGATCACTGCAGAACAGAGGGGAACCAAAGGGAGCAGGGGAACGCATTGGAAAAAGTGGGGAAGCGTCAGGAACACTGCAGAACAGAGGAGAACCAAAGGGAGCAGGGGGAACGGATTGCAAAAAGTTGGGAACCGTGGAGAACACGGAAGGACAGAGGGGAACCAAAGGGAACAAGGGGAACAGGTTGGAAAAAGTGGTGTCCCATGGGTAATACTGCAAGGCAGAGGTGAACCATAGGGATCAGGGGGAACAGTATGTAAAAAAATGTGGAGAATCGTGGGGAACACTGCACAATAGAGGGGAACCAAAGGGAGCAGGGGGAACGGATTGGAAAATGTGGGGAAGCGTCGGGAACACTGCAGAACAGAGGAGAACCAAAGGGAGCAGGGGGAACAGATTGGAAAAATTGGGGAACTGTGGGGAACACTGCAGTACAGAGGGGAAACAAACGGAGCAGGGGGAACGGATTGCAAAAAGTTGATAACTGTGGAGAACACGGCAGGACAGAGGGGAACCAAAGGGAACAAGGGGAACAGGTTGGAAAAAGTGGGGTCCTATGGGTAACACTGCAAGGCAGAGGGGAACCATAGGGAGCAGGGGGTACAGGATGGAAAAAAATGTGGAGAATCGTGGGGAACACTGCAGAATAGAGGGGAACCAAAGGGAGCAGGGGGAATGGATTGGAAAAAGTGGGGAAGCGTCGGGAACACTGCAGAACAGAGGAGAACCAAAGAGAGCAGGGGGAACAGATTGCAAAAAGAGGGGATCCGATTGGAAAAAGTAGGGAACCGTGTGGAAAAATGGAGAAAGGTGGGGAACCAAAGGGAGCAGGGGGATCGAATTGGAAAAGGTGGAGAACTGTGGGGAACACAGCAGAACAGAGGGGAACCAAAGGGAGCAGAGGGAACGGATTGGAAAAAGTGGGGAACTGTGGGGAACACTGCATGACAGTGGGGAACCAAAGGGAGCAGGAGGTACAGGTTGGAAAAAGTGGGGAACCGTGGAGAACACTGCAGCACAGAGGGGAACAAAAGTGAGCAGGGGAAACGGATTGCAAAAAGTGGGGCCCATGGCGAACACTGCATGACAGAGGGTAATCAAAGGGAGCAGGGGGAACCGATTGGAAAAAGTGGGGAACTGTGGGAAACACTGCAGAACAGAGGGGAACCAAAGGTAGCAGGGGGAACGGATTGGAAAAAGTGGGGAACCATGGGGGACACTGCAGGGCAAAGGGAAACCAAAGGGAGCATGGGAACAGATTAGAAAAAATTTGGAGAACCGTGGGGAAAACTGCAGAACAGAGCGGAACCAAAGGGAGCAGGGGGAACAGATCGGAAAAAGTTGAGAACAGTGGACAACACTGCAGAACAGAGGGGAATCAAAGGGTGCAGGGGGAACAGATTGAAAAAAGTGGGGAACCGTGTGGAACACTGCAGAACAGAGGTGAACCAAAGGGAGCAGGGGGTACAGTTCGGAAAAGTGGGGAACCGTGGGGAACAATGCAGAACAGAGGGGAACCAAAGGGAACAGGGGTAACAGATTGGAAAAAGTGGGGAATTGTGGGGAGTTCTGCAGAACAGAGGTGAACCAAAGGAAGCAGGGGGATCGGATTGGAAAAAGTGGGGAACATTGTGGAAAAATGCAGAACAGAGGGGAACCAGAGGTAGCAGGGGAAACAGATTGGAAAAAGTGGGGAACCGTGGGGAACACTGCAGAACAGAGGGGCACCAAAGGGAGCAGAGGGAATGCATTGGAAAAAGTGGGGAACCGTGGGGAACACTGCACGACAGAGGGGAACCAAAGGAAGCAGGGGGAACGGATTGTAAAAAGTTGCGCCGGTGGGGAACACTGTAGGACAGAGGGGAAACAAAGGGAGCAGGGGGAACTGATTGGAAAAAGTTAAGAACAGTGGGCAACACTGCAGAACAGAGGGGAACCAAAGGGAGCAGGGGAACGCATTGGAAAAAGTGGGGAAGCGTCGGGAACACTGCAGAACAGAGGAGAACCAAAGGGAGCAGGGGGAACGGATTGGAAAAAGTGGGGAACCGTGTGGAAAAATGCAGAACAGTGGGGAAACAAAGGGTGCAGGAGGAACAGATTAGAAGAAGTGGGGTACCGTGTGCAAAAATGCACAACAGTGGGGAACCAAAGGGAGCAGGGGGTACAGGATGGAAAAAAATGTGGAGAATCGTGGGGAACACTGCAGAATAGAGAGGCACCAAAGGGAGCAGGGGGAACGGATTGGAAAAAGTGGGGAAGCGTCGGGAACGCTGCAGAACAGAGGTGAACCAAAGTGAACAGGGGGAACGGTTTGGCAAAAGTGGGGAACCGTGTGGATCACTGCAGAACAGAGGGGAACCAAAGGGAGCAGGGGAACGCATTGGAAAAAGTGGGGAAGCGTCAGGAACACTGCAGAACAGAGGAGAACCAAAGGGAGCAGGGGGAACGGATTGCAAAAAGTTGGGAACCGTGGAGAACACGGAAGGACAGAGGGGAACCAAAGGGAACAAGGGGAACAGGTTGGAAAAAGTGGTGTCCCATGGGTAATACTGCAAGGCAGAGGTGAACCATAGGGATCAGGGGGAACAGTATGTAAAAAAATGTGGAGAATCGTGGGGAACACTGCACAATAGAGGGGAACCAAAGGGAGCAGGGGGAACGGATTGGAAAATGCGGGGAAGCGTCGGGAACACTGCAGAACAGAGGAGAACCAAAGGGAGCAGGGGGAACAGATTGGAAAAATTGGGGAACTGTGGGGAACACTGCAGTACAGAGGGGAAACAAACGGAGCAGGGGGAACGGATTGCAAAAAGTTGATAACTGTGGAGAACACGGCAGGACAGAGGGGAACCAAAGGGAACAAGGGGAACAGGTTGGAAAAAGTGGGGAACCGTGGAGAACACTGCACAATAGAGGGGAACCAAAGGGAGCAGGGGGAACGGATTGGAAAATGTGGGGAAGCGTCGGGAACACTGCAGAACAGAGGAGAACCAAAGAGAGCAGGGGGAACAGATTGCAAAAAGAGGGGATCCGATTGGAAAAAGTAGGGAACCGTGTGGAAAAATGGAGAAAGGTGGGGAACCAAAGGGAGCAGGGGGATCGAATTGGAAAAGGTGGAGAACTGTGGGGAACACAGCAGAACAGAGGGGAACCAAAGGGAGCAGAGGGAACGGATTGGAAAAAGTGGGGAACTGTGGGGAACACTGCATGACAGTGGGGAACCAAAGGGAGCAGGAGGTACAGGTTGGAAAAAGTGGGGAACCGTGGAGAACACTGCAGCACAGAGGGGAACAAAAGTGAGCAGGGGAAACGGATTGCAAAAAGTGGGGCCCATGGCGAACACTGCATGACAGAGGGTAATCAAAGGGAGCAGGGGGAACCGATTGGAAAAAGTGGGGAACTGTGGGAAACACTGCAGAACAGAGGGGAACCAAAGGTAGCAGGGGGAACGGATTGGAAAAAGTGGGGAACCATGGGGGACACTGCAGGGCAGAGGGAAACCAAAGGGAGCATGGGAACAGATTAGAAAAAATTTGGAGAACCGTGGGGAAAACTGCAGAACAGAGCGGAACCAAAGGGAGCAGGGGGAACAGATCGGAAAAGTGCGGACCCGTGGGGAACAATGCAGAACAGAGAGGAACCAAAGGGAGAAGGGGGAACAGATTGGAAAAAGTGGGGAATCGTGGGGAGTTCTGCAGAACAGTGGGGACCCAAAGAGAGCAGGGGGAAAGGATTTGAAAAAGTGGACCGTGGGGAACTCTGCAGAAAAGAGGTGGACCAAAGGAAGCAGGGGGAACGGATTGGAAAAAATGGGGAACAGTGTGGAAAAATGTAGAACAGTGGCGAACCAGAGGGAGAAGGGGGAACAGATTAGAAAAAATTTGGAGAACCGTGGGGAACACTGCAGAACAGTGAGGAACCAAAGGGAGCAGGGGGAACGGATTGCAAAAAATGGGGCCCATGGGGAACACTGGAGGACAGAGCAGAATCAAAGGCAGCAGGGGGAACTGATTAGAAAAAGTGGGGAATCGTGCAGAACACTACGGGACAGAGGGGAACCAAAGGGAACAGGGGGAACGGATTGGAAAGAGTGGGGAACCATGGGGAATACTGCAGGGCAGAGGGGAACCATAGGGAGCAGGGGCTACAGGTTGGAAAAAATGTGGAGAACCGTGAGGAACACTGCAGAACAGTGAGGAACCAAAGGGAGCTGGGGGAACAGATTGGAAAAAGTGGGGAACCGTGTGGAAAATACAGAACAGTGGGGAAACAAACAGAGCAGGGGGAATGGATTGCAAATAGTTGGGAAGCGTGGAGGACACTGCAGAACAGAGGGGAACCAAAGGGAGCAGGACGAACAGATTGTAAAATAGTGGGGAACCGTGGGGAATGCTGAAGAACAGTATGAAACCAAAGCGAGCCGGGGGAATGGTTTGGAAAATGTGGGGAACCGTGGGGAAAACTGTAGAACAGAGTGGAGCCAAAGGAGCAGGGGGAACAGATTGGAAAAAGTGGGGAACTTGGGGAACACTGCAGAACAGAGCAGAACCAAAGGGAGCAGGGGGAACAGATTGGAAAAAGTGGGGAACCGATTGGAAAAAGTAGGGAACCGTGTGGAAAAATGCAGAAAGGTGGGGAACCAAAGGGAGCAGGGGGAACGAATTGGAAAAGGTGGAGAACTGTGGGGAACAATGTAGAACAGAGGGGAACCAAAGGGAGCAGAGGGAACGGTTTGGAAAAAGTGGGGAACCGTGGGGAACACTGCACGACAGAGGAGAACCAAAGGGATCAGGGGGAACAGATAGAAAAAAATTGGGGAACTGTGAAAACACTGCATGACAGAGGGGAACCAAAGGGAGCAGGAGGTACAGGTTGGAAAAAGTGGGGAACCGTGGAGGACACTGCAGGACAGAGGGGAACAAAAGGGAGCAGGGGGTACAGGATTTAAAAAAATGAGGAGAATCGTGGGGAACACTGCAGAATAAAGGGGAACCAAAGGGAGCAAGGGGAACTGTTTTGAAAAAGTGGGGAACCGTGTGCAAAAATGCGGAACAGTTGGTAACCAAAGGGAGCAGGAGGAACAGATTGGAAAAAGTGGGGAATTGTGGGGAGTTCTGCAGAACAGAGGTGAACCAAAGGAAGCAGGGGGATCGGATTGGAAAAAGTGGGGAACATTGTGGAAAAATGCAGAACAGAGGGGAACCAGAGGTAGCAGGGGAAACAGATTGGAAAAAGTGGGGAACCGTGGGGAACACTGCAGAACAGAGGGGAACCAAAGGAAGCAGGGGGAACGGATTGTAAAAAGTTGCGCCGGTGGGGAACACTGTAGGACAGAGGGGAATCAAAGGGAGCAGGGGGAACTGATTGGAAAAAGTTGAGAACAGTGGGCAACACTGCAGAACAGAGGGGAACCAAAGGGAGCAGGGGAACGCATTGGAAAAAGTGGGGAAGCGTCGGGAACACTGCAGAACAGAGGAGAACCAAAGGGTGCAGGAGGAACAGATTAGAAGAAGTGGGGTACCGTGTGCAAAAATGCACAACAGTGGGGAACCAAAGGGAGCAGGGGGTACAGGATGGAAAAAAATGTGGAGAATCGTGGGGAACACTGCAGAATAGTGAGGCACCAAAGGGAGCAGGGGGAACGGATTGGAAAAAGTGGGGAAGCGTCGGGAACGCTGCAGAACAGAGGTGAACCAAAGTGAAGAGGGGGAACGGTTTGGAAAAAGTGGGGAACCGTGTGGATCACTGCAGAACAGAGGGGAACCAAAGGGAGCAGGGGAACGCATTGGAAAAAGTGAGGAAGCGTCAGGAACACTGCAGAACAGAGGAGAACCAAAGGGAGCAGGGGGAACGGATTGCAAAAAGTTGGGAACCGTGGAGAACACGGAAGGACAGAGGGGAACCAAAGGGAACAAGGGGAACAGGTTGGAAAAAGTGGTGTCCCATGGGTAACACTGCAAGGCAGAGGTGAACCATAGGGATCAGGGGGTACAGTATGTAAAAAAATGTGGAGAATCGTGGGGAACACTGCACAATAGAGGGGAACCAAAGGGAGCAGGGGGAACGGATTGGAAAATGTGGGGAAGCGTCGGGAACACTGCAGAACAGAGGAGAACCAAAGGGAGCAGGGGGAACAGATTGGAAAAAGTGGGGAACCGTTTGGAAAAAGTAGGGACCCGTGTGGAAAAATGCAGAATAGTGGGGAACCAAAGGGAGCAGGGGAAACGAATTGGAAAAGGTGGAGAACTGTGGGGAACACTGCAGAACAGAGGGGAACCAAAGGGAGAAGGGGAAACGGATTGAAAAAGTGGGGCCCATGGCAAACACTGCATTCCAGAGGGGAATCAAAGGGAGCAGGGGGAACAGATTGGAAAAATTGGGGAACTGTGGGGAACACTGCAGTACAGAGGGGAAACAAACGGAGCAGGGGGAACAGATTGCAAAAAGTTGATAACTGTGGAGAACACGGCAGGACAGAGGGGAACCAAAGGGAACAAGGGGAACAGGTTGGAAAAAGTGGGGTCCTATGAGTAACACTGCAAGGCAGAGGGGAACCATAGGGAGCAGGGGGTACAGGATGGAAAAAAATGTGGAGAATCGTGGGGAACGCTGCAGAACAGAGGTGAACCAAAGTGAACAGGGGGAACGGTTTGGAAAAAGTGGGGAACCGTGTGGATCACTGCAGAACAGAGGGGAACCAAAGGGAGCAGGGGAACGCATTGGAAAAAGTGGGGAAGGGAGCAGGGGGAACAGATTGGAAAAAGTGGGGAACCGTGTGGAAAAATGCAGAATAGTGGGGAACCAAAGGGATCAGGAAGAACAGATTGGAAAAAGTTGAGAACAGTGGGCAACACTGCAGAACAGAGGGGAATCAAAGGGTGCAGGGGGAACAGATTGGAAAAAGTGGGGAACCGTGAGGAACACTGCAGAACAGAGGGGAACCAAAGGGAGCAGGGGGAACAGATAGGAAAAAGTGGGGAATCGTGGGGAGTTCTGAAGAACAGAGGTGAACCAAAGGAAGCAGGGGGAACGGATTGGAAAAAGTGGGGAACAGTGTGGAAAAATGCAGAACAGAGGGGAACCAGAGGTAGCAGGGGAAACAGATTGGAAAAAGTGGGGAACCGTTGGGAACACTGCAGAACAGAGGGGCACCAAAGGGAGCAAAGGGAACGCATTGGAAGAAGTGGGGAACCGTGGGGAACACTGCAGAACAGAGGGGAACCAAACGGAGCAGGGGGAACGGATTGCAAAAAGTTGGGAACCGTGGAGAACACGGCAGGACAGAGGGGAACCAAAGAGAACAAGGGGAACAGGTTGGAAAAAGTGGGGTCCCATGGGTAACACTGCAAGGCAGAGGGGAACCATAGGGAGCAGGGGGTACAGGATGGAAAAAAATGTATAGAATCGTGGGGAACACTGTAGAATAGAGGGGAACTAAAGGGAGCAGGAGGAATGGTTTGGAAAAAGTGGGGAACCGATTGGAAAAAGTTGGGAACCATGTGGAAAAATGCAGAAAGGTGGGGAACCAAAGGGAGCAGGGGGAACGAATTGGAAAAGGTGGAGAACTGTGGGGAACACTGCAGAACACAGGGGAACCAAAGGGAGCAGAGGGAACGGATTGGAAAAAGTGGGGAACCGTGGGGAACACTGCAGAAAAGTATGAAACCAAAGAGAGCCGGGGGAACAGTTTGGAAAATGTGGGGAGCCGTGGGGATCACTGCAGAACAGAGGGGAACCAAAGGGAGCAGGGGAACACATTGGAAAAAGTGGGGAACCGTAGAGAACACTGCAGCTCAGAGGGGAACCAAATAGAGCAGGGGGTAATGTGGGTAATAATTGGGGAACAGTGAGGAACAATGGGGAACAGTTGGGGATCAGTGGGGAACAGAGGGAAAAAGTTGGGAACAGTTGTGGAACAGTGGAGAACAAATGGGAAACAGTGGGATAAATGGGGAACAGTACGGAGCATTGGGAAAAATGGGGAACAGGTTGGAACAGATGCAGAACAGTGGGGAACAGTGGAGAAAAGTAGGGTACAGTGTGGAACCCAGGGGTACACTGCAGAATAATGGGGAATGGAGGGATTATTGGGATGTGGGGGGAACAATGAGGAAAAGGGAACAGTGGGGAACACTGCAGAACAGACGGGAACAAAGGGGAACAGTGGGGAACAGATGGGTAACAGTGGGGAACAGATGGGTAACAGCTTGAGAATAATGGGGAACATATGGGGAACTAACGGTGAATAGTGGGGAACCTTGTAGACCAGGTGTGAAAATGCTGGGAAACAGATGGGATTGATGGGGAACAGGTGAAGAATAGTGGGGAACAGTGAAGAACTGTGGGGACCAGATGTGGAATATTAGGGTACAGTGGGAAAAATGGGGGAAAGTGGGGAACAAAGGGGTACAGTGCAGAACAGTTCAGGAACAGCTGGAAAATAGAGAGGAACATTGGGGAGCAGGAGTAATAGTGTGGAACAGACGGTAAACAGTGGAGAAAGGGGGTAACAGTGAGGTACAGATGGAAAAGAGATGGGGAAGTGATGGGGAACAGTGAAGATCCATGGGGACCAGGTGGGTAACTGCTGGGAAACAGTGAGGAACAGTGGAGAACCATTTGGGAACAATGAAGAACTGTGGGGAACTGTGAAGGACAGTGGGGAAAAGTGGGGAACAGTTAGTACAGTGGGGAACATAGAGTCACATTGGGGAAGAGTGGGAAACACTGGGGAAATGTTGAAGACTGTGGGGAGCTGTGGATAATTCTGGGGGGCAGTGGGAAACAAATGGTGAACAGTGGAGATCTGTGGAAAACAGTGTGGAAAAGTGGGGCACAGATGGGAAAGAGTTGAACATTTTGTGGGCAAAAATGTGGTACAGTGGGTTACGGTGGGGGGATTGTTGGAGAACAGTGCAGAACATTGGGGAATATGGGGAACATTGGGGAACAGATGGTGACTGATGTGGAATATAGGGGAACAGTTGGGAACATTGTTGAACAGTAGGGAATAGTGGGAAAATGGGGAAAAGTGGGGAAAAGGAGGAACTGTGGGGAACAGTCTGGGAATCGAGGGTAACAGGTGTGAAACAGTAGAGAACAGTGGGAAAAATGGGAAACAGTGTGGAACAGAGGGAGAAGAGTGTGGAATAGTGGGGTATACTGCAGAACAATGGGCAATGGAGGGGAATATTGGGGAGAAGGGGGGAACAATGAGGAAAGGGGAGCAGATGGGAACAGTGGGGAACACTTCAGGAGAGATGAGAACAGAGAAAACAAAAGGGAGCAGGGGGAACAATGGGGAACGGATGGGGAACAGTGGGGAACCATGGGGAATAGGTGGGAAACTGCTGGGAAACACTTGGGATTGGTGGGGAACAGTGGGAAAAAGTTGGGGAACAGGTGAAGAACAGTGGGGAACAGAGGTGAACTGTGGAGAACAGATGTGGAAGAGTGGGGATTAGTAGGAAAAATGGGGAACAGTTGGAGAACAGTGGGACACTGATGGGGAACAGTAGGGAAACATGGGGAAGAGGTGGGAAACTGCTGGGAAACAGTTGAGATTGGTAGAAACATTGGGGAACAGGTAAGGAACAGTGGGGAACAGTGAAGAGTTGTGGTGAACAGATGTGGAACAATAGGGTACAGTGGGAAAATGGGGTACAGTGAGGAAAATTGGGATAAATGGGCAAGAGTGGGGAACAGTTTGGAAACAGCTGGAAAACAGTGAAGAACTGTGGGGAACAGATGTGGAACAGTAGGGAACAGTGAGAAAAATGGGTAACTTTGGGGAACAGTTTGGGAACAGCTGGAGAACAGTGGGGAACAGTGAAGAACTGTGGGGGAACAATGGGGAACAGAGGGGAAGAATGAGTAACAGTGGGGAACAGAGGGTAACAGTGGAGAGCAGTGGGGAACATTTGGCGAACATTGGAGAATGTGGGGAACAGTGGTAAAAAGTGTTTGACAGGTGGGGAACAGTGGGGAACCGTGGGGAACACGTAAAATTGTTGGGGAACTGTACTATGGAGGGCAACAGCTGGGAAAATTGAGGAATGTAAGGAAGGAAAGGGGAACAGTGGAGATCTCTGCGGAACAGTGGGCAACAGAGGGGAATAGTGGGGAGCAGTGGGGAATGGATAGCGAACTGTGGAAAATGGGAGAACAGTGGAGAAAAGTGGGGAACAGATTGGGAAATGAGGGGAACAGTGGGGGACCATGGAGAACAGTGGTGAAACGTGGGGAACTGGTGGGAAACAGCAGGCAGAACAATGGAGAACAGGTGTGGAATAGGTGACGAACAGTGGGAAACAGTTTAGAACAGATAGGGAACTGATGGGGAACTCTGGGGACTTGTGGGGACTGTTGGGAGGGCAGAAAGGTACATATATACAGATTTGAAATATGCATTTGGAGTGGTACACACATTTAGGAAAATTTGGAAAGAACGAGGGATGATAACAACAAGATGAAAAGAACTGGCTCATGAGCAACTAACTGAAAAGACTTTGGAAGCATTAATCAAACCAGAAAGAATTGCCACAGTACATGTACCAGGTCATCAGAAGGGAAACTCACCAAAAGCACGAGGAAATCGGATGGCTGATGAACTGGCCCGACAAGCGGCACGATCAGGAAAAGTACATCCACCTGATGGCTCTGATACCTCTCAGAGAAGGGCTGAAGAAGGTCCTATCTTTTCCCTCCCTGAAGAAGAAAAAAATGGAAAAGATGGGAGCAAAGAAGACGGAAAATGGTGGCTCCCCAATGGAAGACAATTGTTAAATAAAGAAATCACCCAGCAGATACTAGGGGAACTGCACTCATGCTCCCACCGGGAGTGCAAGCACTGTGTGATGCATTCTTACAAACTTATGCCTGCAGAGGAGTCTATATCCTAGCAAGACAGGCAGTGAACCGCTGTGTGATCTGTTTAAAGGTTAATAAGAAAGTTATAAGAAAGTTATGAAAGCTATGCCTGGAGGAGTACCACCTTTAGCAATCTGGCCATTTCAGCGGATACAAGTGGATTTCACCAAACTCCCTAAGGTCCAGCGATGGAAATTTCTACTAGCAGTAGTGGACCATTTCACGAGATGGGTTGAAGCGTTCCCCACCGTCAATGCCACTGAACAAGCATATAATTCTGGAAAAAATTGTACCCCAATATGGAATAGCCGAATCCATCAATTCAGATCAGGGAAAGCACTTCGCTTCTAAAATTTACAGCCTGGTCTGTGAAACCTTAGGGATAAAATGGAAGCTGCATACTCCAAGGCATCAAAGTGGAACAAATGAATGCCACTTTAAAAATGCAAATTACATAACTAAAAGAAGAGACTAAATTACCCTGGACCAAGTGCTAACCAATAACTCTTCTCAGAATTCGGACAGCCCCATGACAAAACATTAATATCCCCTTACGAGATGTTATTTGGACTCCCATATTTGGGGCGGATAGAAGGAATACCTACAGTCAAAAATAATGATGTGTTTTTAAGGAATTATCGACTGGCAGTTTCTCGTTCTCTTGCAGATTTAAAAGCTAAGCGTCTGCTGGTGCAGAGCCCTCCTCTGCATTTCTCTATCCACTCTGTGAATGCTGGTGACTGGGTCCTGATCAATTCGTGGAAAGAAGAAAAGCTTCAGCCCTGGTGGAACAGACCATATCTAGTACTATTGACCACAGAAAAATCAGACTGAACAAAGGAAAAGGGGTGGACACATGCTAAAAGTTAAATAAATGGGCCCCAACAGTATCAGATAGATGTTTTCGCTGTAAGAAGGAAACGGGAACAACAGTATATTTCAATCTGGGCATGTGAGAAAGTGGAAAAGTTTTGGGAAGATCTAAATCAGGTATTAAATAAAATCACAAAAAATAACATATCAAAAAATCCAGAGATTTTTCTTCTAAATAATATAAGAAGTAAAGAACGTGGCCTCGATTTGTATGAAGCGCAAAAAAGATTTATTACGATAGCCTTAGCTGTAGCAAAAAAATGTACAATGTCAACCTGGAAATCAGAAGATAGCCTGGGAATACAGCAATGATACATGGAAATGAATAAATGTATTGAATTGGAAAAATAACATATAATTTAAGAAATAACATCACAGTATTCGAACAAATTTGGGAACCGTACATGGAACACAAAAGAGAGGTCCTACCGCAGACCACCACCTCTTGAAATGACAGAATGAGAAGTAGACGAAATGAACTGACCCAGTGTGTAAAAGTAGATGACACAATTTTCTTGTCTATTTCATTGTGTGATAACATTGTTTAATGGGTTTATTGTATTGTATATGTTGAATGTTTAGTGGGTGGGGAGGGGGGTGGGACACTATATATTCAAGAGGGAAACGTTTGTGGGTATTTTGGTGAATATGGCTCATAGTGTGAAGAAAAAAAACTTTAAAAAAAGAATAAAGGGACCTGTGGTCCCACCACCAGCCACAGAAAGAAGGAAAGAGGAGTAAAAAGGAACAGAAAAGAAAACTACAATAATGAAACTTTTGCGCTTACTATTTCAATTTGACTTATACATATCATAACTTTGCGTGTTAAACCTAAAAATTATTTTATCTCTCTATGTACTAATTATGCTAAGAACCAAAATCAAACAGATTGTTGGGTTTGTGCGAAAATACCACACCATGGCAAGTCAGGAGTCCCCTTAGTAGCAATCCCTCTCTCCCTACACAAATTATTTGATATATAGATCTTGCCGAGCAACAGTGATCCAACCATTGAAGATAAATACAAAGGGTGGTCGATACGACCAAAACCAACAAAGTCACCAACTCCTCAGTCTGGAGAGATGCTTCCTTTTGAGAAACCAACTTGGAGTTTCCAATTTCATGAAGAATTAGACCGTCACACGACTGTGAATCCCACACCCGGTAAATGGTACATATTGGGTGTGTGGACGTAAAATTTATTCATGGTTACCCGGAGAAAAGGAATGTTGGAATCGGACAAAAGGATTTATATTGACCTGTACACCTAAAGGTTGGAGTGGATTTTATTACCTGGCATACTTAATTCCCAATGTCCGTGAACTTAACCAGCTACCTGTACTAGGCTTGTCCCATGGGAAAAGCAAAAGGGTGACTGAAGGAGATCGTCTCATGTGGAGGTTTTTCCCAACATATGGAGCTGCACAAAGTGCGGTTGAGATTCAAAAATAGCAGCCACCCTAGATGAACTAGTAAATAATACGAACCTGGTACTTGGGGAAGTCCAATCCCAAGTCTGGGCAATAAATACAGAAATGGCCACCATGCAACTTACAGTCCTCCAAAAATGCATGGCCCTTGATTTTATTTTGACAGAGAAAGGGCTTTAATTGGTTCTGAATGTTACACATACATCCTGGATGAATCAGCTAATATCTCGGATTTGGTGGTCCATATTAAAAAGTGTAGAGAGAAGATCCAGGAGACTAGAGATAAATATAAAAAAGGAGGTGATTGGACATGGGGAGATTGGAATTTCGGAGGTTGGGTGCCATGGTTAATGCACTCTGCTATATCTGGCTGAATGATTCTAGTGGGCTTATTGATTGGATCAGCCATCCTACGATGTTTTATCACAAGATCCATTTGCTCAGCTACTGGAGCGAAGCAGGTGGTATTAAAAAATCCCATGGCAGATGAACAACGACAAATTCAACTCATGTTACAATTTGAGGAAACAAAAGGTGAACAATAATGCAGTTTAATCAGAAATACATGATAACGAGAAAAAAGGAGGAATTGTGAAAAACAGTTGAATATGATTAAACTCGCACCATTCTGTGAAAAATGATGGAATGCAAAGTATGTAGATAAGAGCTTGAGAGTAGACAGTACTAGCCAGTGGGCCCCTTCTTATCTCAAGCCCCAAGGATGCAAGGAACTGGTTCAGGTTGGTATAGTGACCTAAGGTAGTCTATAGCTCGTACTGCGATTGCCTAATAGAGACATGAACAGGCAATGTATGAAGAGGGAAGAACTGAGTGATACCTGGATTGATGGAAGGGAGAAGGAGAATGTTATAATGTATTGGGATTCTGATTGGAAGAAGGTAAATGAAGGTGGGGTGATGTTGAGCGCGGGACTGTACAAAAGAGTGATGATTCTGAACTTCCAGTGTGTCTCCAGACCAGGGACACCCGACTCTGCAGACTCGAAATAAAGATGAACCTGTTCTTCAAAACTTTTATCTCCAGAGTAAGGATTGTGAACACTTTATATTTCATGGTGGGGAATGGATGGTGAACAGTGGCGTAGTGTGAGAAACAGTGTGGAAAAGTGGGGCACAAGTGGAAACAGATGAGCTTCTGCTGGTCAACAATGGGGAACCAGGGTGTACGTTGGGGAACAGTGCGGAACATTGTTCCCCACTGTTCTCCTTTCCTCATTCCCTCCCACTCCCCACTATTCCCCTCCGATCCCCATTTTTCTACAGTGTTCCCCACGCTTCCACAATCTTCTCCAGCTGTCCCCCCGGTTCCATACTTTTCCCCATGGTTCCCTACTTTTCCCCACTCTTCTGCATTATTCCCACTGTTCCCCACTTTTGCCCTCTGTTCCCCATTTAACCCACTGGTCCCCATGAACTGTTCTGCACTGTTGCCCATTTTTCCCAATGTTCTCCACTGTACCCCATCTGTTCCCCATATATACCTGTTCCCCAGAGGTTCACACCTGTTCCTGACTATTCCCCACAGTTCCCCACTTTTCCTTTCTGTTCTCCACTGTGCTCCTCTGTTCCCCAACAGGGGGAAGAAAGAGGAGCAGTGGGGAACAGAGGGGCACAGTGGGGAGCAGTTGAGAACAGGTGACGAACAGTGGAGAACTAGCGAGTAACAGTGGACAAATGTTGGTAACAGATGGGGAACAGAAGGGAAAAGTCAGGAACAGTGGGGAATAGTTGTGGAACAGTGGGATAAATGTGGAACGGAGACAGCTGGAGAACAGTGGGGAACAGGGTGGAACAGATGCAGAATAGTGGGGAAAAATAGGGAATAGTGTGGAGCAGGGGGTTCAAATGGAGAACAGTGGGGAACTGTGGGGAACAGTGGGAAGCAGATTAGGAAATGATGGGGAACACTATGGACCCATGGGGAACAATGTGAACACTATGGAACAGTGGGGAACAGTGAAGAACTAAGGGAAGAGGGGAAGAATGAGGAACAGAGGGGCACAGTGGAGAGCAGTGTAAAACAGAGGGGAAGATTGGGGAAAATGGGCAACAGGGCAGAAACATAGAAGATCAGAGCAGGAGTAGGTCATTCGGCCCTTCGAGCCTTCTCCGCCATTCAATGAGATCATGGCTGATCATAAATTTCAGTACCCCGTCCCTGCCTTCTCTCCGTAACCCCTAATTCCCTTATACTGAAGAAATATATCTAATTCCCTCTTAAATATATTCAATGAACCTGCCTCTACTGCTCTGTGTGGCAATGAATTGCACAGATTCACCAGCCTCTGGGTAAAGAAATTCCTCCTCATCTCGGTTCAAAATGGTTTGCCTATTATCCTCGAACCATGGCCCCGGGTTCTGGACTCCCCCACCATTGGAAACATCCCTTCCTCATCCATTCTGTCCAGTCCTGCCAGAACTTTATATGTCTCTATGAGATCCCCTCTCAATCTTCTAAACTCCAGCGAGTACAATCCCAAATTGTGCAATCTTTCCTCAGAAGTTATTCCTGTCATTCCAGGTATAAAGCCTGGTGAATCACCTTTGCACTCCATTGCAAGAACAGATAAGGCGACCAAACGTGCACACAATACTCCAGGTGTGGTCTCACCAGGGCTCTGTACAATTGCAGTAAGGTATCCTTATTCCTATACTCAAATCCTCTTGATGTGAAGGCCAACATACCACTTGCCTTTTTAACCACCTGCTGTACCTGCATGCTCGCCTTCAGTGACTGGTGCACAAGAACCCCTAGGTCTCTCTGCACTTCCCCATCTCCCAATCTATTGCCATTCAAATTGTAATCTGCCCTCTGGTTTGTGTTACCAAGGTGGATAACCTCACATTTATCCACATTGTAGTGCATTTGACATGTATCTACCCAGTCCCCCAATTTATCCAAATCACACTGGAGCTTCCTGACCCCCTCTTCAGTGCACACAACCTCTCCTAGCTTAGTGTCGTCTGCAAATTTGGAGGTATTACATCCAATCCTCTCATCCAGATCATTAATGTAAATTGTGAACAGCTGGGGTCCCAGTACAGATCCCTGTGGCACCCCACTGGTCACCGCCTGCCACTCAGAAAATTAGCCGTTTATCCCAACTCTCTGTCTTCTATCTGCCAGCCAGTTATCAATCCACATAAATACCTTCCCCCCACAATCCCATGAGCCTTGATTTTGCATGCCAGTCATTTATGTGGAACCTTATCGAAGGCCTTTTGGAAATCCAGGTACACCACATCCACTGGCTCTCCCTCATCTATTTTACCTGTCACCATCTCAAAGAATTTCGATAGATTTGTCAAGCACAATTTACCTTTTGTAAATCCATGTTGATTCTCTCCGATCCCTTCTCTGCTAGTCATATGCTCCGCTATTACATCCTTAATAATGGATTTCATCATTTTGCCCCTTACTGATGTAAGGCTCACCGGCCTATAATTCCCCACTTTTTCTCTACCCCTTTTTTAAATAGTAGCGTAACATTAGCTACCCTCCAATCCATGGGTACTGATCCTGAGTCTATTGAGTTCTGGAAAATAATTTTTAAAGCATCTGCTATCTGAATGTCCACTTCTTTAAGTACCCTAGGATGTAGATTATCAGGCCCTTGGGATTTATCGGCCTTCAATCCCTTCAATTTCCCCAAGACCATGTCCTTAGAGATACTGATTTATTTCAGCTCCTCCCTTGCATTAGTGTCTATGTTTCCCAACATCCTTGGGAGGTTATTGTATCCTCTCTTGTAAAACAGATCTAAAGTAACAATTTAATTGGTCTGCCATTTCCTTATTCCCCATTATATATTCCCCTGACTCTGACTGCAAGGGACCTACTCTGGATTTCACCAATCTTTTCCTCTTGACATATCTATAAAAGCTTTTGCAGTTGGTTTTTATGTTTGCCGCAAGCTTACTTTCATAATTTATTTTTGCCCTCTTGATTAATCCCTTTCTCCTCCTTTGCTGCATCTTGAACTGTTCCCAATCTTCGGATTTGGTACTTTTTTTGCCCAATTGATATGCTCTCCCTTTGGACCTAATGCTGTCTCTAATTCCCCTTGTTATCAACGGTTGAGTCACCTTTCTTGGTTTACTTTTATGTATAAACGATTTTTGCAATTCTTCCATTAGATCTTTGAATGCTTTCCATTGTCTATCCACCGTCAACACCTCCCCCCCCACCCCATAAACCACCCAATCAATCTTACTTAACTCCCGTCTCATACCATCATAATTCACTTTATTTAAATTCAGGACCCTGGTCTCGGTTATTATTTCTTCACTCTCCATGTTGAGTGAGAATTCAATCATAGTGTGATCGCTCCTACCCAAAGGGCATCGTACAACAAGATTGCAGATTAGCCCCTTTTCATTGCATAATACCCAGTCTAAAATGGCCTGCTCCCGAGTTGGTTCCTCGACATATTGGTCTAGATAACCATCCCGTAAACATTCAAGGAAATCTTCCTCCTCAGTATTTTTACTAATTTGACTAGTCCAATCGATATGTAAATTAAAGTCTCCCATAATGACAGCTGTTCCCTTATTGCACGTTTCTCTAATTTCCCTTATTATGCCTTCCCTCACCTCTACATTACTATTTGGAGGCCTATAGACCATCTCCACCAACGTTTTCCACCCCTTGCTATTCCTCAGTTCTACCCATATAGATTCCGTATCTTCCGAGTTAATATCCTTCATGTCAATTGAGTCGGTTCCTTCTCTCACCATCAAAGCTACCCCATCCACTTTCCTTTCTTGTCTACCCCTCCTAAATATTGTATACCCCGGAATGTTAAGTTCCCAGGCTTTCCCACCTTGCAGCCATGCTTTGTAATCCCAATCAAATCGTATTTATTTGTCTCAATTTCCATCTTCCTTGTTCCTAATGCTTCTTGCATTAACATATAAAGCCTTCAGATTTGCTTTTTTCACCCTCCTTGCTCTTTCTGATTTTTACTTTCACTGCCTAACCCAACTTTTCCTATTTTATCTTTCCTGTCCTTTGCTTATCATACAGGTTCCCATCCCAGTGCCAAATTAGTTTAAACCGCATCCGACGGCTGCACCAAACCTAGCTGCCAATATAGTGACACCTTTTGGGTTTAGGTGTAACCCATCCTTTTTGTAAAAGTAATGTCTTCCCCAAAAGAAACCCCAATGGTCCAAGAAGCCAAAACCCTGTTTTTTACACCACCCCCTCAGCCACACATTAATTTGTCTTAACTTTCCATTTTTGTCCTCACTTGCACTTGGCAGAACAGATGCATAACAGTGGGGAAATGTAGGGAAGAGTGTGGAACAGGGGGGGACAGCTGGGGAACAGAGTGGACCCATGGGGAACAGTGGGTAATTCTGGGGAGCAGTGGGGAACAGATGGTGAACAGTGGAGAACTGTGAGAAACAATGTGGAAAAAGGGGGCATAGATTGGAAACAGAGGAGCATCTGATGGGCAACAATGGGGAACCATGGGGTACAGTTGGTAACAGTTGGGATCTGTGGGGAACAGTGGGGAAGAGATGTGGAACAGTAAGGAAAAGTGGGAGAAATGGAGAACAATAGGGAACAGAGGGTAACAGTGGGGAACAGTTCAGGAACAGCTGGAGAAAAGTGGGGAACAGTGAAGAACTGTGGGGAACAGAGGGGAACACAGGGTAACAGGGGAGAGCAATGGGGAACAAAAGGCGAACATTGGAGAAAGTGTGGAACATTGGTCAAAAGTGTGTGACAGGTGGGGAACAGTGAGGAACAGAGGGGAACTGTTGGGGAACAATGGTGTATTGAGGGCAACAGTGGGAAAAAATTATGAATGGATGGAAGAGATGGGGAAAAGTGGGGATCACTGAGGAACAGTGGAGAACAGAGGTGAATAGTGGGGAGCAGTGGTGAACAGATAGCGAACTGTAGAGAATGGGGGAACAGTAGGGAACAGATTGGGAAATGAGTGGAACAGTGGGCAGCCATGGGGAAAAGTGGGGAACTGGTGGGAAACAGTGGGGAAACGTGGGAGACAGCTTTAACGTGATGTATGGCGCACTGAGACAGAAACTGTGACACCGGATTCAGATCAATGAGAAGGTTTATCAGTGATGAATGATAAACTGTGTCAGATACTGTGAAAACCAGGTTCACAGTGGGGAGAAGATTTATCAGTGATACAAAATAAACTCTGGCATATACTGTTATGCCGGGTTCACAGTGGGTAGAAGGTTTAATGGTGATGTATGGTAGATTGAGACGGATACTGTGAAACTGGGTTTACATTAGTGAGATAGTTTAACGTTGAGGTTCAATGAACTGTGACAGGTACTGTAACACCAGTTTCACAGTGTGGAAGAGGTTTAAAGGTGAAACGCAATACATTGTTGCAGATACCGTTACACAGAGTTAACAGTGGGGAGAAATTCTAATGGTGATTTTCGGGAGACTTAGGGAGATATTATTTCACCAGGTTCACAGTATGAAGAAGGTTTAACAGTGATGTATGTTTGACTGAGGTAGATACTGTGACACCATTTTCATAGCGGGGAGAAGGCTTAATGCTGATATTTGGTAGACTGAGGCTTATACTGTGACACCGGGTACACAGTGGGGAAAAGATTTCATGGTGTTTTATGGGAGTCTGAGGTAGATACTGTTACACCAGATTCATAGTGGGGAGGTTCATCAGTGATGCATGATAAACTGTCAGATACCGCTGTGACGCCAGGTTCACAGTGGGAAGGAGGTTTAACGGTTTTATATGATACACTGTTGCAGATACAGTGATACCAGTTTTACAGTAGTGAGAAGGTTTAACAGGTTTAACGATAAACTGTACCAGGTTCTGTGACACCAGGTGCACAGTGGGGATAAGGTTTAACATTGATTTAATGTAGACTGAGACCGATACTGTGACACTGGGTTCACAGCAGTGAGAAAGGTAATGTACGATAAACTGTGTCGGATAATGTGAAACCAGGTTCACAATGGGGTGAAGGTTTATCAGTGCTGTAAAATAAACTGTGGAAGATACTGTGACCCCAGATTCACAGTGGGGAGAAGCTTTAACGGTGATGTATGGCTCACTGAGACAGAAACTGTGACACTGGATTCAGATCAATGAGAAGGTTTATCAGTGATGAATGATAAACTGTCTCAGATACTGCGAAAACCTGGTTCACAGTGGGGAGAAGGTTTATCACTGATACAAAATAAACTCTGGCATACACTGTTGTACCGGGTTCACAGTGGGTAGAAGGTTTAACAGTGATGTACAGTGACGGAGCCGAATACTGTGAAACTGGGTTCACATTAGTGAGATGGTTTAACGTTGAGGTTCGACGAACTGTGGTAGGTACTGTGACACCAGGTTCACAGTGTGGACGAGGTTTAAACGTGAAACGCGATACATTGTTGCAGATACCGTGACACAGATTTAACAGTGGGGAGACATTTTAATTGTGATGTTCGGTAGACTGAGGCATATACTGAGACTCTGGGTACACAGTGAGTAGAAGGTTCAACGGTGATTTAGGGGAGTCTGAAACAGATACCGTGACACCGGGTTTACAATGGGAAAAAGAATATAGGGTGATGAAAAATAAGCTGTGGCAGATAAACTGACACCAGGTTCACAGTGGTGAGTGGTTTAATGGTGATGACAGAAGACAGAGGCAGATACTGTGACACCGGATTCACAATGAGGAGAAGGTTTTTCAGTGATGTACAATCAAGTGTGGAAGAGACTGTGACCCCAGGGTCACGGTTGGAAGAAGATTTAACTATGGTAGACTGAGGCAGATACTGTGACACTGGGTACACAGGGGGTTGAGGATAAACAATGATGTACGGTAAACTGTGGCAGATAAAGTGACACTGGTTTCACTGTTGGGAGAATGTTTAATGGTGGGATACAATAGACAGAGGCAGATACTCTGACACCAGCTTCACAGTGGGGAGATTGTTCAACGGAGATGTACGATAGACTGAGATAGATACTAAGACAATGGATTCACATTAGGAAAAAGGTTTAACAATAATGTACGATAACCTGTGTCAGATACTGTGACAGCAGGTTCACACTGGGGAGAATGTTTAACGTGGTATACGGTAGACTTTGGCAGATTTTGTGACACCGAGGTCACAGTAGTGAGAAGGTATTTTATCGGTGATGTACGCTAGACTAGGGCAGTACTGTGACACCAGGTTTACAGGGGGAAAAGCTTAAACGATGATGAATGGTTGACTGAGTCTGATACTATGACACAACGTTCACAGCACGAAAAGGTTTAACCATAATGTACAAGAAACTGTGTCAGATACTGTGACACCAGGTTCACAGTCTGAAGAAGGCTTACTGGTGATGAATGCTAATTTGAGATAGATACCGTGACACTAGGTCCACAGTGAGGAGAAGCTTTAACGATGATAAATGGTAGACTGAGTTTGATACTGTGACACAAGATTCACAGGATGAAAAGGTTAAACAGTAATGTATGATAAAGTGTCAGATACTGTGACACCAGGTTCACAGTGTGAAGAAGGTTTAGTGGTAATGTATGGTCATTTGAGATAGATACTGTGACACTAGGTCCACATTGGGGATAAGGTTTAACGGTGATGTATGGCGAACTGAGGCAGATACTGTGACACCGTGTTCATAGTGGCGAGAATGTTTAATGGGTGTACGATAAACTGTGGCAGATGCTGTAACACCAGGCTCACAGTGGGTAGAAGGTTTACTGGTGATGTAAGTTAGACTTTGGCAGATACTGTGACACCAAGTTCACAGTAGTGGAAAGCTTTAACAGTGATGTACTATAAACTGTGGAAGATACATTGACACCAGTTTCACAGTGGGTAGATTGTTTAACGGTGGTGTACGGTAGAGTGAGATCGATACTAAGACAATGGGTTCACATCAGTGAAAACGTTTAACAATAATGTGCAAAAAACTGTATTAGATACTGTGACACCTGGTTCACAGAGGAGAAGGTTTAACAAGGATGTATAGTACAATGAGACATATTCTGTGACACTGAGTTCACAGTGGTGAGAAAGTATAACAGTAATGTAAACTATAAAACAGTAATAAACGTTGTCAGATACTGTGACACCAGCTTCACAGTGGGGAGAATTAACGGTGATGTATGGTGCACTGAGACAGAAACTGTGACACCGGGTTCAGAGCAATGAGGAGGTTTAACAGTGATGTACGATTAACTGTGTCAGATACCAGATTCACAGTGGGAAGAAGGTTTAGTGGTGATGTGCATTAGAGTGAGGCAGATACTGTGACACCAGGCTCTTTGTATTGTTCATTTCTCTTATTTACAACATCTAATTTATATGCTCCATTTTTTTGTGGCAACTTCAAAACATTCCATAAACTTCTATTCTAATCAGATTTTGTTCATTTAAATAGGTCTCTTAAGTACGCCGCACAAAATTAAATTCTTTACTTGGATTTGGTTCAATGGCACTTCAGTCTGCTTCATTATTTTGTTAGACCCTCGTTTTGTGCTTTCTGCTTTGCCCAGCAGATTCACCAAATGGGCATCCAACACTGTCTTCTCAGCTTGACCCAACATCTCCTCTGTAAACTTCAGCAAACCAAGGAGACCAAAGTTAAAATTTTCATCTTTGCATTTTCAAAAACAAAAATGGTGCTGTGACTTGTAGTTTCACATCTTAATCCCACTTGCTAAACTTGCAAGCAACTGCACTGCATCCTACAGCTGGAAAATTGCAATAGAACTGGTTGGTTAAAGCAAAGATTCCTCCCAGTAACCCCATTAAAGACCTCCAAGTTAACAACAGGTTGCAACCCGACAGTTAAATACAAAGATCTGTATCAGGAAGATTAACGGGCTTTTAAAAAAAATCATTTCCACTATTGAAAGAAAACTCATCAGGGAACACCAGGCTCTTGTTGAACAATTCCTGTTGTTTTTCTCAAAATGGTTTGAATCTTGATTTCAAGCAGAGTCATTTGGTGAGATTGTTGGTCCAGAACAAACCCTGCCCACACACACCCTTAAATACCTGCAAAGTCCTGGCTCAGCACTTCTCCACGCTAAAGCTATCAAAGCTTTCTGAAGAGATAACGGACTTCAGATGCTGGTACATTGAGTCAAAAACACCCTAATACTTCCCTGAAAAACACACCTCTCTCTGAAAACCAACATAAACCTTCCTGAACGGTAAACATTTACCTTTCGAGCACCATAGCCTGGTGAACTTTATATATGTTAAATTCTGGGCACAGTGTAAGAATGGCCTGCAACCAGTGAATTTGGAGGAATGAGACTGTGAACCAAAGAACTTTTCTGAACTTACACACACATTACACACATGTGCACTTAGAATTAGAAGGGGGTTAAGTTAGATAAAGTAAGTTCAAGTAGTAAAATAGTGATAAGTTAAAGTGTAATTCCATGTTCATGTTTAAAGATAATTAAAATCAACTTTTGTTTAAGTAACCATTTTTCTGGTGAATATCTATTGCTGCTGGGTTTTGAGATCCTCCGGTCTCGTAACACTGCACCAAGCTTCTGAACAACCCTAATTTTTTAGGTTATGATAATAGTCCATTAAACGGTCCTGGCATCTTTTGAAAGTTATTAATTTACTCTTCAATATTTTTTTTGTAAATATCATTTACCTGTTGTGTATGTGTCATTGGAGAATTCCTTTCCATTCAATCAGTATTAGAGTTTTGGATGCCGTATTTGAGAAAAGATGTGCTGGTGTTGGAGAAGGTTCAGAGATGATTTACTTGAATATCAGGAATGAAAGGATTAGTGTATGAGGAACAATTGTTGACTCTTCGACTGTACTAGTTGGAGTACAGAAGGATAAGGGGGACCTAAGAGGCATTAAAAAAAAAGGTGATAAAACAGATGTGCAAAAATTGATTTTGTCAATGGGTTGTGAATCTGTGAAACTGAGGTCATTGGGTGTATTTAAGGCAGAGATTGACAGGTATTTGATTAATCAAGGAATCAAGTGTTATGGGGAGAAAGTTGGGCAGTGGGGCTGAGTGGAAGAATGGTGGAACAGACTCGATGGGCCTACTTCTGCTCCTATATCTTGTGATCTAAATCCTGTGGAAGACCTAGACAACCCTCCTCTTGTATTCTATTCGTAGAAAACAGTCTGCATAGTGGTTTTATGTCATGTGAACACATTTCCGATTGAATCCCATGTTACAAGTGACCCAATGCAAATTCTGCATTGACAGGACTACAGCTTCCTCATTGTAAAAATTGTTATCGAGCAGCTCAAATGAGATTTCCTGCTTCCTTTTTTGAAAGGGAAACATTGCCATCAAATAAAATAGGAGAGAGAAAAGCAGAAGATGTGATGTACAAGTGGGATTTGATATTAATGGTTGGTGATAAAGATACACTATTTTGAAACATTTGATTAATATCTGGAATAAAATAAATGATTAAATTGGTGTAAGTGAATGTCATCACCTAGAATGGCTTTGATTCAAAATCATCGTATTTTTTTCAAAAGATCATCAATTTCTGGATAGCTGGTTTCGTAAGGGGTTTATAAATGTGGAAGATTGTTATGAAAGGGGTCAATTAATGTCATCAGAGCAACTGAGAAATAAATATCATATAACTCATAGCAATCTTTTTTGCTATTTCTAACTAAGAACATATTTGAAGGATATGTTCGGACCAACCATGTTGTACTGAAATAAAAATTCCTCCTAGAGGAAATGTTAAAAAATTTACTTCGATGATGGCCTCTTCATTACAAGTAGGAACTTTTAAATGAGGAGTTCTTAAGTCGAGACAAAGGTGGGAAATGGATCTGAATATTGTAATTGATTGGCAAATATGGGTAGATCCATATAAGGATCTCAATGTAAGACATAAATTAGTTCAGTTTAATTCGTTTTACATCAGTAATGTAGCAGATGTCAGCAAGGATTTTATCTGAAGCTGCACTTGGAGTCAGGTGACTCAGGCAGTTGGATATGAAAAACTCTACAGGAAGATAATTTGGCCACAGAGATCACGTGATCCAAGGGAGTTGTATTAATTCACTTCAACTCAGCATTTTGGATCTATTGACCAGAGTTCCACACCGCAGCAGTGATGAAGGAATTCACAACTAGTTTTTTTTCTTCTACAGTTACTTCTTACACCAGAGAAATTGAATAGAATAAACTCAGAATTATCAGATCAATGTTTTAGGGGTGGTGAAGATGTAGCAACTTCCTTGCATTCAACCTAGCTTTGTCCTTATGCAAGATCTTTTTGGGGAGAATTACAATTTTTTTGGAACAAGTTACAGGAGTTGTTTTTCTGCAAAATCCAACCTTACCCTTGTTAGGAAATATTGAAGGAACAAGGATCAAATTTAAACTATTAAAGTATCAATTGAAATTTGTTAAATTAATGTTAGTGGTGATGAGGAAATGTATTTCACTTACTCGGAAATCAGATATATTTTTAGGGATGCCAAGATGACATGCAAAATTTCAAAGTTTTATTCCTTTGAAAAAAATGACATTAGTTTGAGAAATATATACTCTATATTTTTTGCAAATTTGGCACCTGAATATTCAAATATTAGGCTTCAATTTATAATAATACCCTTTCCATCCTTCTAGACATATGAGATTCTACTCAAAGTTGTAAAATTTTTTATTTAGATGTGTTGGTTTTCGTCGCCACCGCGAACTCTGGGGAAGCGGAAAACTAACACAGGGCACCAGAAAACAGGAAGACCACACACCATCAACATCTGAGAAGCAGAGGATTGAATCCACAGGTCAGTGAGTATGGAAGCAGGCCAGTGAGGGGTTCTGCTGCTGAACGACCCACATAGGTGATAGGCTATTGAAATTTGAGGAGAGGAACCCAAGCAGGCTGTGGGCATCTGGAGAAAGCAGTCAAGGAACTCACACCAGGCTGTGGATTGCTAGAGACTGGTTCAAAACTGGCTAAAAGAGTATCAGGTATCAGACTTGTGATATGAGTGGGTGGTAATTGGTTCCTAATTGTGTCAGAGGTTCAAAACAGGAGGTCACATTGCCAATGACTTGGATTGGTCTGTGAGCATTGAAAGAGAATCCACAGACCCTCAGTGACTTGGCCCAGAGTTCGGGATGGTGGGTGGAGAGCATGACTGTCTTTTTCTTCTTTCTCTGACAGGCTCCTTCAGCAGCAGAATCCCTCACTGGTCTGCTTCCATGGTCACTAACCTGTGGATTGAATCCTCTGCTTCTCAGATGTTGATGGTGTGTGGTCTTCCTGTTTTCTTGTGCCCTGTGTTAGTTCTCCCCTTCCCCAGAGTTCGCGGTGGCGAGGAAATCCAACACATCTAAATAAAAACATTTTCAACTTTGAGGAGAATCTCGTATGTCTAGAAGGATGGAAAGGGCATTATTATAAATTGAAGCCTAATATTTGAATATTCAGGTGCCAAATTTGCATTTCAGGCAATTTCTGCCAATGGCAAATCTATCTGCCTCACAGCAGGAAAAAAATAATTTTGTCTGATATGACATTTTTTAATTACCTGACAGTAAATTGTCTCCTGAAATAGAGAGAGACGTTCAAGTTTCAAACTATTACAAACTCAACTCGCCAGAGCTACCTGGATTATATCTCTCCCCACTTTTTCTTTGCAAGGACACCATTGATTTTATCACAACTCCTATGCTCCATCTGACCTGTGACAGATTATATATTTAAATATTGTATATTGACATGTTTTTGAAAGAGATGGATTGTAGGAGTTGTGTAGGTCACAAACACAAACACTTCACAAAACAGCTCATACTTAAAATGCAAGTTTTAATGGTTCTTGAGATACTGAGAACAATGGCGTGTTTGCTTTATGAAAAGCTGAAGAATTTGTGTAGTCAGGAAAGACTGCTGGTCAAACCGAGAGACCATCTGTTGATTATCTGTGTTCTTAAAATTGAAATTGAAACTGAGTCAATAGAGTGCTGAGAGATGGCAGCGGTTCGAATAAGCAAGTTCTTGATTCAAGTTCCTGCACAGACAGGCTGGAGTCCGTTGGCTCACGATTCATCCTTTTGAAGAGACATAGTGGACTTCAAAGGCAGAAATGGTGGCACGTGTCATGTGATGAGACATTTTGGAGAAACATTACAAACGAAAGGCAGAAGTTGTCCATCCTGTAGGGAAGAGAGGGTTGGAGATACAGTTGTCAGAGAAGGTACAGTTACATAGTCTTCTCCTTTGACCAGGAGTAACAAGTGGATTTTAAGGAGGAAGACCACTTCTAACTGTCTCTTTGAGATCAAGAGGGCAGCTTCGTTGTGTCCATGGAAATGGCCACTTTTGATGAATAAAGTAAAAGTAATCTTGTATTTGCAACATTACCATTTTCAAATGGTGACTGAGTTCAGCCCTTGACTGGGTTTATGAAATCATTGAAGAAGAAAATAGCCACTCCACTGTCTCTTTGAAAAGAGAACAGATTCATCATGTGGAACAGATTCGGAAACCTCCCTGCAAGAGAAGAAAATAAATTCTCGCAGAGTAAGCTTCAGAGCAATGTTTCTTCAACCAAGAAATTCAGACGAGTTTGAAAGAGGACTGATGACGATGTTTCCAAATACTTCAGTTGCTTTTGAGCCACAATTTAAGAAATCGACGGGTGTCAAACGACTCAAATCCAGATACAAACCTTCACAAAGCTCAAGTCAACCAGGAGATACAAACTCCTGACTGCAATGTTGCTGTGCACATTTGCTACATTATTGAAGTCTCACATTGCTTACAACAGATATTCAAAGTTAAGCAATAACCGAATTAACAGAATATTACAGGACGGTACAAGCCCTTTGGCCCAAAATGTTGTGCTGATCTAGATATTTCTAACAAAAAAAATAATACCCTGTAGCGGCTACTGCGGTAGATGTTACTAAATAAAGGCAAACACACACAAAGGTAGTCAACTCAAGACTGGTTTATTGAAGACATACACAGATCTTTTATTCCTGCCTGTTAATGAGCTCGTTAGTGAATACCTTCTGGTCCACAGGACCAACAGGTTAAAGTTACGAGCCATTAGTGCCCCGCACCTTTAGGCAGGGGCTTCAACTGATCCACTTGCTGTACTTTGGCACCCAGCTCTGTTAGCCCGCGATGTGTCAATTAAGTCTATGAATTGACAGTGGCGGTTCACAATACCGCGCTGTGCACTCGCTATATCACACCCCCCAAAATCGTCACTATAACTTAAGATGCCAGATACGCTTGATTTAGGCAGACGTCCATGTCGCCTGGGTTGATGGCACTGAACTGGTGAAGTAGGGTCCGTATGGCGGGTTTAAGTCTGTCCACGCTCAATAGCTGCGGATGCCCTCCGATGTCCAATGTATATACCACTCCATATCTCTTAATCAAACAAAATGGTCCTTCATGTGGTTTTAGTAACAGTGCCCCTGGAACCTGTCTTCATACAAATACAAATTCAGTGTTTAGTAGTGATTGGGGCACTTGTTGCCGAGGTTTGCCATACCAGTTGGTGGAGGATGGTTTGCTGTTAGCAATACCCTTACGGAGTTGCTGAAGGAATTCCATGTCTGAATTGCTTCTGAAGTGAATATCTCCTCGAACTGTAAGGGCCAGACAAAACAACAATTCTGCAGATGATGTAGACAGATTTTCTTTTGGAGCTGTTCATACTCCTAATAGAACCCAAGGTAGTTCATTGACCCAGTTGGGGCCAGTGCTTCAGGCCTTCAGTGAAGATTTAAGTTGATGATGGAAACGTTCCACCAGGCCATTGGACTGCGGATGGTACGCAGTAGTGTGGTGCAACTGTGTACCGAAAAAATGAGCCAAGGAAGCCCATAATGCCAAAGTGAACTGTGCTCCACGGTTATGTATGTCGGCACTCCAAATCTAGCAATCCAATTTAAGATGAATGCTCTCGCATATGCCTCAGTATTAGTGACTGGTAATGGAATGGCCTCTGGCCAGCGTGTGAAGTGGTCAACTACCATGAGAATATACCTCATGACCTGTGATACTGGTCATGGTCCAACCAGATCCACGTGCACATACACTAATCTTCTGCGTGTTGTCGGGAATGACTGCAGGGGTGCCTTGGTTTGGTGCGGAATTTTCAGATTGGCAGGATATACACGATCGGGCCCATTGAGTGACGTCTTTTTTCAGCCCATGTCACATGTACTTATTTGACATTACTTTGACTGAAGTCCAGATGGATGAGTGTGATAGATTGTGAATGTCATGTTGTGGTGCCACCTGTTGAATGTCGAGTCCAGTGATAGCTATACTGTATGCCTGTCTATCCGAATCCGCAGATTGTGCTGCAGCCAGTTCGGTAATGTTGACTCCACCTTGAATATGGCACACATTTGATCTAGAGAGCACATCTGCGACCAGATTGTCCCTTCCCGAAATATGACGTATGTCCGTAGTAAACTACGAAATGTAGGACAAATGTAGTTGTTGTCTTGCCAACCAAAGATCTGTGACTTTGCTAAAGGCGAAAATGAGCGGTTTATGGTCTGTGAATATGGTGAAATGTTGACCTTACAAGATATAACGAAAGTGCCTTATAGACAGATAAAGTGCTAATAGCTCTCGATCAAAGGCGCTGTATTTCATTTCCGCTGCTCTTAGATGACGACTCAAGATGGCAAGGGGCTGATAATGGCCATTGACGTATGTTCCAGAACTACACACAGCTGTTCTTGAGGCATAAAAGCAGTTTCAGGATTTGGATGCGCAAGCATTGCTGCTTTGGCTAATACCTCTTTGGCGGATATAAATGCAGCCTCTGCTTCTGAGGTCTAGGTAATGTTTTTGTTTGGAGCAGAGATGATGCCAAACAGGGGTTGCAGGATGTCAGCAATCCCGGGAATAAATCTGTGACAAAAAAATTATCATTCCCAAAAACTTCTCCAGCCCTTTGACAGTGATAGGTCTGGAGATTTTATGGATGTCGTCTACCTTGCCTGATAACGGAGACATGCCATCTGCTTTAATTTGATGCCCTAAGAATCACCTGCCAAATTGACACTTCTCAAGGTTAATTGTCAGTCCAAAGTCTTGGAGCCATTGGAAAAGGCAGTGCAAATGGAGGTGGTGACCTTGCTCATTTTGACTGCTACAAGGAAGTTGTCCAAATAAATAAACGCAAAGTCTAAATCTCTGCCTACAGCGTCCATAAGCAACTGAAAAGTTTGCGCAGCATTCATACCAAATGGCATTCTGAGGAATTCATAAAGACCAAACGGCATAATAATTGCTGTCTTGGTAATATCATTCTCATGAATCGGTATCTGATGATATACCTTAACCAAATCAATCTTTGAAAGTATGCGGCAATGATTGCAGATGAGCGGCGAAATGCTGTATGTGTGGAATTGGTTATCTGTCAGGTGTTGTGACATCATTAAGCCTACAGTAGTCGCTGCAGTGTCTCCATCCGCCTGTCTCCTTGGCTACCATATGCAAAGGTGAGGCCCAAGGGCTCATTGAGCATCGGATGATACCCAATTCTTCCATTGCTTTAAATTCTGTCGCAATTTATCAGTCACCAGACACCGAGCCCTGGCATGGGCCAGTGGACCTGATGTGTCTGTGTAATGAAACCCACTATGGACTATTCTTGAAGCATTGGAGTTCAGATGAGAATATGGGGAAATTCAGTGAGTAGAGCAATACATGCGTCGTTGTGTAACGTATGTACTCCGAGCTGTGAAACTCTCCCCTTGATGCACGCCAGTGGATATGTCCGAAAGATGGTGACGTAAACGAATTTTCTACGCTTTATGTCTACCAATAAGTTGTGGGAACATAAAAAATCCCCACCCAAAATACGTTGAGCGACAGAAGCGAGGACACAATTCCAATGGAACGTGGTTCCACCTATTCCGACTCATCTAGTGCCAAAACTTGGAATGGCAGTTTCATTCGCCGCTCTCAGGGTCAAGTGCTGTTTTTTGAGTCCTTTCAAAATACGTCGGCAAACTAAGTTCAGCACCTGTGTCTACAAGAAATTTGTGCTTACCCGCATCATCCTGAAGATACAATAGGCCTGTATATATGCCAGCTTACGGCTCTCTCGTTTCCTGACTTCTTTTTGGAGTAGGTACATGGCTGGATGCACTTATGGGCATAGTTTCCCCAGCGGCGATGGTAAAAATACCATTCTCGATGTACATCAGCATGTTCCTCTTTCTTGGTTTGGACTGCAGATACTGGAGTTTGGTAGGATGCGGGAGATGTTTCTGCAACAGAAACAGGATGTATTGGGGCAGACTCTTGTGTAGGAGTACGATAGAGCCTGTCAGCCTCTTGAGCCACGTCATGAAGATGGTGAAAATCCATGTTACCAATGTGTATCGCCACGTGAGCGGGACGTTTTGACAGAAATAAGGCTTCAAAAAGCAGACAATGGGAAGGACCATCTGACAATGCCAAATTCTCATTCATAAGGTCTGATGGATTCTTGTCAGTTTGGCCTCCCATGTTCAAATCCACATTCATCAAGTAAGTTCCAATGTGTCAAGAAGAAACTGTCGGAACCTGGTGCCCTGGTTTTATGCTGGAGGATGAGCAATAAACTTGCTTACTCACAATGCAGTGGCTACGCCCAATGTAATCACGACATGCCAAAATTTTGTGTCTCCCGCCGTTTTAAACCAAAAATGAAACTGGGTTTCAGCTTGGAGAAATATGTGGCTGATGTGTCCAGAAAGGAGGAAAATGAAGCCGAACTGCATTAACTGTCAATGCAGCGGCAGTTGTTGCTGTGTTGAAATGTCCTCCTTTTCCATAATGATTCAAATTCGTTAAATCTTAACTTCAGGATCACCAATCTGTAGCGGCAAACACACACAAAGGAATAAGAGGAATGGAACTCTGTGGTAGCTTAAAGAAAGAAGTTACCATCTGGAAAACCCTGACGGGGCAAGTTTCATCAGCGAGACATTGAGGTGACTAATGGTGGTCCCTCAGTTGTGGAAATCCTGGATCAACAAATCACTCTCTGCAAACCCTACAAGAACCTTCCTGAGCGGTAAACATTTACCTTTCAAGCACCAAAACCTGGTGAAATGTATACATGTTCCATTCTGTGCACAGCCGAAGAATTGCCTGTATCCAGAGAACTTGGAAGAAGGAGAAGTGAGATTGAACTGTGAACCAAAGAACTTTTCATGAAATTTAAAAACATTACAAATATGTGCGCTTAGAATTTGAAGGGGGTTAATTTGGGTTAGTTAAGTATAGAGTTAAGTTAAAGTTTCATTCTATTTCCATGTTTAAAGTTGATTAAAAATAACTTCTGTTTTAAAAACCACCTGTCTTGGTGAATGTCTATTCCTGCTGGGTTTTGGGGTCCTTTGGGCTCGAAACAATATTTGCTTAGATAATCACATTGGGCCTGTTCAAAGCAGGAAATGGCTTCTACCAGCAGGAGTTTCTATTTGAGAAAAAATATTGATAGGTGGCTGGCCACATATGTTTCCTAAAAATTAATACCTTCTCTCTCCCTAAACCACATTCAGCCCTGTGACATCTTTCTCCATTGCATTACTGGGACCACCAAGGACCTGACCCATTTCCCATTTCTCCTTGCAATGCCAATATGGCAGCTGCCAATATGGCAGCTGCCAATAAGAACAGACAAATCACATTTTAATTCAGCAAGCAAGATGAAAATCATCTGGACATCCTGCTTAAAAAGAAGGGGAAACAAACCTTTCTAAGTTTGTCACTTCATCTGTAATGGAGCCCAAAGGATCAGACAGATCCCACAATGGTCGCAAGTCGGAGTTTTGCCCCCGTGTGAGGAGCCCTGAAGTCTAAGCGCCTATTTTTAAAATCAAATGATTTGACAAACGAGAACAGAGACACAGGGCACGTAAGACCCAAAATGTGCGAATTAACTTTGTGACTCAGTGTCCATCGGCTGGGGGCAGCCATCTTAATTTCCGTGCGCATGCGCGACTACTCAGATGGCGCTTGCGCAAAAGGTTCGCTTAGTGCCGTCAGTTCGCACATGCGCGAACAGAACGCAAAGTCGCGAACCCACCGCGCATGCTCCAATCAAGCACGTGCAAACCTCCTTCTTGCCCCTCCCCCTCCCGCTGCCAGTTACCCCGCGACCTCCGGCCTCGCCCTGTTGGCGCCACCAGGCCTTGCACCGACGCCTCGGCTCCACCAAATACCCCGCTGGTACCGGCCGATCCCAGATGTGGCCCGGCGGGCTGCGGGTCGCCCGCTTTCCTGGACCGCGCGGCTGAGGAAGGTCCCGGCGCTGCCGCCAACTTCTTCCCGTTCGACGCGACGGACCCCGAGCAGACGACGCCGTCACCAAAGTCCCGCCTCCTCACAGCAAGAGCCAATCAGCCCGCGAACCCGCCCATCAATCTAACCCGACTTCAGCTTCCAATCCAATAGCGGCCTCACCGAATCAGCCCATTGGCTCGCGCAACTGAAGCAACCAATCAGCGAGCGAGGGAACACACAGCCGCACCGAATCAGCATCGCAGGACAGAAAAGAGAGGCAGTCGAAGGAGCAGAAGACCGTTCGGCCCATCCACTTTCTAATACCCCAACTATCAAATCATTGGGAAACACAGGATCACTTTGTGCTGGCTCCTGGATTCCTCTGATCTCAAGAAATACATTGTACCCCAACTACAAGGGAGACCATTTATTATCAAGCACTCCTACATATTTATAACCGCTTCCAATTTAATGGAGGACACAAGTGGTTGTGTCAGCCAGCTGGACCGCCTCGGGGAACCTCATGGAGCAGGCAATCATGGTGAGAAGATAACGCCCCGTGGGAGGCCAGTAATGACCCTACAATGTCAATGTAGACGTGGCTGAACCTACGTGGTGCTGAGTTGAATGTCTGGGGGTGATGCCTTCACGTATGTATGAGTTGAATGTCTGGGGGTGATGCCTTCACGTATGTCTGCATTTTGGTCATTTGGCAGAGTGTTCAGGTCTTGGCCCAGTGACAACCTGTTTCCGGAGGCTCTGCAAGACGAACCTACTGACAGCCATTTTGACAGGACTGATAGCTGGGTGCGTTAGGTTTTGCACCTCATCAAAAAACTGTCATCTCCATGCTGCCGGCATGATGAGGCGGGGTTTGCCATTGAAATGTTGCAGAGGAGCGTCTATTTATCAGGTTCGATGGCAACATCCTCCAGCCTGAGCCTTGAAACTGCTGTCCTGCATGCAAGGATCTCAGGGTCTTCCTGCCGTCACCTTCCTAGGGTGAAATAGTCTATTCCCTGGGACAGGGCCTGGACAGACTTGATTGCAAGGTGAGGCAGTGCATCACCCACGATGTGTTGAATAACTGTAGTGAACTCAGACTCATATGAGAGGAGTAGCTGCTGCCTGGCCGACCACGGGTCCAACACTTTATGGAAGGCAAAAGTTAATGTCTTCTGGTCCATGAAGACTCTGAATTGTCTACCTTCCAAAAAATACCTCAAGTGCCTGACTGCCAGGAACAGCACCAATTGCTCTCAACCAAAGGTGCTGTAGTTGAGTTTGGGTGGCCAGAGGTGTCTGCTAAAGAAGGCCAGGGGCTGCCATTGCCCTTCGATGAATTGTTCCAGTGTGCCTCGTACTGTTGTGCTGGAAGCATCTACTGTGAGAATTTGGGTGTTTCTGGCCTGGCGTGTACCTGAAGGGTGGTGTTGGCCAGTGCGTCCTTGGCCTTCTGGAACCCCTCCAAATCCTCATTGTCCCAGGTAATGTCTTTACCTTTCTCCACAAGATGCGGGCCACTACCGGTATGAATCGGTGATAAAAATTAATCGAACCGGTGAATTCCTACAGCCCCCTTCACTGTGGAGGGAGGTTTGTGGAAGCACTGAACAGCCTCTACCTTTTTAAGGAGGGGTTTAGTTATGTGCCTGTTGATTTGACGCCGAACGTTTCCAGCCTGAACTGGCACTAAGCAAGGTTTATAGTTAGTCCAAATTCCTGCAGACGGGTGCACAGTCTCCTTAGATGGCCTATGTTTAGCTTCATTGCCACCACTTTGACATCTTGTGGTTACTGCCACCCTCTGCTGTTGGAGAATATCCTCCTTGGTCTCAGCCCCTCAATGTGACTAAGAACCCCTTAAAAGCCCCTAATGTTTTGGCCTTCATCACCACTCCTGGCAAGGCATTCCTGGCACCCACAACTCTGGGTAGATACCCCTGATATCTCCCCTAAACCTTCCTCCCTTTGCTTTGGGCAGATGTCATAGTGTTTGCTACTCCCATCTGGATTTCAGGCAGACCAAAGGGCATCTTTCACCGAGTTTCTGGTCTTCCACAGCTCTGGATTTCTGTCTCTGGATGCTCTGCTCAGGGAACCACCCCTATGTATCCCATTGAGTCCTAGAGTCACTGTGTCAGCAATTCTCTGCTGACCACTGCCTGATGGCCTTGTGGTCAAAATTGTTTGTCGATGAAACCATTCCCAGGAAGTCCTGGTGACTGGGACATTGTGTGTCACCAGGGCCAGACAAATCTTTCGCAATACCTGAGCCAGGTAGAACCTCAGCACATAGCAGCTTTTGGTGCCCTTGCTCTTTGGTTCCACGCACAGCCACACACAATCATGGCCATGCTGGTTACACCCTTGCACCCATTGATTGATGACGAACATGGTCCTTCTCCAGACTCTACCCATTTTGGACCCCCACATGAATAGGAAGACTGTTTTCGGAATTGCCAGGGTGAAGGTGTGGGGAAGGGCCACACCTGTCCCACGTGCAGCAGTACTGAGAGTTCCTTGCACCTTGCACCTTGCACCTGGTTATCAGGTTTTCGCCGATTGATAAGTGTTGGGCATCTCTGTGGTTCTCGCTGTCTCCTGGATCTGGGGGTCTCTGTACTGCTCCTGGTCTCCTGGAGCTGGGGGTCTCCAAAGTGCTCACCATCTCCTTGAGTTGGTGTATTTTTCTCCACCAGCCCCACATGACAACCAAGACCCCTGGATGGAGGGCAGAGGCACAGAGAGATCAGAGAGAACACGGTTAGTTTCAACAGGTTGGGGTCCATCCAGGTGCCTGATAACGGGAGGAAACAAAGGGGGAAGGAGGATGCAGGTCATTCGATAGCAGAACATTGCGAGAGAGTGGATTCCTTGGACTCTTGAGGAGAGAAGGTGCTGGTCGATCCATCGGTTTAGGTGGGGAAGGGTATAGACATGGCAGCTGACTGGAATTGTCAGTGGGGTACTGAGACCTGGTGGAGGAGGGGAAGAAGGATGCAGTTGTGTTCTGACAAGAGAGTGCTGAGGGAGAGGCAACATGGGTGGAACCTCAAGACAAGGGTCCCCTGATTGTTTGCAGGAATGGGATCTGTAAAGAGACTCATAGATATCCAGCACAGAGCATCTTTGACCCCCTGCCATCAGGAAGGAGATGTGGAGGAATAAAAGCAGAGCAGCCAGGCAGGGTAATAGCTTCTTCTCACAGGCCGTGAGATTGACAAGGCAACATGAGCTGGATGGGATCAAAGAATGAAAAAGGGGAGAGGAATATGGACTGATTACAACAGCCTGTCCAGCAGGAGAGAGGGGCCGAAGGGCTTGTTTGTATGTTGTCTATCTGGACCAGCCTTTTGCGTTCAAGCTTTAAAAAGCCAACCCATTTTTTAATTTAATAACAATGGTACAGAATGAATCAAGAGACAAGACGTCTGTCCAGCAAGAGCGTCGAAGTCACTTCCTGAAATGGAGGCTCTGGAACCACAGGGAGGTTCTGGCTGCAATGAGGCCTGGCTTCTTCTGCAAGGAGGAGAGGAGAGGCAGGGGAAATGCAGAGGAACGGGTGGTGAGGGGAGGGGGTAAGGATGCCTTCCTCCGTTCACCTCCCATTTCCTCTACCCCGTAGCCCTCCTCATTCCCCTGCCCGTTCCCCTCCCCAACCCCTCAATGCCTGGACTGGTCCCAACTGCTGAAGCGAGGCAACGACCGCACATTTGTAGTAGGTTGTCGGGGCGCCGGTAGCAGGTTCTCCACCTCCCCCGACTGAGATGTTGGTTGGAGTCTAGAAGTTCTTCTTCTTGCTGAGAGCTATTGTCACCCCTCAGAGAGTCCCAAACCTCAGCAGTGGGAACATGGCTTATATTACCCAAAAGTTGTTTACTCATAGCTTATCTCTTTGAATAACTGATTTCATTATCTTCAAGGTCTCCTGACAGTCTGCAACTAGCAAAATACAACTGCATCTCTGGGCCTCATGGTGGAATTTAGATCATGTCTTCTGATTCACATGTATACATTCTTGCATAATCTGGTCGAATTCTTCCATTACAGTTCCATAGAATGAACTTGTGATGTGATTTATAACCACTCTCTAACCTTGTCATGTGAGTGAGTCCCACATTCTGAACTTGTTATATCAGTGAGTTCGACATTGAAAATGTTATGAGAGTGAGTTCCACAGTGTAATCTTGTTTTCTTAGTGAATCCCACATTGTTAATATTATGTTAGTGAGTCCCACAGTGTAAACTTGTTATGTGAGTTATTTTCGCAGTGTGACCTGGTGATGTGAGTGTGTCCCACAGTTTGACATTGTTGTGTCAGTGAGTTCAATATTGAAAATGTAATGTTAGTGAGTTCCAGAGTGTAACCTGGTTATTACACTAACCTTGCTCTGTGAATCAGTTTAAAGTGTTACATTGTTATGGAAGTGAATTTCTCAGTGTCATCCTTGTTTAGTTAATGAGTCTCAGAGTGTAACATTGGGATGTGAGTGAGTTTCACAGTATGACCTTGTTATGTGAGGGATTCCTACAGGATAAACTTGTTATGTGAATGAATTCCACAATATAACCATGTTATGTGTTAGTCAAAAAATGTAAACTTGTTATGTCAATGAGTCCCACAGTGTAATCTTGTTATGTGAATAATTTTCACTGTGTGACCTGTTGATGTGAGTATTTCAAAGTGTGACGTTGTTATGGAAGTGAATTCCACAGTGTCAACCTGTCAAGTTAGTGAGTCTCAGAATGTAAAATTGCTATGTTATTGAGTTTGACAGTGTGGCCTTGGTATGTGAGTGAGTCCCACAGTTTGGCCTTGTTATGTCAACGGATTCGACGTTGAAAATGTAATGTGAGTGGTTTTCACAGTGTGACCTTGTGATATGAATGATTTTTGCAGTGTCGACTTGTTATGTAAGTGAGTTCCACATTCCAGCCATGTTATGTTAATGAGTCCCACAGTGTTTGTTAAGTAAATGTGTACCACAGTGTGAGATTGTTATGTTGGTGACTTCTACAGTGTGACCTTGTTATGTTGGTGACTTCTACAGTGTGACCTTATTAGTTCCACAGTGTGACATTGCTGTGCTAGTGAGTTCCACATTGTAAACTTATTATGTGATAAATTCCCATATTTTAACATTGAAGGAGTTTCCACAATGTAACTTTGTTATTTGAATGAGTTCCACAGAATGAACAGGTGATGTGATTTTTTACCCGCCGTCTAACCTTGTTATGTGAGTGAGTCCCACATTCTGAACTGATTGGATTTCGACATTGAAAATGTTTTGTTCGTGAGTCCCACAGTGTAAAATTGTTATGTGAGTGAATTTCAAAGTGTGACCTGGTGATGTCAGTGCATTTCAAAGTGTGACATTGTTATGTAAGTGAATTCCACAGTGTCAACCTATCAAATTAGTGAGTCTCAGAGTGTAAAATTGGTATGTTATTGAGTTCGACAGTGTGACCTTGTTATGTAAGGTATTCCCACAGTGTAAACTTGTTATGTGAGTGATTTCCTCAGTTGGACCTTGTTCTGTTAAGCGAGTTTGATGTTGAAAATTTTATGTGTGATTTTCACAGTGTGACCTGGTGATATGAATGATTTTCACAGTGTTGACTTGTTATGTGAGTGAGTTCCACAGTTTGACCTTGTTATGTCCATGAGTTTGACATCAAAAATGTAATGTGAGTTGTTTTCACAGTGTGACCTGGTGAGATGAATGATTTTCACAATGTGGACTTGTTATGTGAGTGAGTTCCACATTCCAGTCAGTGAGTCCCACAGTGTAACCTTGTGAAGTAAATGTGTAGCTTAGTGTGAGATGGTTCTGTTCGTGACTTCCACAGTGTGACCTTTTTATGTGAGTCGGTTCTGTTGTGAGATATTGCTGTGCGAGTGAGGTAAATTTATTATGTGAGATATTCCTTCAGTTTAACTTCATTTTTATTTTTTTTTTTATTTTTCACACTATGAACCAACCAAAATACACACAAACATTTCCCTCTTGAATATACACAGTGTAATTTTTCCCCTTTTCCCCCCTCCCTTCCCTCCTTCCTTCCCACCCCCCTCCAAACCCATTAAACATTCAACATATACAATAAACCCATTGAACAATGTCATCACCAATGAAAATAAACAAGAAAATTTTGTCATCTTCTTCTATTTCCATCATTTTAGGGGGTGGAGGTCCGCAGTAGGTCCTCTCTGTTGTGTTCCATGTACCATGAGATATGTTCCATGCACCATGAGTCGCGGGTCAGCCTGCGGCAGGGAGGGGGAATGGGCAACGGTCCTGGCGAGGTCAGACCCCCCCCTGAGTTTCTGCCGGACCCCCTTTGACCTGCTGAGTTTCTCCCGGACCTCCCTTGACCTGCTGAGTTTCTCCCGGATCCCCCTTTGACCTACTGAGTTTCTCCCGGACCTCCCTTGACCTGCTGAGCTTCTCCCGGACCTCCCTTGACCTGCTGAGTTTCTCCCAGACCCCCCATGACCTACTGAGTTACACCCGGACACCCTTGACCTGCTGAGTTTCTCCCGGACCCCCTTTCCTTTCCGTGCCGGTGTCCCAGGACCTTTCCAGGGCAGTCTCTGTACTCAGCACCATGCTGGGATCCCGGTCAGCGGTAGAGGAGCAGGTGAGCGCGGCTAATCCCGATCCAGCCCACGCCACTCCTGAGATTGGCGGGGGGTTCCACCCTACCTGCCCGACCAGCCTCGCTCTCCACGTGTTCTCCTGGCACCCGCCGCTGGTCTGGTGGGAAGGCGCACGGCGGCCGGTGCCCCCATCGCTCGGCGGGGAGCCCCACTCTTCCCTCCGGCGTCCCGACTCCATCTGCAGCTCCAAGAAACGCTGTGCCACTGGGTTTCCGGAAGCTGGGAAGCGGCCTTGGCTTCCCCTGACACCGGCCAGGCCGTGCTGCGGTGGGGGGGTGGGCGGGGGGACATGACAGCGTGTTTATAAAACCACCCACCATTACTTTTCAAGAACCAGGATTTTTCTCTCTCTCTCTCACCCTGGGACACAGCGGTTACTGTGCATTCGCTATACTGGCGCGGCGGCCAGCTGGCCACCTCTAATACATTTTTGATATGATCTTGCAGGCCAAATATAATTATATCTTGGCCCGCGGGCCAGAGTTTGACAGTTGTGCTTTAGTGGATAGAAGTAGTCATTGTACTTCAGGATGTCCAGTCAGGTACAGATTCTCCTTAAATAGCATTTGGCCCAGATGTCTATTCAGTACAAGAATACTTTCGATCTCAGGCAGATTTTGAACAATAACACCATTCATTCTGCAACAACTGGCACTTAATTTTGCCAGTTGTTCAATGGCAAGCGACATGGGGAAAACACCACTGTCAACTCTTCTACCTTAAAGGAGTAATTATATTCAAATGGGCAGTAGATCAAGAGCTGGAAACAGTGAAATCAGACACAGGTGAGTGACTGCTTAAAATGAGAAACATTTGTGTTCATGCTATAGAGTTAAAGGCTACCCAGGAGGAATATAATGTGTTTTCTTGAAGTTTGTGTGCCCTCACCCTGGCGAAGGATGGGGACAACAGACAGGGTTAGAGAATTGATATGGTAGACCACAGGAAGCTCATGTTTAGATCCACAGAGCACAGGTATTTAGCAAAATGTATTTGGTCTTGGTGATATCAAGGTCAACTGAGTCTACCAAATGTAGGAGGTCAGGTTGGATGGGGTGCATGGGAAACTCTGCCTCAACTGGAAGATCTGATTGTGGCCTTGGATGTAAGTGAGTGGAGATGAATGGAAGTTTGGAAATTTCTGCGGTTCCAATGGGGAGTGTGTCAGGTAGTGGTGAGTGGAGAGGGAAGTGCCATTGAGGGAGTCACAGAAAGACGTGCCCATGTGAAAAGAGGATATTAGTGGAGTGGGTTAGATGTAGCAGTTTAGAGGATGGTGCTGAAGTTGGAAGTGTCCAAGGATAATGTGTCAGATGTGGCAGATGATGGGTGGTAACTGAGAAACCTGAGAGATTCTGTCCTTGTTCTGCTGGAGGGGAGGTGGAGTAAGGGCAGAAAGAGAATTGGAGATATGGGTGCAGACTTTATCAATTACAGTATGGGGGAATCTGCATTTGTTGAAGACATTTTGGCTGTTCTGGAGTAGAAAACCTCCTTGGGACTTTTACAGGCCCAGAGGACCCCAAAACTAAGCAGCAATAGAAAATCACCAAGACAAAGGATACTTAAACAAACATCATTTTTAATTTTCTTTAAACAAAAACAGGATCAAACATCACTATTAATGTAACAGCCTAACAGCTTCTAATTCTAAGCGCAGGTGTATTTAAAGTGTATAAAGATCTTTGACACTCCTACAAGTTCACTGGTGTCTATCACCAAGCTCTGGTGCTTAAAAGTAAATGGTTGCCCCTCAGGAAGTCTCTTGTTGGTTTCAGAGAGGGTTCTTGCTCATTGGACACACAAAAACTGATTCCCTCTGATCAGCCACTTTGGTATCTTGCCAAAGAAACTTGCCCCATCAGGGTTTTCCAAATGATAACTACTTCTGCAGATCACCATTGAGTTCCTTTTATTTCCCTTATATCAGGTGAAACATAATTTCTAGCCAGCCATTTCCTCTTGAATGGACAACAAGGTTTTTCAACAGGCTGAACTGAGAACTCACAACCCGTTTTCAAAATGGGGTTTCAACAAGATGCCAGCTTGCCATCTCTCTGTCTCTCTGTCTCTCTCTCTCTCTCTCTCTCTCAAGCCTATTTGGTCTCTCCCCTCTGATTGCAAGACCACATGGCCTTCTTAGAACAGCAAACTGGAACCAGCCAGATTACTGCACCGCACCCAAACTTCTGAGTCCATTCATCTGTTGCTTTAAAAACAATAATTTCAAAAAACATCTGCTTTTGAAATTATTTTGCAAAACAGTCTCCTTGTTTTGCCTTTGCCAAGGGTCTTGGCGTCTGCATGACTCACTCTCAGCAATGCTCTTGCATTTTAATTAAAAGCTGTGTTGTGAAGTGTTTGTGTTTGTTTGTGACCGACACGACTCCTACAATCCATCTCTTTCAAAAACATATCAAAATACAATGTAAAATATATAGTCTGTCACAGGACAGATCGAGCAGAGGAGTTGTGATAAAATCAGTGGCGTCCTTGCAAAAATAAAGTGGGAAGAGATATAATCCAGGTAGGTCTGGTGAGTGGAGTTTGTAATAGTTTGAAACTTGAACCTCTCTCTCTATTTCAGGAGACAATTTACTGTCATGTAATGAAAAAGTGTCATTTCACACAAAATTGCTTTTTTCCTGCTGTGAGGCAGACAGATTCGCCATTGTAAGAAATTGCTTGAAATGCCTCTTGCACTCAGAGAAAGAAGCAAAAGAGAGTCGTGCTCTCCCCCCACCCACCCCCACCACCCTGAACCCTGGGCCAAGTCACTGAGGGTCTGTGGATTCTCTTTCAATGCTCACAGACCAATCCAAGTTATTGGCAATGCGAGCTCCAGTTTTGAACTTCTGACACAATTAGGAACTCTTTCGCACCCACTCGTATCCCAGGGCTGAAACCTGACACTCTTTTAGCCAGTTCAACCAATCTCTTGCAATCAACGGCCTGGTGTGAGTTCCTTGACTGCTTTCCCCAGAACCCCACAGCCTGCGTGTGTTACTCTCCTCAAGTCACGAACAGCTTGCCACCTATGTGGGTCCTTCAGCTGCAGAACGTCTCGCTGGTCTGCTTCCATGGTCACCGACCTGTGGATTGAATCCTCTGCTTCTCAGATGTTGGTGGGGTGTGGTCTTGTTTTCTGGTGCCCTGTGCCAGTCCTCCGCTTTCCCAGAGTTTGCGGTGGCGAGGAAATCTAACACATCTAAATAAAAATTTTACAACTTAGAGGAGAATCTCACATGACTAGAGGGATGGAAAAGACCTTATTACAAATTGAAGCCTAATATTTGAATATTCAGGTGACAAATTTGCAACTACAATTGGAGGAACTAAATGTGTGGTTTGGCCATTCATCGCCTGTTCTCTGGGGGCTACCAGTGGTTCTACACTATTCTTCTTTTCTTCACTACATAAGGTAACTTTGATTAGAGGGAGAGGTTGGATTAGACCTAATTTTTAGGTTTTTTTCGTTTTAGCAGTTAATTTTTTTTCTTTTTTCCTTCTATTTAATTTATTTCAGTTAATGGGTTTGACGGTGTTCTATAGATTATTTCTGATCAATTGTTTTTGAGGTTAATGAAACAGTTTGCCATTGTGTTCAAGATGGTTAAAGGAGAGAAAGAGTAAACACTCTTTATTCTGAATAAGATGGCATCTAAAGGATGACATGGTTGGTGTGGAAATTAGCACAACACCTTTACAGCACCAATGGTTGGGACCGGACCTGGGTTCGGGTCCTGCACTGTCTATAAAGAGTTTGAAAGTCTTCCCTGTATCTGCGTGGGTTTTCCTCAGGGGCTCTGGTTTCCTCCATCTATTCAAAATGTGCAGGGGGTGTAGGTCAATGGGGTGTAAATTGGGCAGCATGGCTTCAGGGCATGAGATGTTCTGCTACCGTGCTGTATGTCTAAGTTAAAAATTAACCGAATATGCAATATAAACGTAACTCATTTTATGGCATCGCGCGCTCATGTGCCTTCTCATAACATTTACTGGGTGATCTCTAAAATTTCTTGATTGATCAAGAACAGTCTCTACTCCTTTCTGAAACCTCTCATGCCTGGGTTCATCCCGATATCCATGTGTGTGTCCTCTCACCAAATTGTTTAAGAATCAGTGACCATAACTAAATCTTTCAGGTTCACATCCTTCCTCCCAGTTTTGTAGTGGAGTCTAATTCTTTGAATGATATTGCCATTACATGTACAATATAGATGTTGTATTTAAAATATAAAACAATCCACATCAATCATCAAGCTGCCATTTACACCTACCTGAGGGATGTGAGAGGACATCAGTACCCAGAGGAAACCCATGGAGTCAAAATTGTAAGGTTTGGAGTAGAGTGGATGAAAAACCAGAAGGCAATTGATGTGTTATGTTGTCTTCTGTTCAATGGATGAGCCTGGCTCGACATTTATCTCGATGCAGTTTTTTTGGAAGTTTATTTAAGAATTTTACAGAACCAAGAAAAAATACAAAGTTTAATCTAAAACTACCCTCTACTACCTCCCACCTCCCTCCTCCCCCTTCTAATCTATCCCAGCCCCTATAACCCTCACCCCTACGAAGCTTATATTAAAAAACTCAATAGCATCGTCTCATAACAGACTGTTACGGTGTGACATCCATTTACATCTTGCAACACGTATAAGGCTTTTACTTAACATCTCAACCCATACATTCCAAATACCAACTTCACATCTTTATAAAAAAAGAATAATTATTTTGCAAATTATACGTTATTTTCTCTAAGTAAATACATGATTGAATTTCATTGTGTCATCTATAAATACTCAATTCGACATCATTTTTCCAAGTTGCAGCTATACATTTTCTAGCCACTGCTAATTCTAAACGAATATATGCAATTTGAGGTTTCTCCAAGCGTAAATTTGCCATAATTGTATTCATGTATCCCAGTAATCATACCCATGGATCCACATATAAATCTATTTGAAAAGAACTCGCAAAAATTTAATCACTTTTTACCAAAAGGGCTTCAACTTTAAACATTCCCACGCTGAGTATAAAAAAAGTACCTGTCTGATCACCAAATCAAAAACACAAATCTGACCCACTAAATCCATATTTTGTCAGTTTTTCAGGAGTTCAATATAACTGATGCAGAAAGTTATAACTAACTAAACTATATCGTACATTAATTAATTTCATAACACTAACCAAACACATGTAAGACCACTCATCCACAGAAATAGGAACACATAAATCCTTCTCCCATTTATCCTTTATTTTAAATATATCTACCTTTTTCATCTTTTCTTGTAATAACATATCATTTCGGAAACAAATCCCTTCTTTCCCCTTATCAACAATTAATCTCTCAAATTTCATTTGACCAGGTTATACTAAAATTTCTACCAAAGCATTCTAATAATAAATCTTGTACTTGATAGTAAGCAAATAAAGTATTTTGTGATATTCCAAATTTCTCTCTGTCTATTAAACCAAAGAAGTGAATCTACTTCAAAACAGTCCTCCAATAATATCACTTCTTTTGATTCCCAATCTTTCAAATAAGAATTATTCATAGAAAATGAAATTGTCTGATTCTGATATAATGGTGTCTTAGCTGAAATCTTACCTTTCGATCCTATAAACTGATTCCATTTATACCATTCTCCTATCAAATGTTTCAATACTGTCAGTTGATACTACTGCAAAAGCAGAGGATTCCATTTATATATAAAATAATGTATTGTTCTTTCTTGTATTTGATCCATCTCCACATTCACCCACATCGGAGGTTGGTCAATATCAAACAATCTATTCATCTTTAATTGTGCTACTTGATAATAATTTTGAAAATGTGGAATTGATGACCTCCCAAAACATACCTCCATGTCAACATTTGCATAGAGACTCTAGACAACTTACCTTTCCATAGAAAGAAACAATCTGCTTTATTTAATTCCTGAAAGAACTTTCCCGGTATAACACTCAGAATAGATTGAAACAAATACTGAATGCGTGGATATATACTCATTTTAATACAATTTACCCGTGTTAACAGTGACTCCTTCCATCTATTTAAATCAAAGTTAATCTTATTTAATAATGGTACATAATTTAAGCTGTATAAATTTTGATACTCTTTATCCATTATTATGCCCAAATAATTTTATTTGACCATTTAAACTTCATAAGTTGTTTACAATCTGAATAATCTCCATCTGATATTAGTAATATCTCACTTTACTTTATAGCCTGACATTACCCCGTATCTTTTCAACAAATTTTGTAATGGTTCGAAAGAATTCTTAGGTTGAGACAAATATATCAACACATCATCTGCAAACAGATTAATTTTATACTCTTGCCCACCAATTGTAATTCCCTTAATATTCATTTCTTGCCTAATTGCTTGGTTCTATAACTAATGCAAATAAGGCTAGTGACAGCGGACGACCCTGTCTAGTGGATCTAAACAAATTGAATGCCTGCAAAATCTGTCCATTTGTCACCACCCGAGCAGGAGTATTAGTATATAATGCCTTAACCCAACTGGTAAAGAGTGGTCCAAATTTATATTTTTCTAACACCTTAAATAAAAATTCCACTCCACACTGTGGAAAGCCATTTCCACGTCTAGCGCTAATATCATTGTCTGGTTGAGTTGTCTTGAAGCATTAATTATTGTAATTAATTTAGTAATATTATCAGCTGAATACCTGTCCTTGATAAATCCTGCTTGATCCACATGTACTAATTGCGGTAAAAGGTTAGCCAATCTGTTTGCTAAAACCTTTGCTACAATTTTGTAATCTACATTCAATATTATTATTTATTAATATTAGTCTGTATGACACAACTTTTAATGGATCTCTGTCTTTCTTTGGGATGAGTGTTATTAATGCCCTTGAAAACGATTCTGGAAATAAACCTGTATCAGTGGCGAGCTTCAGTACATCAGAATATTCCGGAAATAACAAATCATAAAAATTTCTCTAAAATTCCAATGTAAATCCATCTTCTCCAGGTGATTTTCCACTTGGCATAGATTGTAACGCCTCCTTAAGTTCCAAATCAGTAAATGAACCATCCAAAGTCTTAATATCCTCTTCCTCTAATAAAGGTAAATTTAAATTCGACAAAAAACAATCAATCTGCTCCATATCCGAATTCCCTTCAGATAAAGTCCCGATGAAATGTACAAAATTCATCATTAATATCCTGTGGTTTATGTTATCTCTGAATTTCTCCTAACTGCATTCTAGGCACTTGTTCAGTTTCCAATTGCTAAGTTAAAACCGTATGTGCTCTGTCCCTCAACTCATAGTAGAGCTGTTTCCATCATTGAATTATTTTTTCACAATTGTATTATAACAAAGCTTCAATTTGGACAACTGTATTTTATTATCCTCAGTTGAATTTTTCTGAAATGTCTTCTCTAATGTTGCAATTTCTTTCTCTAAGTCCTGAATTTCTGCTATATATTGTTTCTTCACTTTTGCTGTGTAAGTAATAGTTTGACCTCGTAAATATCTTTTTTAAAGTATCCCATAACATAAAATTACTTTGAACTGATCCCTTATTCGTTTCTAAAAAAACCTAATCTGATCTCTTACAAGCGTAATAATTTCAGGTTTTTTTTAACAACATTTCATTAAATCACCAACAATAACAGGTTTCCACCATCTCTGCGATACTACGTGAAATTAACAATAATGAGTGATCTGACAGAATCCTACTCTTATACTCAGCCTGTCTGATTCGACCCTGCAAATGGGCTGATACCAAAAAAAACTATTCTTGAAACCGAATCATGACGTGAGAATAAAAGGAAAAATCCTTTTCGGTCGGATTCCTCTGTTCCCATATTTCCACTAAATTTAAATCCCCCATCAACTCAGTTATTCTTTTCGCCATTTTGTTTTTTTTTCACAATTTTTCGAGATTTAATCAACAACGGATCCAAACAACAATTAAAATCTCCTCCAACCATAATATTCTCATTGATTGATTCAAATATAAAAATGCATCAGGAACAAAGTGAACATCATCTTCATTCAGTCCGTACAAATTCATCCAAGTCCAAGCCTCTGAAAATAGTTTCCAATTAACCTTCAAAACCCTCTCTACATGAGCAGAAAAAGATTCTAAAAAGGCACCTTTTTATGTATCTCCCGATAGTTTTTACCTGGCCCACCAGGAGTCACTGTTTTCACTTTTGTACATGGTTTTTCATTGTTTGAGAAGATTTTATAATTTGCAATGTTTTCCCGGGAATTTTAACAGCTCTTGGCTAATATTGTGAACTCCGAGTTGCGCACATATTGAAATATGAAAATAAAGTATCTATTTTGAGGAACAGAAGGAAATGACACTGCTGGTGACACATCTCAGAGAGCAAAGGTGCAGGAAGGGGGAACATTGCAGAGTGCGTCGAAAGAACCAAACACTTGTTGATCCAAACCAAGACTTTTATTAACTAAAAGACTGGAGCATATCATAAGTGGGTCGACCAGTCCAGAATGACCTGGTCTGGCTAGGAGAAATCCTTTAAGACCTGCCAGTAGGTGTGGCTACACTCTCAGCCAATCACAGTCATCCTACAGTACACTCTGGACAGATACACATTGGTGTTAGAATCTGTACTATCAGGGGGAATGACCAGAAGGCAATTGCTGTGTTATGTGGCTTTCTGCAGGTGTGCAGAAATGCTGGGAAACAATTCTGGGGGCCATCTCTTTTTCTTCACCCGTTACAGAGCAGCAGGTAGCTGGGAGAAAACAGCAAGGCTGCAGAGAGACAGATAGATTAGGAGAATGGAAAAAGAAGAGGCCAGTGAATTCCAAAGTAGGAAAATGTCTGGTCATGAACTTTGGGAGAAGGAATAAAAGGGCAGATTATTATTGCATAGGGTGAACATTCAAAATTCTGGGGGAGATGGACCTTGGCATCGCCGTGCAGGATGCCCAATAGGTTAACTTCCATGTTGGTGGTCAATCAGCTGATTGGAATGTTGGTATTCATATCGCAAATAATAGGATATAAGAGCAGGGATGTGATGTTGAGGCTTAAGAAGGCACTGGCGAGGCAGCACCTGCAGTAGCGGAGAGAGTTTTGGGCTCCTTATTGAAGAAAGGATGTGCTGGCATTGCAGAAGATTCACAAGAATGATTCCTGGAATGAAAGGATTAATATATGAGGAAGGTTTGATGGATCTTGGACTATACTCCTTGGTGTTCAGAAGAATGATGAGTGGTAGGGGTCCTAAGAAGCACTTCGAATGTTGAGAAACCTGGATACAGTAGATGTGGTAAAATTATCTCTCATGTTAGAGGAGTCAAGGACGAGAGAGCACAACTTCAGGGTTGAAGGATTCCCACTAAAAACAGAGGTGCAGAGGGATTTCTTGACACACAGACTGCAGAACCTCTTGAATTTTTTAACTGGTGGCTGCAGTGACCAAATCATTGGGTGCATTTAATGCACTTCAACTCTGTCTGCTGCAACAGGGTGGATCTCCCAGTGGCCACCCATTTCAATGCTTACATGGCTGACCGTGGACTCAAGCACATTTAGATTCTGATGAAAACAATTCATTAAATCAGTAAAAGTTCAACCACAGCAACTGCTGGAATATAAGTTATACAAAACTGCTGGAAAAAGCAGGTCAGGAAGCAGAGAAACCAAGAACTGGAGAAGTAAGAAAACAAGTGTATTTGAATTGACAGGCTGGAGAAAACACAGAATAGGTGTTGGGAAATTTGCAAAGAAAGTCCTGGCCAAATAATGTAAGAAGCAGCCAAGTGGAACCACAAGATGCCCCTGTTATGCAATTTTCCCAGGTGGCACATTTTTGTGGCCTTGTCTTGAGATGTGCATCTATATGTGGTGCTTAAAAACCCACCGTTAAGCTGGAGGAGCTCAGCCCGGATTTTCAGTGTCCATAGGAGATCAAGATATGTTCCCAACATTTCAGTCCTGAGCCCTTCTTCAAGGAATGAGCCAGATACAGGAACTCTTAGAAAAGGCACTTTCAGGTGGCCAAATGCCCCACTTGTAAAGCCGCATATAATGGCAATATGGGCTGCCGGAAGGCCACCTGAATGCGCAGGATGCGCCTGCCAAATGAACTTGGTAACCCTCTTCCGAGAGGTATAATCGGCACAACACAGAAATGCTGTGGTGCCAGGTGGAGGTGTTTGTTGTGTTTACCATTTTTGTTTTTGTTCTGCGGTGTTCAAGTGTGGAGTGTATTTGCAATGTGATTTGTCCGTTCCATGGTTTACATCTAGTTTAAACATAATGTGAAATGTTTACATTGCTATATCGAACTCAGATATTTATGAAGCAATAAGATTTCTCAAAAAATGTTTTTTATTACATTTTTGACAAGCACACAAGTCTCATTTATATGCAACCATTACTTCACGAGAACACATAACATGCCAGGCAGTAGGCTCATGTTGTCGCATTGGGTGGGGAGGGTGGAGGGGGGAACAAGTTGTGGAAATTAGGAGCTAGGTGGCAGGGTCATACCCTTACAGGATGGACAAAATGGCAGAATGGATGGCCTGGTGCCCATGGGCCTGCTGATTGTGACAATCTGTGCTAATGGGTGCAGGACCATCTGCTTCAACCAACGTCCACTCTGACAGAAAGTCTTCCTTGTTAATCTCACATATATTGTGCAGGACACAGCGAGCAAACACAACACCTGGGACTAAGGTGGTAGAGATATCCAGACGGTTGGATAGGCACCACCGGCAGCCATTTAGACGGCAATATGCATGTTCCACCACTATCCTTGCAGAATTAAGGGCCTTGTTAAATCTTTGCTGATCCAGATCCAGTCCTTGGTGCTGTGTGAACCCCTTCATCAGCCAGTTTCGTAGTGGATATGCCAGATCACCCACAAGATGCGCTGGAACCTTTACTCCATTAACATTCTTGGACACCTGCAGGCACAACAATGGAGAATGTTGTTAATTCATACTCATGACCGTTGACACAATAAGCATACATAAGATTGACACATGAAGCTTTGTAGGGTGAACACTCACGTCAGGTGGGAAGTGGTATCCGCCCTGGTCCTCTTCCTTTCTATACAGAGGAGAGTTGGTAAGCACTCGGGCATCATGGGTACTGCCCGGCCAACAAACACATCTGAGAAGCTGTAACGTGAATGGAAAGCACAGTGAAGTGATAGACATTGAGATGTGATGTGATAAAGACCAATAAAGGCTTAGCTCACCAGAATCTGTGGTCAACCACTGCTTGCAGAACCATTGAATGCCAGCCTTTGCGATTGTAGTAGGCTGCAGCATGCAAGCTGGGGGCAATAATGGGAATATGTGATCCATCAATGGCACCGGCACACATTGGGTATCCCCTTTGCACCAAGCTGTCATTGGTCTCCTGGAGACGTGTTCCAATGGGCAGGGACATGAGACGTTTACCGAGGAACTTCGTCAAGGCGGCCGTCACCACCTGCACCACCATGCACACGGTGCTGATGCCTATTCCAAAGATGGGACTGATGGATCGATACTCACAAGGGGTGGCATACCAGCGCAGAGCCACAGCTAATCGAAATCCCGGCTCCATGGTTGCTGCGCCTGGTCTATGCGGCTTCAGGTGAGGTTCTTAGAGTTCCAGCACGAAGTGAAAGGTGCCATGCGACATACGAAAGTGTTTCCTCCATTCAGCAACATCAAATTTGGTGTGGTCATTTCTCCAGAACTCAGTGCCCTGGGATCAGTTCAACCTCCAGAGAGACCCATGTGTCACTGACAAGCATCATTCACCTTCGTCTGTGAACAATGGTGGGCGAAACCTCTGAGCAGAAACAATTTCAAGCTGGCACTGGAAGGTGTTGTTAAGGTTACTGAACGCTTACTGTAGCTTTTGACAATTCACATCTGATAGGTAATAGACTCAATCAGCTGTGTTTGGGCGGGAAACCAATATATGAATGGGCTGCCTTTTGGAGGTTGGGACCCTGTTGGGAAGAATTGATCATTGAACCCTGTCTGGAAGATTTGCTGGCCTAAAGACTTGTATTTTCTCACCCACTCTGGAAGCCTGTGAGTGAGTAAAACCTATACTGGTTGTATTTTCATCGGAATTTATAGCTATCCTATAAATACAAACTTCTCCATGTCCGCCACAAGAGTGGGGATCTCCCAGTGGCCACCTGCTTCAATTCCCCATCCCATTCTCTTGCTGACAGCCTGTTCATGGTCTTGTCGTGACTGCAAAAGGTGGTGCTACTGAAATGAAGCACCTCCACACAGCATGAAGTGAACCAGTAACTGCCTTTATATGAACCTCTCGTGCTGCTTTTAGGGGACGACCTCATTCCTCTCTGGGGTGCGCTGGTCTAGGGGAGTGATGTCAGTGCGTTGCGGAGTTGCTGCAACCAGGATGTGGCGACATCTCCCAGGCAACATGTGTCACCAAATGCATGCTTCTCATGAGAAGGGAAGGGGGGCCTATGCCATCTTGTACCAACTGACTGGGACAGCGATTCGGCCCGCCTGACCACATGGTCGCTCGGCCTGCTATGAAAAACCTCATCCCTATCACATCCAATTAACACCTTTTGTTGGGCTGGATTTGTCCCCTAACCAGAATTCTGAGCCTTTCTGAGATTTCCTGCTTCTGGGTTATTCTGTTTATTCCTTGAAGAAGGGCTCAGGCCTGAATGCTGGAAAGAATAGCTGAGTTCCTTCAGCATGTCAGTGTGTTTGTAATTATAATCACAGCGTCTGCAGACTTCTGTGTTTCACTCATCTTTATTTGTAATACAAAGAACTGATGTTGGCAGTGGTGGTGGGGAGAGAGTGGGGGGTGGGGAACCATCTGATGGCATCCTCATTAGTACCTGGACCTACCACTTTGTGTCAGCCTATCCCAACAACTGGGAGCTACAACCCTGCGACAGTTCCCATAGAATTAGAGGACTAACAGTAGATCTGTGTGGAAAGAACAACCTTAGCTGCTTCTTGCCCTTTCGTGTAAGACTTTATTCGTAATAAATGATCGACCACAAAAAACCCTGTTCCAAGTCTCTTTCAGCCCTTAGTATCATGTCCATACATTCCCATCATTGAACATTTTACATGCGCTCTCTGTTTGCACTCGGATGGTGAGTGGGAGCAGTTCCTTTGGTGCTTCAACCTTCTCCCGACCCCTGCACAGAAGCTGTTCTTCATCCTGCTGATGCTGGTTCTGATCCTTCTTTCTCTTCCTTGATGGGAGCAGCTGAGAGATGCTGTGGGCAGGGTCAAAGGGCTTCTCCAGGATTTGGCATGGCCTCTTCAGACAAGGATCCTGCTAGATCACACTGATGGGGAAGAGGGAGACTCCAGTGATCCTCTCTGTTGCTCTGAGGGTCCTGTGGATTGACTCCAATCCATTTCTCTGCAAGGACCCTCTCATCCAGTTTAGTTTGTACTTGTGTGGTGTTTCAAGGTCCCTCGGCCTGACGGAGATTGCCGATTCTATCGCATCTGCTGATTCCAAACGACCTTAGTTCCTCCGTCCTGTCGGGTCAGTCCGATTTAATGTTTCTCATCTTTTGTTTGATTTTTTAAGATTGTGTAGTGGATGTGTGTGGGGTATAAGTGCATGGGTGCTTGTGGGTGGGTATATGTGTGAGCGTGTGTAAGAAGGGGTGTGAGGGACAGTGTGTGTGTGTGTGTGTGTGTGTGTGTGTGTGTGAGGGAGTGGGAGTGTCTGTTGGCATTTGGGTGTGTGTGGTAGTGTGTGTGTGCGTGCATGTATGTGGGGGTTTTATTTACAGTGAAAAAGTATATACAGAATATTTACAATATATACAGAATATATACAGAAGAGTGAACAAATATATACAAATATATCAATGATCAAATATATACAGAACATATGTACAAAGCACAACATCGACGTCAAATGAAAAGAACTCGACAAAATTATCTCACTTATCGAACACGTCCCTGATATAAAAGCACATCTACCAATTTGCCCCGAAATAGTTGGGGTTGTGTGTGGGATTTGGGATGTGTGTGTGGAGTTGTGTGGAATTGGGTGTGTGTTTGTGGACTGCATGTTCGGGTATTGGGGTGTTGGATGGAACGTGTGAGTGGATGTGTGTGGTGTGTGTGGGTGAGATTGTGCAGTGGATGTGTGTGGGTTATATGTGCATGGTTGCTTGTGGGTGGGAATGTGTGTGGGAATGTGTGTGGGCGTGTGTAAGAAGGGGTGTGGGGGAGGGTGTGTGTGTGAGGGTGTGTGTGCAGATATGTGGGGCTTTTGTTTACAGTGAAAAAGTATATACAGAATATATACAATATATACAGAATATATACAGAACAGTGAACAAATATATACAAATATATCAACGCTCAAATATATACAGAACATTTGCACAAAGCACAACATCGACGTCAAATGGAAGGAACTCGACAAAATTAACTCACTTATGGAACACGTCCCTGATAGAAAAGCACATCTTCCAATTTGCCCCAAAATCATTGGGATGTGTGTCTGGAGTTTTGTGGGATTGGGGTGTGTGTTTGGGGTCTGCATGTGGGGTTATGGAGGGAATGGGTGAGGGGTTGTGTGTGGGGTGTGTGGGTAGGATTGTGTGGTGGATATGTGTGGAGTGTATGTGCTTGGGTCCTTTTGGGTAGGTATGTGTGTGGGCGTGTGTAAGAAGGGGTGTGAGGGAGGTTGTGTGTATGTATGTGTGCGTGTGGGAGGGTGTGGGAGTGGGTATGTGTGCGTGTGTGCATTTCCTTCTTTCCATTTTCCATAAGTGAACAAATATATGCAGACATTTGTACAAAGCACAACATCGACGTCAAATGGAAGGAACTCGACAAAATTATCTCACTGATAGAACATGTCGCTGATATAAAAGAACATCTTCCAATTTGCCCCGAAATAATTGGGGGGACCTATCCTGAACGATTTTCAGAACCTTTCATTCTAAATCCCGACTTCCAGACCCATATTATATTCGTCTAGGAACAAAGTCTACTTTAAATACAAGAATCTGGTTCGGAGACGGGATTAAGGGGAGAGGGAGAAAAGAGATTCTATTGGAGTGTGGATGTGTGTGTGTGTGGGGTCACTGTGGGAGTTGTCTGAGTGTGTGGATTGAGTGTGTGGCAAGTGGATGTGAGAGGTTTGTGTGGGGTGAGTGTTTGGTAAGTGTGGGGATGTGGGGTGTGTGTGTAAGTGGGAGTGTGTGTGGGAAGTGTGTGTAAGTATGTGGGTGTGTGGGGTGTGTGTGGGAATTGTGTGTGGTCTGTTTGTAGTGTGGAGTCAGTGTGGAAGGTGTCTGAGTGTGTGGGAAGTGTGTTTGTGGGTGTGTGTGAGAGGTGTGTGTGGGGTGTGTGTAAGTGGGAGTGTGTGGGTTGTATGTGAGGATTAGTGTAGGGGGCTGTGTGGGGGTGTCTGAGTGTGTGGATGGGGGGTGAGAGTGTGTGGGATTGGTGGATGGGGGTGTGGAGGGGAGTGTGTTGTGGGGTATGTGTGTGGGAGTGTGTATGAGGGGTATGTGTGTGTGGGTTATGTGTGGTGTGTGTTTGTGAGGGATGTGTGTTTGTGGGGGGTGGATGTGTAGGGAGTGCGGTGTGTGGGGGTGGGTGTGTGTAAGGTGTGTTAATGTGGTGTGTGTGTGTGAGGGATGGGTGTGTGTGGGAAGTGTGTGTAGATGTGTGTTTGTGAGAATATGTGTAGGGGGCAGTGTGGGGGTGTCTGAGTGTGTGGATGTGTGGGTGGGGGGTGAGAGTGTGTGGGATGGGTGGAGAGATGGTGTGGAGGGGTGTGTGTTGTGGGGCATGTGTGAGGGTGTGTGTATGAGGGGTGTGGGTGTGGGTTATGTGTGGTGTGTGTTTGTGAGGGATGTGTGTTTGTGGAGGGTGGATGTGTAGGGAGTGGGGTATGTGGGGGGTGGGTGTGTGTATAGTGTGTTAGTGTGGGGTGTGTGTGTGTGAGTGATGGGTGCGAGAGGGGTGTGTGTGGGAAATGTGTGTAGATGAGTGTTTGTGAAGATAAGTGTAGGGGCTGTGTGGGGGTGTCTGAGTGTGTGGGTGGGGGGTGAGAGTGTGTGTGAGATGGGTGGGTGGGTGTTGTGGAGGGGTGTGTGTTGTGGGGTATGTGTGTGGCAGTGTGTGTGGGTTATGTGTGGTGTGTGTTTGTGAGGGATGTGTGTTTGTGGGGAGTGGGTGTGTGGGGAGTGGGGTGTGTGGGGGTGGGTGTGTGTATGGTGTGTTAATGTGGTGTGTGTGTGAGGGATGGGTGTGTGTGGGAAGTGTGTGTAGATGTGTGTTTGTGAGAATATGTGTAGGGGGCAGTGTGGGGGTGTCTGAGTGTGTGGATGTGTGGGTGGGGGGTGAGAGCGTGTGGGATGGGTGGAGAGATGGTGTGGAGGGGTGTGTGTTGTGGGGCATGTGTGAGGGTGTGTGTATGAGGGGTGTGGGTGTGGGTTATGTGTGGTGTGTGTGAGGGGTGTGTGTGTGGTTGTGAGGGGTGTGAGTTTGTGGGGGATGGGTGTATGGGGAGTGTGTGAGGGGTGTGGGTTTGGGGTGTGTGTGGGGGTGTGTATGTGTGAGTGGGTGTGTGTGGCAGGGTGAGTGTGTGTGTCAGTGTCTGTGTGGGGCACCAACGTATATAGGACATGGCAAGCATTGCATGCGCCCCCACCCTGCTTGTCAGCGCTACTTCCATCCCCATACTTGTCAATGATGACGTCATCTTGCACCCCTTGACACATCAGCGATGGCACCAACCTCCCTCCCTCCATCAGCGATGGCTCCAACCTCCCTCCCTCCATCAGCGATGGCACCACCCCCCTCCTTCCATCAGCGATGGCACCAACCTCCCTCCCTCCATCAGCGATGGCACCAACCTCCCTCCCTCCATCAGCGATGGCACCACCCCCCCTCCTTCCATCAGCGATGGCACCAACCTCCCTCCCTCCATCAGCGATGGCACCACCCCCCTCCCTCCATCAGCGATGGCACCAACCTCCCTCCCTCCATCAGCGATGGCACCAACCCCCCTCCCTCCATCAGCGATGGCACCAATCCACCTCCCTCCATCAGCGACGGCACCAACCCCCCTCCCTCCATCAGCGAAGGCACCACCCCCCTCCCTCCATCAGCGACAGCACCAACCCCCCTCCCTCCATCAGCGAAGGCACCACACCCCCTCCCTCCATCAGCGACGGCACCAACCCCCCTCCCTCCATCAGCGACGGCACCACCCCCTCCCTCCATCAGCGATGGCACCAATGCCCTCACCCACACCTCCCCATGGGTCAGCGACTGCACCAATGCCCTCACTTCCACCATGGGCGCTATTTTGGGGTTTGTGTGTGTGGGGAATTTGGGTAAGTCTCTGATGTTTGGGGATGTGAGTATGGTGTGTATGTGTGGTGGGTTAGTGTGTGTTGTGGGTTAGAGTGTGGGGTGGATTTGAGTGTGGGGGTTGTTTGTGTTTGTGTGGTGTTTTTGTGTGTGAGTTTGTGTGTGTTAGGGGTTTTGTGCTTGTGTGGTGTTTATGAGTGGGGTTTGTGTGTGTGTGGGATTTGAATATAGAGAGTGTGTGTGGGTATGGGATGTGTGGCTTGTGTGGGGTTTGCATATGGAGGGTTGGTGTGTGTGTGTGTGTGTGTGTGTGTGTGTGATATACGTGGAGGGAATGTGTGTGTGTGTCTGTGTGTGAGCGCATGAGTGTGGGGGAAATATGTGTGGGGTGGTGTGGGTGGGTGGATTTGCGGGTTTGTGTGTGAGGGGGTTGTATGAGGGAGTGTGTGTGTGGGCGTATTTATGGCTTGTGTGTGTGTGTAGGGGTATGTGGTTCGGGATGTGTGTGTAGGGCCATGTGAGTGGGAGTGCATGTGTGAGGGACTTGTGTGGGAAGGTGTTTGTGCAGGGTCGCATTAGTGCGTGTGCATGGTGGGATTTGTCTGGCAATGTTTGTGTCAAGGGTGTGAAGGGTGTGTGTGCGGAGAAATAAGTGTGGCAGTGCATGCGAGGGAGAGAGTGTGTAGGGGGAATGATTGGGAATGGGTTTGTGCGTGGGTTGTGTGTGCAGGGGTGTGAATGCGGTGGTGAATATGGAGGGGCGTCCATGTGCTGGGTGTGTATGTGGGGTATGTGTTTGGGGGATGGGTGGAGGTCTATGAATCGGTGTGTGTGTGGTTTGTGTTGGGTGTGTGTGGGACGGGTATGTTATTGTTTTTGTGGGGAAGTCTGTAGGGTTATGATTGTGTGGGGTGTGTATGTGGGGAGTGAGTGGGGGATGTCCATTGGGGCCATGTTTTTTGGGGCAGATGTGTAGGGTTGTATTGTGTGAGTGTGCGTGTATGTGTGTGTGTAGGTGGGTGTTGATTTTGTGTTGGTTGTGTGTGGGAGGTGGTCAAGTGTGAAGGTGTGTGTGTGTTTGGGGGTGTGTGTGAGAGGTATATGGGGTGTGGGTGGGTGTGTGTGGGGGGGACTGAGTGTGAGAGGATGTGTGTACGGGTATGTGTGTGGGAGGTTTATCTGTGTAGGGGTTGTATTGTGTGAGTGTGCGTGTATGTGTGGGATGTGTGGCTGGGAGTTGATTTTGTGAGTTGTGTGTGGGAGGTGGTCATGTGTGAAAGTGTGTGTGAGGGGTGTATGTGGGCGGTGTTTCTGGGTTGTGCGTCGGGGTATATGTGTAGGTGTGGTGTGTGGGAAGGGGATTGTGGGTGCATTGGGTGTTTGTGGAGTGAGGGTGTGGAAGGTGTGTATGAGTGTCGAAGGGTGTTTGTGTATATCTGTCAGAGGTTGTGTGTGGGGGAGTATGTGTATGGGGGATATGTGTGTGTGTGTGCGCAGAGTGTATGTGTGGGAGTTTGTGAGCGTGAGGGTGTGTTCCTGGGATGTGTATGTGTGTGTGGGGTGTGCATGTGGGAGGTGTGTGATTGTGGGGGGTGTGAGTCGGGGTTTGTATGTGTGGAATGTGTGTCTGGGGATGTGTGTTGGGGGTTGTGTGTAGGGTGTGTGTGTGGGAGGTGTGTGATTGTTGGGGTATGTGTCTGGGGTATGTGTCTCGAGTGTGTTGCAGTTTTTTCAGGGGGGGGTCTAGTGTTTTTTATTGTTGGTTGAGGGTTTTTGTTTAAGTTAATTGTGAAAGATTGGGTGCCATTGTGTAAGTTGTAATAAGTAATTTAAGTTTTACAATTGTTAATGTTAAGGGTTTAAATCACCCAATAAAAAGGCAATGTGTGATAGATTATATTAAGAAGCTAAAAGTAGGGATCGTGGCAAGATAGCGTAGAGTCTAGACATGTAATCTCGACCTCTCTGGCCAGATTTTTAAATACCTGTTTTTTAACCCTTTGTTTTCAAGTTTAAACTTTTTAAATTTTAGTTTAAAGTATCAAGCAATTATTATGGCCACTAATGGTAAAAAGATTAAACCTCAAGTTCATAAGAATATACATTTTCGAAGTGCTGAGGATCTGGGGACTAGACGACCTGAAACAGCCCCTGGCTCAATTTCTTCATTGCCTAGACCCCAAAGATTTCCTGTGCGGGCTGAAAAAAAATCTATTGCTACCAAATGAAGGATGGCGCTGGAATTACCCATTCCCCGGAAGAAGGTGCGTGTTCCCAAGAAGTAGAAAGCCTTTTGATTTCAATGGAGGGAGCACACAGGAAAATGTCTCCATTGTTGGAAATGCATCAGGTCGACGTCGATTCAATCCAGTTAAAGAAGTTTTGTGACATAAAGGTTATAAGTCTACTTTTCGTTACCCTGCAGTGTTGAAGGTGTTTTACGGAGTCTATCAATTTTGGTTTTTTGAAACTGATTGTGAAGCAATGATTTTTGCTGACTCATGGCCAGATATAAGAGGACAAAGACATAGTCCAGCATTATCTCCTAAAGAAAACTTTGGTAGCTCTGGAAAAGGAAGAAATGGCAAAAATGGGAAAAAAACAGGAATGGAAAGAGTCCAACTTCTGAAATGGGATTTTCAAGATTGGAGTCTTTTGGGTTAAAAGAATTTTCTTATTCTATTTTTTCTTTTGTTCTTATAATATTTTGATGTTACTGACTGTTTGGCTGGGCAAGGAGAGATTTGGACTTTCTTTACTAGCCATCAGCCACTGGTGGGTGACCCACACCCAATTTTTGTTTAGGGGATTACTACCTTTTGGTAGTTTTTTTTTGGGGGGGGGGTTTTCTTTTTTTTTTCCTTTTTCTTTATTTTTAAATTTTTTTTATTTTTAATTTTTTTTTAGTTTTTAATTTGTGATTTTTTTATTGGAGGGCCTATATACATTAATTTGAGTTTTTATATAAAGATATTATTGGTATTTAGTAATAATAGTAGATATGTCAAAGTTGAGGTTTGCTACTTTTAATGTTCGAGGATTAAATAGTTAGGTTAAACGTAAGCGGGTCTTGGCATATATTAAGAAAATGAAAATTGATATTGCTTTTTTACAAGAAACACATTTGAATGTGAAGGAAAGCGTGAAATTAAAAAGGAACTGGGTTGGGCATGTATATCTTCATTTAATTCTAAGGCTAAAGATGTAGCTATTTTGATACGTAAAAATGTATCTTTTGAATTACAATCAAAGGAGAAAAAGGCAGAAAAAATAAAAATTTAAAGAAGCTAAAAGTAGATATTGTATTTTTGCAAAGGACTCATTTGACAGAAAAAGAACATTTGAAGTTGAAGAGAGATTGGTCAGGACATGTAATTTTTTCTTCATTAAACTCTAAAACTAGAGGCGTGGTGATATTAGTTAATAAAAAAAAACTTTTTGCTGTGGATTTTTTTTTGATAATGTTGGAAGAGTACTGATTGTTAATTGGAAGATTTTTTTCTGAAAGTTGGACTTTAATGTATGTTTATGCACCAAATGAAGATGATCAGACATTTTTTTCAGGGACATTTTTAAATTCGAATCAGGCATATGGGAATGTGTTAGTCGGAGTAGATTTTAACTGTTGTTTGGATCCCTTGTTGGACAAATCTCCAAAAATTGTTGAAAGAACTAAAATGGCAAAAAGACTGTTTAAGATGATGGAGGATTTAAATTTAGTGGAAATTTGGAGGAAATTAAATCCAACTGAGAAAGATTATTCACTTTATTCAGCTCGGCATAATTCTTTCTCTAGAATAAATGTATTTTTGATTTCTGTGCATTTACAAGTAGATTTAATTTTGCAGAATATAAAAGTAGGTTATTCTCATATCCTTCATTAAATGTTTAGGGACTGAATTAACTGAGACAGCTTATCGATGGAGGTTTAATGAAAAGTTATTGAAGAGACCAGATTTCATTTAGTAGATGAGAGATCAAATTATTTTTTATTTACAAATGAAAGAAAATTCAGTTCAAAGTAAATTTATTTTGTGGGATGCTTTAAAAGCATATTTGAGGGGACAAATTATTAGCTATACAACTAAGAGAGAAAAAAACTATTTATTCGTAAGTTTAAATTTGGAAAAGGAAATCGAAGGCTTGGAGAAAAAAATTTAAAAAAATTATACAGAGGATGAAAGGATAAATTTATCTAAAGTGAAATTACGTTATAATTTACAAACGTATAAATATGAGAAAATGATGTTGGAGTCTAAACAATGTTATTATCAATTGGGAGAAAGAGTGCATATGGTTTGGCATGGCAACATAAAACTGAGCAAGTATCAAGGACAATTAATGCTATTAGGAAGAATGGAGAAATTACATAAATGAATACTGATGAATTTTTAAAATTTAATGAAAATTTATATATGTCAGAGGGTTATCAAAAAATGGATCAAATTGATTTATTTTTATCTAGTTTAAATTTGCCAGTGTTGAATGAATTTGAGGTAAAGAATTTAGATATTTTATTTACTGAATTAGAATTGAGAGAAGCTTTGCAATCGATGCCTGATGGGAAATCTCCTGGAGAGGATGGATTTAAGGTGGTGTTTTATAAAAAATTTAATGATTTATTATTTCCATTATATAAAGATGTTTTGAAACAAGCAACTAAAATGGATGTATTTCCAGAATCTTTCTCAAAAGCATTGATTACAGTTATACCTAAAAAAAGAAAGGAACTCTTTAAAAGTGTCACCTTACAGACCGATATCATTATTAAATGTTGATTATAGATTGGTGTCAAAAGTTTCAGATAATAGGTTAGTGAATTATTTGCCAAATTTTTTCACGTAACAATCTGGTAGGGTTTGTCAAAGACAATATAGTTAAATTGTCATCAGATAATATAGTTAAATTGATTTCATTAATTAATGCTAAAAACAACAAGATAATCAACCAACGGATATATCTTTGGATGCTGAGAAGGCATTTGATCGAGTTGAGTGGAAGTTTTTGTTTAAAGTATTGGAAAAATTTAATTTTGTTCCATTTTTTAGGGGTTGTGTTAGGGCTTTATATGCAGAACTTACGACAAGGGTAATAACGAATGGTGAGATTTCAAAATCTTTTAATTTATCTTGTTCTACAAGACAGGGTTTTCCTCTTTCACCTGCTTTACTTGCTTTGGTGACAGAACCTTTACCTCAGGCTGTTTGACATGATTTTGGTGTTAGAGGACTTAAAGTGAGAGAAAATGAAAATAAAATTAGCTTATTTACACATGATGTTTTTGTATATTTAACTAATCCAAAAACTTCACTAAAATTATCACAGGACTTGTTGAATAAGTATGGTAAATTATCGGGATATGAGATTAATTGGGAAAAGAGTGAGGTTTTACCAATAGCAGAAGAAGATTTTATGGATTGTAGACAAATTACTAAATTTAGATGGTCAAATAAAATTAAATATTTAGGAATAGTTGTAAATAAAAATGATCATGAATTATTTATTTTGCATTATGTACCTTTATTAAATAAGGTTAAAATTGATTTAGATAAGTGGAAAGATTTACCACTGACCTTAATAGGAAGAGTGAATTGCATAAAGATGAACATTTATGCTCGAGTACAATACTTTTTTCAATCTATTCCTTGCATAGTTGGGTTATTCTTATGGAAAGGTAAATTATCGAGGGTTTCTTTCCAAAAATGGACTTGGCATTATAAATTGGGTGGTTTGCAATTACATTGTTTTTATAATTATTATGAGGTGGCACCGATGAAGTTTATTAATTGGTTATTTGATAATCAACAATCTCCTAGGTGGGCAAAGATAAAGATGGCTCAGATTTTGGAAAATAATATTAATCATTTCATTTATAAATGGAATCCTTTATTGTTACAAGAATTTAAATTATCCGTTTTTCGACATATAATGAATATTTGGTAAAATCGCAATTTAATTCTTGATTCTATCGGAATAGTTTCGATAAGATCACCATTATATCAGAATAAATTAATTCCCTTTTCATGATAGAATCCTTACTTAAAAGATTGGGAAATTAAAGGATTAGTGAATGTAATAGATTGTTTTGAAGCAGGGAGGTTTTGTTCATTTAAAAGGTTGCAGGAAAGATATGGTATTGCATCAAATTCTTTGTTTATTACCAACTTTGAGATTATTTAAAGAAGAATTATGGGAAGGAAATAAATTTACCAGGTCAAAAGAAATTTGAATTATTAATTGCAGATAAAGGTGAAAAATGCTTTATTTCTGATATGTATAGGTTGTTGCAGGAGAAAATGGAAAAAGACAAATGGGAAAGAATTAAATATTATTTTGACATGGGAGGAATGGTCAAAATTGTGTGTTGACGGTGTTACCAAGTTAATTAATGTGAGGTATACTATGGTCAATTAGAATTTTTTGCATCAATTATATTCAACCCCTGAGAAATTGAAGAGATATGGATTCAGTTTAACAGATTTCTGTTTTAGATGTAGAGAGCAGAAAGTTACTTTTGTACATTCAGTTTGGTCGTGAAAGAAAATTAAGCATTTTTGGGAGGAAATTATAAAATTTTTGAGGGATTTGTTTCAAAGGGATATTTAATGGATCCAAAAATATGTTTGTTGGGTTATGTTAATGTTCCATTTGTTGATTCAAAATGCCTAAACCATATTTGGCTTTGTTAAGATTTGGGTTAGCAGTAGCGAGAAAATATATAGCTGTCACATGGAAGAATATAAACTTGCAAAGATGGCATAACGGATTGCACTCTTGTCTATATTTAGAAAAATTAACATATAATGTAAGTAATTATTCTTTTTTATTTATATGTGGTGTTTATATTTGAAACACATGGCTATAGAAATTAAATCAATGTTGTAATGTTGGCAGACCAATCAGGGAATATTTGATACATTTCTCTAAGGTTTTGGGGGAGGAGAGGTTGTTTTTTTTTTCTTTATTTTGGTTATTTTTTTCTTTTTTTGGTTTTTATTGTATTAGTAAGGGGGAGGGGATGTAGTTTACAGTTATTTTATGTGTATTTGATTTTCTTTATGTAATTTGAGAATATTAAATAAAATCTTTCAAAGAATCGAGTGTGTATGTGTGTGTGTGTGTGGGGCGTGTGCGTCAGGGTTTGTGTGTGTGGGGGTGTGGTAGGAACTGCCGCTGATCCCCGAGTCCTCCCCACTGCCGCCGCTGATCCCCGACCCCTCCCCACTGCTGCCTGACACATCGATTCCTCCAGACGCTCGAGATTCCAGCCGGCTTCTCTGAGCAGGGTGTCACGGTTGATGTAGTGGTTAGGGCAATGCCTTTACATGGCCAGTGGTCAGGACTGGACCTCAGTTTGAATTCTGCGCTGTCTGTCAGAAAGTTCTCCTCCTCGTTGCTATCAAGTGGCTTCTGTGTTCAATCTTGCCTTTGAAAGTTCTTCTGCATTCAGGACAGGTTGTTCCAGATGGCAGATCAGGCTTGGGTTGGTACGGCCTCTCCTCTCATCTTCTTCTATTTCTGCACATCTGCTGGCTTCAAAGGTTGCTGTTCCCTCTCAGATGATGGTTTGCCAGACCTTTCTGTCCATGGTTCATCCACCCTTTGACAGGTCTTGTTTTTCATCCTGCAGGGTGTCTAGCCACCCTCCTCACCAGGCAAGCCTGATGGGGGAGCCGGTTTAGTCGCCGACCACTCGACCATGCGACAGGTAGTACTGGGTTACATGGTACCAGTAGCACTCAGGCGAGTGACCTGACACAGATCCTTGTTTACTCTTCACTTCATGCAAAAAGGCTCCCAAGTACTCATGTTGACCATGACTGTGGCCAATATGCCTTTGTTGAAGAGCCTCAGGATCCGTACTTCCATTTCAGTTCATCTAATACTAGAAGGGGTGTCCTATAGTTGTTTCCTTGATGCAGAGTTAAAGGCTTTGGTGTGGGTGATGAATGACGTGTACAAAGGTTGGATCTGTTCACTACATTTTTTTGGAGTTGTCGAATTTTTAGGTGTTGGCAGAAATCTCCTTGAACTTTGTTGAGATTCTCCAGGACTGGATGTAGAAATACCTGAACATGTTGATTGTGTTTCCAAGTGTGGCTGCCTTATTGACAGTTGGTCCTGCTACCAGCTCGACTTCCAGCACAAGTTGTTGTCCTCCCTTCTGCGCTTCACGAATCTACAAGCAGTGGAAACAAAAGTCATTCAAGGGAAGAGATGAACAGAGTTGAGGAAGATCACGCGAAGACGACCAATGGTCTTCAGCTCAAAATCATCTTCACTTTTTCGTAAAGATTCAGAGACAATAGAAACCCATTAATCCCCTATCCCTCTATCCCTCCCCCTTCGTCGACAACTCTTCCTCCCTCTCCCTCCCTCTCCTTCCCCTCTAACTCTCACTCTCTACGAATATCCCTCCCCATCCTCAAAAACTCTCCTTTCCTCTCCCTCTCCTTTTCCCCTCACCCTCTCCCTCTATCACTCCCCTTTCCTCAACAACTCTCCCTCCCTCTACTTTCCTCTCCCTCTCCCCCTCACCCTCTCCCAAAATCCCTCCCCTCAAAAAATTTCCCTCCCTTTCCTCCTCTTTCCCCTCTCCCTCTCCTTCCCCTCTCCCTCTCCTCCTGCCCTCACTCTCTCCCTATATCCCTCCCATTCCTCAAAAACTCTCCCTCTCCTCCTCTTCCCCTCACCCTCTCCCAAAATCCCTATCCCTTCCTCAACAACTCTCCCTCCCTCTCCCTTTCCCCCTCCTTCCCCTCCCTCTCCTTCCCCTCCTCACCCTCACCCCATTACTCCCCCTTCCTCGAAAACTCTCCCTCACTCTCCTTTCCTCTCCCTCTCCTTTCCCTCTCCTCCTCTTCCCCTCACCCTCAGCCTATATCGCTCCCCCTTCCTCACCAACTCTCCCTCTCTCCTTTCCTCTCCCTCTCCATCTCTTATCGCTCTCCTTCTCCTCTTACCCTCACACTCTTCCCTATATCCTTCCCCATTCCTCGACAAGTTTCCCTCCCTCTCCATCTCCTTCCTCTCTCCCTCTCTTTCTTCTCACCCTCCCACTATCCCTCCCCTTCCTCGACAACTCTCCCTCCCTCTCCCATTCCTTCCACTTTCCATCTTCTTCTCCTCCCCCACTCTCTCCCTATATCCCTCCCCTTCCTCGATAACTCTCCCTCCCTCCCTCTCCTTCCCTTCCCCTCACAATCTCCCTATAACCCTCTGCCTTCCTTGACAATTATCCCTCATCCTCTTTCCCTTCTCCTTCTCCTTCCCCTCACCCTCTCCCTATATTCCTTACCCTTCCTCGACAACTCTCCCTCCCTCTTCTTTCCTCTTCCTCTCTTTCCCCTATCCATCGACTTCTCCTCTTCCACTTCCCCTATCCCTTCCCTTCTTTGACAACTCTCCCTGCCTCTCCCTCTCCTCTTCCCCTCTAACCCACCCCCTTCTTCGACAAGTCTACCTCCCACTCCATTCTTCTCTCTCTCCTTCCCCTCTCTTATGCCCCTCACCCTCTCCCTATATTCCTCCCCCTTCCTTTACAACTCTTCCTCCCTATCCTTTTCTCTCCCTCTCCTTCTCCACTTCCTCTCCTTCTCCTCAAACTCTCCCTGTATCCTTCCCCCCTTCCTCGACATTTCTTCCTCTCTCCTTCCCCTTTCCCTCTCCTCCTCTTCCACTCACCCTCTCTCCCTCTATCCCACCGCCTTCCTTGACAACTCTCCCTCCCTCTCCTTCCCCACTCTCTCTCTTTTTCCTCTTCCCTTCACCCTCTCACTATATCCCTCCCCCTTCCTCGACAACACTCCCTCCCTCTCTTTTCCTCTCCCTCTCCTTCCCCTCTCCCTCCTCTTCCCCTCTCCCTCCCCTGAGTGAGGTGCTGGATTTGGGAGGGGGGGAGGTCAAATGCAAGGGAAAGTCTACAATATATCCTTTCTAGCATTGATGGAGAGAAGGATTTTGAGCTGAACGCTCTCTGCACCCTGAAAGAGACAACATGGTGGAGAGGATGGTAAAAAAACATCCAGCCTGCTGGACTTCATGATTTGGGGAACTGAGTGTAAAAGTTGGTGAGTCAAGTTACAGCTGTATAAAATTTTGGTTCGCCGCATTTGGAATATTACGTAGTGTTCTGGTCCCTGAATTCACGGGAGGATGTCGAAGATCTTGTAGACCTCTATCAAGTCTCCTCTAATCCTTCTACACTCCAGCTCTGTGAACCTTGCCTCATGAGAATTGTTTCCCAATCCAGGCAGCATCCTGGTAAATCTCCTCTGTCCCCTCTCCTTCCTATAATGAGGTGACCAGAACTGAACATAATATTCTAAGTGAGTCATACCAAAGATTTATAGATTTGCAACATGACAACTCTACTCCTGAATTCAAACCACCTATGAAGGAATCTCAGCACACCATAATCCTTCTTCACTCTCCTATCAAACTGTGCGGCAACCTTGAGAAATGTGTAGATTTGCAACCCAAGGTTCCTCTGTTCATCCACACTCTTAAGTAACTGACCATTAACTCTGGACTCAGCCTTCTGGTTTGTCCTTCCAAAATGCATCAACTCTCAGTTATCTGGATTGAAATCCATCCACCACTTTTCTGCCTAACTCTGCATCCCACCTTCATCATTTTGTAACCTTTAACAGCCTTCATCTCCATCCACAACTCCTCCAAACCAACCTCCGTGACATCCGCAAACTTACTGACCTATCCATCCGCCTCTTCATCCAGGTGACATGAAAATCACAAAGAGCACGGGTCGCAGAACAGATCCCTGCGGCACCAACCTCCAGGCAGAATACTTTCATTCCACTACGACACTCTGCTTTCTTCCGACATGACAGCTTTTATTTCATGCAGGTAATTTTTCGCTCATCCCATGACTCAGGACTTTCCGAAGGAGTCTCCTGTGACCGACCTTCTCAGACGCCTTGCTAAAATCCTCGTAGACCTCATCTATCACCGTACCCTCATTAATTTCTTTTGTAACCTCCTCCAAAGACTGAGTTAGATTTGTGAGGCCCAAGCTTGCCTTCACAAAGACATGCTGACTATCCTTGAGTAGAGTGTATTTCTCCAGATCTTCATAGATCCCATCCTTAAGAATCCCTTCCATTAGTTTACTCACCAATAATGTAAGACTAACCCTAATTCCCAAGATTCTCCCTATTACCTTTTTTAAACAAGGGGACTCTATTTACCATTCTCCAATCCACCCGAGTCGCGCTGCCGTCTATCTCCCTCCTTGCCCACGTGAGTGGTGCTGCTGTCTCACCCCCCCCCCCACACATCTGGGTCACGCTGCTGCCTCTCCAACCCACCCCCCCACCCCTTCACCAAGGGTCGATATCGACCACTTTGGAGACCCCTAATATGTTATTTAAAGTAACTTAATGTCACTTTATTCGATTCAGCAAAGAGTGGGGCAGGGAGGCAAGGTTAGGGGGGCTTTACTAAAGCTCAGCCTGGAGTGGTAGTTAATCCGCCACAGTTGACATGGCGTTGCAGTCGTGCTCCAATCTTCAAATATGCCTGGATGCAGCAGGCATGGATAATTGCCGATGATTTGCCACAACCCATTTTTTATACACTTGTGGATGCATGAAACTATGCACCAGCTTTGATCTTTTTCAAACTTCGAACATGCGAGGCAGAAGCTTTAATAGTAAGAACCCATTTACTTGTTTCAGATGGTGAAGAGAAGCAACATCCACGTCATTCTGTGCATTTCTAAATGGCACATTGGGGAAGTAGTGAAATCAAATTGCATGAGTGGATGCAATTGCTTTGGATGAGACCTTAAACCACATCCTATATGGTTTTTAAAGAACATACAAGATTCTATCGTACAATAAATTCTGTTCTTTACCCGGCCTCGGGCCTAGTCGGTTCGAGCAGTGAGTCGGAGGAGGCGGAGACCAGAGTTTGGGCAGTGTTCGGAGGTGGAGCGAGTTGAGAGTGACAGGTTTAATTGGTCAAGGCCGATAAAAGGAGGGAAACGCAAAGGAGAGGCCAGCGAGGAGTGGCCCAGTGAGTAGTGGCCTGGTGAAAGAGTGGGGTTTCGAGGCTTTGGCTCGAGAGGGTTCAGCGAGTAGAGGCTGAGGTCGAGTGTATCTAGATTAAGGTAAGACTATATTTTTTTTGTTATTTTCTCTTTCTAAGGTGAGGGGGAAGAGAGAAGGGTTGAGTGTGAGAGCAGTTTGCTCTTTTCAGTGTCAGATGTGAAAGGTCCTGGAGTCTTCGACCTCCTGGACATCCACGATTGCACTAGGTGTACTGAGCTGCAGCATCTCAGGGACCGTGTTAGGGAATTGGAGCTGCAGCTCAATGACCTCGACCTGGTCAGTGAGAGTGAGGCCATCATAGATAGGAGCTATAGCCAGGTGGTCTCAACAGGGCCACAGGAGGAGGATCAGTGGGTTCCAGTTAGGAGAGGGGAAAGGGAAGAGACAGATACAGGAGGGGGCACCTGTGACTGAAGCACTCAACAAATGGTACACCTCCTTGAGGAGCATTCAGGCTGGGGAAGGAATCAGTGGCTGTATCTCTGGCACAAGGTCAACCTCTGTTGCCCAAAAGGGTAGGGAAAGGAAGAGGAGGGTAATAGTTATAGGGGATTCGATGGTCAGGATGACAAATTGTGGATTCTGTGGATACGATTAAGGAAACAGATTGGTGCCAGGGTCTGGGATGTAACTTCCTGTGTCATTTCAGAACAAGTTGGATAGCTGCCTGGATGTGAGGGGATTGGAGGGTTATGGACAGGGAGTGGGTAAGTGGGGCTAGAGTAGCCCACTTAAATCGGTGTGGACTCGAGGGGCCGAGATGTCCTGTATCTGGACTGTAATTGTCTCAGCCAAGATTTATCTTGCAATCAACATCATCTGGTCAATCCTGCATTGCTATTAGGGACCAGTTATGTGTGCAAAATAGCAATGTTTCTCAACTAGGTCAACGATCCTGCTTCATCAATCCAGAAATAAAACATTTCCAAAATCGCAGTGGTGAGAAGTGCCAGGTAAAAGTAAACCTTCAAGATCTTCCACTTGGACATTTGTCCGTTCCAACGTCCTCTTCTGCTCTGATGTTTCCTGACGCAAACGCTGGAATCTCTGTTCGATGGTAGCTAAAATGAACACAAGGTTCTGTTACACATACATTTAAAAATGTCTTCAAAGATTTACCATGTTTCTGGTGTTTTCTTCCCAACAAACACATTTTTTTGGTTTGGAGAGAGAACTGTGGGTTTAGTAATATTTAAAGCAATGCAGAACAGAAGATGACGAGAGAAAAGGTGAGCAAGGAATGAAAAAAGTTTGGAGGGAATCAACGTGAAATAGCAGACAAGTGAAATGAAGAACAGTGAAAAGGAAGGGACATTTGCAAAAGAAAATGGAGAGAGAAAGAGAGGGACAGTTGTGCAACTCTGTTGAAAACATGTTGACTTCAAGGCCTTTTACTCATCGAGAGGAGCAGGTGAAGTGGGGGGGAGCTGGGGCCGGGGAGGAGCAGGAACAACAAAGAATACCCTGCTGAATAGAGAAGACTCTGAGAGCAGCTGCAACCGTTCTCACCAGAACTGTATCCCGCCCTTCAGGTGCTCAGATGCATGGATCTTCAGTGCCCTCCCAGCACAGCATGAGAAATCCCCTCTCATTGGGGGGTCTTTGAGACATCACAGCCCTAAACACTTCCTTGGCTGCATGTTTGCCAGATGTTCACACTTGGTAAATGGCCGCTGCTTAACCTTCTACCATTTCTACATACCCTCTATTTCTATTAATAACTGATCAACAAGACAAACGGAAAATATAGAATTTCTGAGGTTTAGGAAAGGAAACAAAAATGTATAAAAATAAATGAGCTGATAGAGCATCTGGAAAAAAGAAAAGCAACATTAACATTTCGATGGAGCTCGTGACTTCACCGCCTTGCTGGCATATTTTAACATATGTTTCCTATTTCCAGTCTTGTTTCTATGATTGGAAGTTGTCTGGTTTCCAATCATTCAATCTTCTCTTTAATTGATGAGCCACGGACAAGTATGCATGACTGGAGCCTGGCTGCTTTATTAAATAATCGCAGAGCATCACTTTCAACGAATTCACTGCAAGAATTCCCATTTGCCGCCATTTTCATTTCCAACGCTCCAAATATGGTTCTCAATTCAGTACCTTTAATGCAACAATTTTATAAGACCCAACACTTCTAAGATGCACCACTCGAGCAGAAATTTCATTCAATAAACACACATTTTGCAATACTATTGCGATTCTGGCCTACGAGTCTGAATCACTGACCACAATTCAGTGGAGAAAGTTCGATTGAACTTTCTTAAATACTGCATTTTATTCAAACATTGAAGTGTGCACAGTTCTTTAGTAAATGGTCATTTTCAGAGCTGTTTATGAAATGATAGCCTATTTATGACGTGCTAGGTAAAGATGATTCAACATTTGAAATCCAATCAATTGCAAGAAATATTTTAGAATGGTTCAAAGAGGTTGGTGGGTCCCCACTGGTAATTTGCACAATTTGAAAATGTCTAATTTACCAGCTGGAAGCATCACTTGTATTTGTTGGAATTAGAGAACCACCTTATGATCTAAACATCAAATGTTGAAATGGTACCTGTGGTCTTTCGAAGCTGGACTATATTTGGAACAACGTCATTGCTCAAATTCAGCAGGCACTTTGCTGCCTCCTGTAACTTTTCGACACCATCTTCATGTTCAGAAATTTCTCCCTGAAGAACCTGTGATTTCAAAATGACACAATGACTCATTCACAATAAAATTAATATTTATTTCTGTATATCTTAGATTTGCCGATGCCTTGGTTAATTTCGATATTGTCTTTGGGTCAAGGAGATAAACAGCCTGTGAAGGCGATTCTATAAATTATCATAAATACCAACAACTCTCTGGCCTGCTTTGGGGTGAGGAGGCGAACATTTTCAAGGACCCAATAACCACAGGATATTGGAATTTTCTCAAACAACCAGATCAAACTTTCTATTGATCATTACTCATTACTCATTAATGCTTCGAGGTATTTAATACGCCTGATGTTTGAGCATTTTCTGATGCTGTTGAGCTCATCATCTTTATCTTGTCTACATCTCTTGACCGGCCCTGAAGTCCCCTTGCAAACCATCAAGGTCACAAGAAAATATTTAAAAATGTTCTGATGCTTAGATTTACATCAGCATTGATAAAATAATGCTGAAGAACTCATTTGGCTTTTCACCACTAATGGACATAGATTTGGCTGCAGAGGGTTATTCTGCATTAGCGTTTTTCTCCCTGTCTACTTTTACTCCAGATGACCCCTCTCCCCAATCCATCATCCTTCAAAGGTAAATATGTGTTCTCCCTCAGCAATCTGACCCGTTTGCAACTCCTATTCTCTCGAGCACTTAATGGCCCACAGCTTTTCTCCATGACCATCAATCCCAGGCCATTATTGCAATAAATGGTCCGATTTTTCTCTGACTGCAAGACCAGAAATGCCCTCCACCTCAATAAAGCAAAACTTTCTGATTTGTCTTTCTGATGCAAATTCCAATTCCTCAAACATCAACTCCAGTCAACATGATGCCATTAGTTTTGTTAATGATAGAAAAGGATAGGTCTGGGACTCGGGTTGAGATTTTAAATTGGAGAAAGGCCAATTTGAGGAAATTAGAAAGGAATGAGAAGGTGTTGACCTGGAAAAGTATGTGCGGGGTGAGTGGAAGACCTACAAAGGTGAAATTTGGAGAGTACAGACTTTGCATGTTCCTGTCAAGATTAGCAGGCTTAGGAATCTGGTTTGGAAGAAGAGAGGTGTGCAGCAGGTATAGACATCACAGAGCAAATGAGGTGCTTGAAGAGTATAGAAAATGCAAGAAAAAACCTCAAGAAAGAAACCAGGAAGGCTATGTGGATGATAATGGGGTAAATTGGATGAGTAAGCTTGCAGGTGTTGTGGACACTAAAGAAGGTTTTCAAAGCTTGAAGAGGGATCAGGACCAGCTGGAAACATGGGCTGACAAATGGAATTTAATGCAGATGAGTGTGAGGTGTTGCATTTTGGAAGGACAAGCCAAGAAAGGACATACATGGTAACCAGTCGGGCAGTGAGGAGTATGATAGAACAGACGGATCTGGGAATACAGACACCTCATTCTCTGAAAATGGTGTCACATGTGGATAGGGTTGCAAAGAGAACTTTTGGCACATTGACCTTGATCAATCAAAGGATAAAGTATAATTTTCATTGGTGAGACACAATTTGGATTATTGTGTGCAGTTTGGATCACCTAACTGCAGGAAGGATGGCAATTGTGCAGAGATTGACTTGGATGTGGCCTGGACGTCAGGAGCAGAGTTGTAGGAAAAGGTTAAACAGGTTATGATTTTATTCCCTGGAGTGTAGAATGAGGGAAGAATTGAGAGAGAGATTTAAAATGATGTGGAGGACAGAGTAAATATAGGTAGGCTTGTTCCACTGAGAGCAAGTGAAATACAAACCAGAGGACATGGGATAAGGGTGAAGGGGATAAATTTAGGGGGAACATGAGGGAGAACGTCTTCACACAGAGTGAAGAGGTGGGAGAGTGGAACAAGCTGTCCGTTGAAGTGGTGACTGTGGGCTCAATTTTTAATTTGAAAAGAATTTGGACTGGTACATGGATGGGAGAGGTATGGAGGGCTATGGACTAGGTGCGTCAGAGGGCCTCGGCAGAAAAAGGGTTCGGAACAGACAAGAAGGGCCAAAGGGGCCTGTTTCTGTTCTGTAATATTGTAAGGTTCTATGGTTCGAATACTTCTTTGGAATAAATCAATCTCTGCCACTTTGCAAACAAATCTTACCTCCAAATGTGCTCCAAATCACCACTTTCCTCCCACCCCCCTTCACCTGTTCCTGAAACCCCCATCTATGGAGTTATCGTCTCTGCACCTGATGATCCCATTAATGATTTGCTGAGATTTTTTGCTCTGCTGTTATAATCTTGGAGGTCGTCCAAAATTCTGCCACCATTTTCTTAGGCCCCCATTAAACATGGATAAGGTCTGAGGAAACCCATACTGAAAATAGACACACAATGAGAGCAGAACTGTTTGGCTTCTTTGTTACAGTTTCCAATCTCGCCCCCACCATCTGGAAACAAATTGGCTGTTGGATCTTCATCAGGCTCCCATTAAAACCTGATCAAGTTGGAATGAATGGAGCTCAACTTCCTATTTCAGGTGCCAAACTTACAACCTCCCATGTGGCCTTAACCACTGTTATTGGATGTGCACATTATCATTATTTCAAAGCATTCATCATTCTACTCGTAAATTAGAATAAGCAACATTACACAGTGATTTATGAAATAACAACTTTAATTTACCATGATATTTTCAAGTTCTTGCTGCAAGATTTCTGGATTAGGGATGGCCTCCAGCTGAACCATTCGTCTTTCTCTTTCTACTCTCTCTAGCCACAAACGCAGCTCATCTGCCTTCTCTTGCCATTGTTCAAATACCTTGGTGCTAAGACGGATTCCAAGTCCAATGCACTATAGAGTGAAAGAAATGAATGAGTATGTGGATTTTTAAAATGTACGATTTTGTGATGCGATCAAATATCGAGTGTCCAATCGATCCAAAATGGGTCAAGCGATACATTACTGGTCCATTACTTATGCCAACTATCATTTTTTTGTTCCCTGCATCAAGTTTTTTGAGGGTCACAGACAAAAAGGCAATGTTCACTCCTCACCAAAGGTGAAATGCCTGTTACCCTGCCGTACTGTTCCATTTTCTTGTTATGTCAATAAATCTTTTAATTAATATTTTGAGTTTGCTTTCAAAATAAACTGATGGTCAGGAATATATCAGAAGCATTGAAAACCTTCACAAATTTAGTGTGTCAGTGAAGATTAGACAGAAATTCTTTTGGGGCTGGGCTTGTTCCAGCCGAACACTCTGCATTTCTGTTATGCCATTCAAGCCTAACCCTTGGGTTTAGGACATACTGAGCCAGCGAGGTGACCTTTGTGGATTGGACACATTACACCGTGTTCAGTGACAAATGCACGTGGGAGGCCAGTCTGGAAAATCTTCACCAATTATGATCTGTTCGACATTTGATTTTATTAAAAGGAAATGAGTTCATGACTTATTTTCTGCAGTGGTCTCTGTCCAACTCGAGTGAGTTTGGCCACCAAGAGAGCTCCACAATACTGGAAAGATTTGATCATTGTTCCTGTTCTTCATGGGTATTATTAATCACAGCCGCAAACCTTTTCCAGAGCCACTCTTATAAGACTAAAACTTACACAAGTTGCTCAGTCTATCAAAATGCTCTCATGTTACTGATCTAAAGTAAAATTGGAGTTTAAATGCTATTAGTCAAAAAAAAGGAGATATGTCATACTTCTGATCGAAGTGCGTTGAAGCGAGCATCGGCGCTTTCAACCGTCTCCTCCACACGTTGGCTTATGGCATCAGGATCAATTGGGATCTTGTAGCTTTCAATTGCATTCCTGATTTCAAAGAGAAAGGCAGCATCGAAGAGACTTTTCCAAGATCGTCTGAGGTATCTTAGATCCCCTTTGAGAAACTGAAGATCATTGAAGAGGAATTTCTGCTTCTTAAGTTTGAATGTCAATGACGTGGAGTCAAATTCCTCAGCTTTTATTTTTTGTAGTTCCTTTTCTGAATGAATCATTAATGTTTCAAATTCATCATTATCTGTTTAAAGGAATATAATGGTGAAATAATCAAAATGATCAAATAATACCAGATTATATAGACTTTGACACATTGACAGGATCCTGTAATAATTACAAGTTGGGGTTATTCCAAACCACATGTAGCTTTCAGTTGTCTTACTTAGAATTCTTTTTAACTCTCAGTAAATAGTATTTTATAGTAATCTGGAAAATAAATGAATACTTTCCCTCACCTTTTCGGAACTTCTGCAGTTCTAGATGCAGATCCTCAATCACGTTTAATTGAGAATCTGCACTTGATAAAGCGGATTCGTACTCCTCCATCAAGACATTCAAGTTCTGCTGCAGTGCAACTTCCTCGTCTCGCAAAGGGTCCTGGACATTTTGTTCCAGGAAAGTCTGAGCTGCCTCTATGGCCAAAACCAACTCTTGCTCTTTCTGGGACAACTTTTGGCGATGTTCCTAGAAAAGAAACAATCCTAGGTTCATTTTTATTGCTCCAAGTTGTCTTGGGGGAGGTAAGGTTTCTATTTATTGCATTTGCAATTGAAATAAAATATTCAAGTTTCCCAATTTATTAAAAATCAGGGTACCAAAACACCCTTAAATACACACAGGAAACATACTTCAAGTCCAGAAATCTAAATGGTTTTATGCTTTCGGAGGTTTAATCAACTACCTTGATCTACAATTCTTTGCTTGTGTCAAAGGATGAATCCTGCTGAGATGGAGTAGAATATATTCCATATTTAATTTGACTGACAAGAAAATAAATCCTCTCCTTCAGTATTTGTACACAGTCCCTTCCCTGTCAAACAGACTTACTTTTATTTAAACTTAAGCACATTAAACTTTTGTCATTTGAATGATCTCATCCTTAACTTTCAATTCAGGGATTTAATATTCTTTCATGATGTAAAAGAGAACACGTGAAATCTAACGAGAGGTGACTGTGATCTAGTCAGGAGAATGTGAACTAGTTTGTAACTGTGTAAGAATGCACCCTTCTCACTGAAGTAACTGTGGGGTGGATGTCTATGTATATGAGTGTGTCAACATTTTTAAGAGATGGTGGATCTTCTTGTCTTTTTTCTTCACTGGTATCACTGTTTCCTTCACGCCAGACTTGCACATCTTCGCCCAGTGGTTTGCTATGCCGTAGGCTCCACATTCAGAACCGTATGCGGGGCAATCATTTTGGTCACGGAGGGGTGTTGTCCGCTGCCCTTCCTACAGGTCCTGGGGGTGGCACTTTTCTGATTGTATTTTTTATAGCATCAACCCTTCCTTCTCTTTGCTGTGGGTGGGTCTGCATTGATAGGGATTTCATTTGCGTCCTCGTGGCTTTGAAGACTCTGGCTGTGTCAGAGTCTTTGGCCAATTTCAAGCTATCCTTCCCTAGAAGAGACTTTTGCACTTCAGGATGGGCATATTAGTGGATCAGCTAATCTTTCCTCTATATCCTTCCATCTGCATTTTGCAGCATTAATTTTTGGTGTAGTAAGGAAGTTAGTAACAGTCTCATCAGTCTCTTACACAAAACCTTGAAATTCATTGCATTCAAGTCTAGGATTAGAGCTGAGTTCAAGGTGAGAAACAACCTTTGCAAATATCTGCTCTGGATCATTTTTCTCCACCCCGTAAGCTCTCAGCTATTAAATAAGTCACGGCCTGGCTCCCCTGTCCAGACATGTATAGAACTAACCTTCTCCTCGCTGTTGCATTTTTAAAATAGCTTTTCACTGCTAAATTGTACATCTGCTGAAACGTTTTAAACGATTCAACCATGTCTTCAGCCTCCCGTCCATCACTGGGTGAACTGCTGTTGCACCAGCCATTCATTTCCAGGTGTACTTTTTCTCTTCTTCCCCTTCAGATTTCAGTCACTTCCAATCCATTTTATAGTTTTATTCTTGTTCTCTCAGACCGACCACTGCCAACATGTTCTGTCTCCGTGTTACCTGGGAGGATTCTTAAATAACTTAAAGATGCAAGATTCAAATAACAGAAGGGAGTTTACTTACTGATGCCTTCCACCATCTCAGGAAACTGTTCACACTCATACTCATGTATAGGTGCCCCCCAGTAGTGCACGACGGTTACCACAGTGAGAAGGGTGTATTCCTAGGAAGTTACAAAAGAGTTCACATGATCCTGACGAGATAACACACCCGTCTCACTGTCGTAAATGTCGTGCACCAATGTGGGGTGCATGTCTATGTGAGTATGAACATTTCCTGGCATGGTGGAAGGCATCAATAAGTAAAATCTCTTCTGCTATTTGAATCTTGCATCTCTAAGAAGATGCAAGATTCAAATAGCAGAAGAGATTTTACTTCTGCTATTTAAGAAGCCTCCCACACAGAGACATAACGGTGACTTTATTGTATTTATCTTTACCATTTGGTTCAACTTCCTTTGGACTTGACAAGACTTTATTCAAGTCGCCTTATTCCAAAACAAACCAGGCTGTCAAGCACACACAGGGCAATAATTTGCATACATGTTAAGCAATGCTTTACGAAAAGAAGATAACATCAATTGGTAAATGTTTAAAGATCTTTGCTCTTTTTTAACGATGAAAATCTGACTTGAGCACTGCATATTAAGGAATGACAAACGTGAAAATCTATCCCCATTTGAGTGAAAACATTCTGGGTAATTATCATTTTCACATTAGTGCTTCAAGATGCAGGTGTCCCTGCCAGGGCCCAAACTGAACGAACGGCAATATCTTTCCCAGTTAGAAGGGAGAGGAGTGTGGAGGGGAATCAGCAGGTAGTAATGTTCCTACGGACCTAATGCACGTCCCTCTCCATGTCAGAAGGCTCCTCTTTGGACATATTCTTGGAGTCGAGTAGATGTCGTTCACTCCGTTGATAGAATACAGGACTACCTCAGTGGAGAGAATGAATGGAGGGCTAATCAAGCCAACTGCTTTGCTCTGCTGTTGAGGTCCTTGGGCCCTTTGGGAATTGTGCTCATCCAGTCAAGTGCGGAGCAAAGGTTCGCCACCTACTGCTTGACAGGTAGCCTCTGATCTGTTTTAGTTATCACAGTACTCAAAGTGGCTGGTCCATGTTAGGACCACAGTGAGAAGGAGACCTGGAGTCATGTGACAAAACCCAATTGAAGTACCATTATGCAGGTTATTGGTGAACAATGCCACTTTATGTCACAGTGTGTGCGACACACTTTCCATCGGGCAGCTGATTAAATAAAGTATGGCTTTGTCCTGCTTTTGGTAGATGGACCAGATACCTGAAGAATTTGTCACTTTGTCAGAAGGATGTCAGTGGATCAACTGTGACAAGAGGTGCAAAAAAATCTAGACTGAACTTCTCCAGTACTTCGAATGTGATGGAGTCTGGTCCTATTTGTCTGCTGCACTTGGTGTTCCTAAGTAAATCAAATAGGGTGAAAGTGATTTCTGTGATGGTGTCGGAAGAACCTGATGGAACATGCTAGAAAGTGTCTTAACCCCAACATTGTTATTCAGAAGCTGAGGCCTACCACCACTGAGAATGAGGAGACCGTTGGTCCCTCTTTTCCTGTTTACTGTTCATGACCCAGCCGGAAGGACGACAGAGCTCAAATTTCATCAGCGGTTAATTCTGTCTTTGGAATGTTATTTTTTTTTCTGCATTGCCTGCCCACTGTCCAGTGTTGTAAGATTATCAGTCTGGCACCTCATGTGCATCTGCATTCCCTATTAAACCATGGTGATGACTTGTCTTGGTTGTAATGGGAGAACTAACGATGGTAAGTAACACTTTCCTGCTGAAAATGTTAAAGGCCCATCGTACCTTTTGGCCACTGTGATTCCAGCTGTCAATTTATTCTGAATCTATCCCATTTAGCACAATGGTGCTACCACACATCAGAATTGAGGGAGCCCCTGGAGAAACATGGGATGAGTCTTTCTGCTCCTGCTGTCACCAACAGTTGCCTCAACAACAGGAAAATTGTGGTAGTGAGGGGGTGTAGCCTTACTCACTCTCTTTTCCAAACCAATCCCTAGATCTGCACAAGGATCTGGCCTGGTTGAGTGGACGAACAGTGACGTTGCTACGCCAGAATTCATTCCGGTGGTGTATGCTTCCTCAACCCTTTTTGGTTGTGAATAGCTTGCATGGCCCATTCAATGGGTTATAAAGAGTTAATCACATGAGTGGGTGCTGGAGTTATCAAAATAGGGGAGGAGGTTCTTCCCTTTACAACATCAAGATCCACATTATCTGAGAATACAGCATTACTGAGGTGAAGAGTTTTTGTTAAGAAGCTGCCATGGTGAGATTGTTAGTGAAGGGCCTCTGTGACCATCGTCAATCACTGCCCCTTCATTAGTGAGTTAATCATATTCCCGTCATCTCTCATCACTTGCGTGACTGGGCCAGAGCAAAGAACAGAAAGTAGGACTGAGTTAGAAAGAGGATCTGCTAGATCTTTGAATAGGATTGGGAGAAGATCGTCAAAATTCAATTCAACATTATTTGGAAATTGTGTTAGTCATTATTTAAATGAAATTTAGTCAGTCGCCTTTCATCAAATCTGTACTGATCAGAGGTTCTGATGAAAAGTCCAATCCAAAATATTTTTACAATTGTTCGAATATACACTTATCCAAAACACCTGGAAGTGTTCATACCTTCAGGCCTTGCTGGTGGTCATTCAGTCTTTCGCCCATCTCAGCAAATGACCCCATCGCATCGTCCTCTTCCTCCATCTGGAAACCATCACCTAATGCGTAGAATTCGTCTTCGGTGATATGAACTCCATAGTGACCCTCGACTGCCAACCATTTCAGAAGATCACCTACTGTCTTCTTATGTTTTTGTAGGTGACCTTCTGTTGTTTCCTACAAATTGCAAAATCCTGTTAGTTTGAAGACGTGTTGTACTTTCCTGGCAGCAATTCCATATTCCCTCATCTATTTGCAAACCCTTGGGATTGAGGAGGATGTGAAACCACTTGAGTGGAAGATGCCTGTTTATAAACAGGGGCCATTCCACACCATTTCATCGGAATATGCACATGGGCAACACGTGGTCTTGCCCAGTCTTGGATCAATACGAAAAGGATGGAAAATACTAAAGACCAGCCTCCTATACACACACACGGGCATCGACGGAATTCCGCTTCATCATTTCCCTGCTCATGTCTCCCTAACACTGCCTTCATTTCTCGGGCCCCTTCGTCTAATCCCTCCCCTTTCATTTCAAAGGCCTTCTCTGCGTCTAAAGCAACTGCTACTGTTGGCGCTTTACTCCCTTCTACTGCATGAATTAAGTTAATAAATTTACAAATATTGTCTGTTGTGCGTCTTTTTTTAATAAATCCAGTTTGGTCTAGATTTACCATTTTAGGTACATAATCTGCTAATCTGTTTGCTAATAGTTTAGCTATTATCTTATAATCTGTGTTAAGTAATGATATTGGTCGATATGATGCTGGTGCGAGTGGATCTTTCCCTTGCTTTGGTATTACTGTAATTATTGCTGTTTTACATGAATCTGGTAAGTTTTGTGTTTTGTCAATCTGGTTGATTACTTCCAGGAGGGGAGGAATTAATAAATCTTTAAATGTTTTATAGAATTCTATTGGGAATTCATCCTCTCCTGGTGTTTTATTATTTGGTAGTTTTTTTTTATTATCTCTTGTATTTCTACTATTTCAAATGGTTCTGTTAATTTATTTTATTCCTCTATTTGTGATTTTGGTAGTTCAATTTTAGTTAAAAATTCATCTATTTTGCCTTCTTTCCCTTCGTTTTTAGTTTGGTATAATTGTTCATAGAATTCTCTAAAGTTTTCATTGATCTCCGTTGGATTATATGTGATTTGTTTGTCTTTTTTCCTTGATGCCAATACAATTTTCTTAGCTTGTTCTGTCTTAAGCTGCTATGCTAGGATTTTGTGCGTTTTTTCCCTTAGTTCATAATATTTCTGTTTTGTCTTCATTATGTTCTTCTCCACCTTATATGTTTGTAGTGTTTCATATTTTATTTTTTGATCTGCCAATTCTCTTCTTTTAGTTGTATCTTCCTTCATTGCTAATTCTTTTTCTATATTTACTATTTCCCTTTCCAACTGCTCTGTTTCCTGATTATAGTCCTTCTTCATCTTGGCTACATAACTTATTATTTGCCCTCTAATGAACGCTTTCATTGCATCCCATAGTATAAACTTATCTTTCACTGATTCCGTATTTATTTCAAAGTACATTTTAATTTGTCTTTCAATGAATTCTCTAAAATCCTGCCTTTTAAGTAGCATGGAGTTTAATTTCCATCTATACATTCTTGGAGGGATGTCCTCTAACTCTGTTGTCAATATCAAGGGTGAATGGTCCGATAATATTCTAGCTTTATATTCTGTTTTTCTTACTCTATCTTGCTTACGAGCTGATAACAGAAATAGGTCTATTCTTGAGTATGTTTTATGTCTACCCGAATAATATGAATATTCCTTTTCCTTTGGGTGTTGTTTCCTCCATATATCCAAAAGTTGCATTTCTTGCATCGATTTAATTATAAATTTGGTTACTTTGTTCTTTCTGTTAATTTTTTTCCCAGTTTTATCCATATTTGAATCCAAATTAAGGTTGAAATCCCCTCCTATTAATATGTTCCCTTGCGTATCTGCTATCTTCAGAAAAATATCTTGCATAAACTTTTGATCTTCTTCGTTAGGTGAATATACATTGAGTAGATACCAAAACTCCAAATATATCTGACATTTTATCATTACATATCTCCCTGCTGGATCTATTATTTCCTCTTCTATTTTAATTGGTACATTTTTACTGATTAATATAGCTACTCCTCTTGCTTTTGAATTATACGACGCTGCTGTTACATGTCCTACCCAATCTCTCTTTAATTTCTTGTGCTCCAATTCAGTTAAATGTGTTTCTTGCACAAATGTTATATCAATTTTTTCTTTTTTCAGTAAATTTAGCAGTTTCTTCCTTTTGATTTGGTTATGTATTCCGTTAATATTTAAAGTCATATAGTTCAACGTAGCCATTTCAAACTTTGTTTATCTTCCCTTTCCGTTTCTCCATCATCACCTTTCCTTCTTATCCATTTCTGTTTTCTTGTTTTGAACACTTTATAAGACAACATTTCTAAAACATCAAACATTTTCCTTATTCTCCTACTTAAAACTTCTTTAACCCCATTCTCCCCTCCCCCTCCTGCGTTGCCCTTTATCCCTTGTTGGGCAAACACATCTCCCCTCTCCATTTGGATTTGCGAATTCACTCGCAAATGTCAACTGATTTTGCAGTGACCGTAACTCATCCCCACCCAGCCCCCCCCGGAAAAGATTTCAATTTTCATATGTAACAAAGGTCACTCTTTTAATTCCCTCCTTATTCCCTCTATTCCCTTTCATTCCCTTATTAATTCTTATCTATACTCTATATATTTTCCTCTAAATACGTATACATTCATGTATACACACACATACATACACATCTACATATATATATATATATATATATATATATATAAAATATATACATACATATACCCATATACACACATACATATAGTTCGTGGTCATTTTTACTCTCATTACATGTCTTCATCTCTCTGCTTGTTTTGTAGTTGTTCTGCAAATTTTCGTGCTTCCTCTGGATCCGAGAATAGTCTGTTTTGTTGCCCTGGAATAACTATTTTAAGTACCGCTGGGTACTTTAACATAAATTTATATCCTTTTTTCCATAAGATCGTTTTTGCTGTATTGAACTCCTTCCTCTTCTTCAGGAGATCAAAACTTATGTCTGGATAGAAAAAAATTTTTTGACCTTTGTATTCCAGTGGCTTTTTGTCTTCTCTTATTTTCTTCATTGCTTTCTCCAATATATTTTCTCTTGTATATCTTAAAAATTTTACTAAAATGGATCTTGGTTTTTGCTGCGGTTGTGGTTTCGGGGCTAATGTTCTATGTGCCCTCTCTATTTCAATTTCTTCCTGTAATTCTGGTCTTCCTAGGACCCTGGGGATCCAATCTTTTATAAATTCTCTCATATTCTTGCCTTCTTCATCTTCCTTAAGGCCCACTATCTTTATATTATTTCTTCTAATGTAGTTTTCCATTATATCTGTCTTCTGAGCTTACAGCTCGTGTGCCTCTTTAACTTTTTTATTAGATTCTTCTAATTTCTCTTTTGTCCTCTACTTCCATTTCTACGATTATTTCTCGTTCTTCCACATTCTCCACTCTTTTTCCTATCTCTGATATGACCATTTCTATTTTATTCATTTTTTCTTCTGCATTCTTAATTCTTCTTTTTATCTCATTAAATTCTTGTAATTGCCATTCTTTCACTGATTCCATATATTCTTTGAAAAAAGATACATCCATTGTCTTGCCTTTCTCTTCTTCTTCCACTTCTTTCTGTTCTTCTTCTTCTTCTTCCTCTGGATTGACCATCTGTTGTTTCCTTCTTTTCTTTTTACCTTCTTCTTTCTTGTTGTCATTATTGTCTCTGTTCTGCACCAGCTGCTGTGCTGCAGGTGTCTCTCTCAGCTGTGGAGATCGACTCCGCAGCTGTTTCCCCCTCCCGTCAGTGTGTTTTTTTTCTTGCGCGGTTGCGCACTTTTACTCGGCTCTGCGAGCCATTTTTGTAGTCCCGAGCCCGGGACTTCCACTGACCAGAGGGAGCGGGCTTCTCTCTCCGCGGCGGGCCTCCTCGGACAGGTAAGGCCTTCACCTTCTTCTTCCGACGTTCTTTCTTCTTCTCTTCTTCCCGTTGTTTTCGACTTTTCTCTCTTCGCTGCCATTTTCTTCTCACCTTTATTTTTACTTTGTTTTAAATTTTAATCTTGTACCTTTGTGTTTTGTGTGTTTTTTTTAAACTTTTCCGGAGAGGGCTGGAATTCCCTGACCGGCCACTACTCCATCACGTGACTCCCCCAACTGGATCATCTTCAGCTGTCATCATTTTCTTAGTCACAGACCTAGTTACCGCACATGCAGGATATATCTCACCATCCTCTCTAACCACATCCTTACTAGGCCAATTTGTCAATCTTAAAACTGACCCAACTTTATTCTCTGACAAATCATTCCCCAGCAAAAACGAGACACCTTGCATGGGTAACTCCTACTACAACAGTTCCTTTGACTAATTCTGAATTTAGCACAACCTTGTGAAGCAATATTGACCCTACCTCATCTCGAACACCTTTAATCAAAGTTGTCTCCTCTGTGTCTGTCCTTTGATCCACAGTTAAAACGGTTTCTAACAACAATGACTGAGCAGCCTCAGTATCTCTAAGAATGTTAACTGGAACCTGAGACAAAGCCCTCTGACACAAAAGGCTTGAAAACATCCATGACCTACTGATCAGGTTATGCACCTCTGCTCTCCTTAAATTCCACTGTTTCTGTATACATGGTTCTGGTTAAACCTGTTTTTACCTTTTCTGTTTCAAGACTAGACAGTCACACGACCAGCTTTCTTACACAAATGGCATATAAATACAGAAGTTCTGTCCTTTCCTACCTTTCCTTCATCTTTTTACTGAACATTTTCTCCAGACTTTATTTCAGCCCTACTATCCTGCTCCATCCTAACCTTATGAACAGGTTTATTAATCTGGTCCACATGAGCTCTCTGAAAATGCCTATTATTCTGGAATGTCCTTTTGTGAGTCTTCCTCAACAAATTTTCCTTCACATGTAATATTTCACTATTATAATCCTCTACATTTGTACTTTTCTCATCCAATGTTTAACTTCAACAATTTTCAATGCCTCAGAAATAGCCATCAGTTCCTATTTTCTCACCTTCTGCAGTTCTGCAGGTGATGGTTGTAACAAAAATGTATCAACATCCATTGCTGCAGTTTTTCCAGACACAAGCTTTCTGTTAGCTTGTAAAAATAGCCTGCAAAAACATCCCAATCAACTAATAAATCATGAAACTGCAATGTTCAAATCCTAAAGGGACCCGCACATTAACAAAAATGACCCCAAAAACCAGTAGCAATAGATATGCACGACAACACAGGGTTATTTAAACAAAAGTAGTTTAGAATTTTATTTGAACATGAAAACAGAATTGAACTTTAACTTATTACTTAACCTACCTAACCCACTTAATCCGCCCTCAAATACTAAGTGCAGGTGAGTGTAATGTGTATTGAAGATTAGAAAAGTTCTTTGGATCACAGTCCTGGTTGCAGGCAATTCTTGCAACAGTGCTCATACATTAGCATTAACAAAGTTCACCAAGCTTTGGTGTTTAACAGACAAATGGTTACCACTCAGAAGGGCTCTTGCTGGTTTTCAGAGAGAGAGATTCCATTTCCAGAGCATCTGCAACTGATTTCTTCTTAATTAGTCTTTCTGACAGAACTTTCCCCCTTCAGGGTTCTCCGGATGATCCTTTTTCTTTCAGGTCATCTTTCAGACCACCAGTCTTCTCCTTTGACCAGGCAGCCTTCCAAAGTTTGGCAGCTTGTCCCTCTGGAACAGATTTCACTGACTCCTTCTCTCTCACTCCCTCCCTCTCTGAGAGCAAAGCTGTTCTAACTCTGCCTGCTAACGCCACATGCTCTCCTAGGCAAGCTGTATGTGGATACTTTGTTGCTCCTTTGCAAAAAGCAGGATGCAATAATCCTGCTAAAATTCTGGCTTTTCAAATGTGTGTGTGTGGAAGCTGCTCGAGTAATTCATTCCAAGCTACCTCTAAAACTCTTGTCACACTGCACATTCAGAGATCTGAGAAGAACCCTTGGCCGAGCCAACTTTGCTTGAAAGTAAACAACAATCACTAGCGATCTGTGGTCGTCTCAGCCTTGCTTAAGATAGGTTGCAGACACCACCTTATCAATTAGTGCATTGGATCAGGTAGTGCCGGAAATGCACAGAGAAGCCGCTGTGTGGAGATTTCACAGAAATACAGTTTAGAAGCAGGAAAGGATCAGATGTTATTGAACAACAATGAAAGGAACTATTAGCATGTGGTCTACAAAGTAACCTTCTTTTTGTATACTTTATTTAAAATCAAATTCAAAATCCACAATAAAATACATCATATTAACATACAAAAATTTCCCCCATATATACCCCCCTCCCACCCCCTCTCTTAGCTCCCTCCCATCCTCTACAACCTCAAACTAAAGAAACAAACCATCATAGTCGGGTTTGATGTCACCAATCAACCATGACATATTTAGACCCATACACTTCACAGAGGGACCCGCACATTAACAAAAATGGTAGACGGATGGCGTAAATTGTAAGTTATCTTTTCCAATGGAATACATGATTGCAAGTCCATTTGCCATCTCTGAATACTTAATTCAATTTCATCTTTCCAGGTTATAGCTTTACATTTTCTCGCTACTGCCTATTCCAACTGAATAAATGCAATTTGAAATGTATCCAATTTCATTTCCAAACTCCATTTTACTTCATATGTCCCAATAAAAATACTAACGGCTCTAATGAAAGCTTAAATTTAAACAACCCCTGCAAAAGTTCCATAATTCCATTCAGAAAGGGTTTCACCTGATCACATAACCATACTGAATGTAAAAAAGACCCTATCTATTCTCCACATTGAAAACACATATCCAAAGAGATAAATCTATACCTCTTCAACTTCTCAGGTGTTAAGTAAAGTTGATGAATAAAATTATAATGAACGAATCTTTATATAACGTTTACTGGCTTAGTCACACTGTCCTCACATAATGTCATCCAATCATCCTGAGAAATTAAAACCGACAGATCCTCCTTCCTTTTACTTCTCACTTTATAAATATCCGACTTAGGCATCTTATTTTGTAATAAAGCATACATTTGTGTAATCAATCCCATTTCCCCTCCTTCAATAATTAAACATTCAAATCTCATCCTTCTAGGTAATCTCAAACTGTGTCCAGAATTATCTAGTAACAAAGTTATTAAGCATGGACCTGATCCATTTTTTCATTCTATCACTGATATGAAACAAAATTTCCAGCTTCATAACAATCTTCGGCCAAGATAATACCTTTCTTTTCCCAAATATTCAGGAATACGTGATTTATTTTAATACAAAGCTTATTTTAATACAAAGGGTTTTAGCCGAAATTTTGCCCTCAGCACCAATAGCAACGTTGGTCCGATACCATATTTCCATGAAATGTTTTAACACCGGTAAAGGATAATTTTGGAAAAGTTGAGCATTCCATTTATAAATAAACTGTTGCATTCTTTGTTCATGAAGCTGAGCCATTTGGATTTTAGCCCAACGTAAAGATTGTTGTGATCCAACCATTCTATTAATAAACTTGAATTGTGCCGCTTCATAATAATCCTGAAAATGTGGTAATTATAAAACTCCAAGTCAATTTTTGTATAGATACTCTTGCCTATTTACCTTTTCATAATAAAGATCTTCCCAGCACATGGAAATCCTTAAAACCTTTTAGGAATCCCACATGTAATTGATTGACAAAAATACTGAATACGGGGGAAAAAATTCATTTTAAAACACTGTCGTGCTGGACACAACCAAGAAAGACTCAGCCACCACATTGAAAGCCATTAATGATGTTTTTATTCAAATTCAGCCCGCGCCCTCTTAAGGGCAGCCTAAGCTCAGTCACCTCGTGCATTGTGATATCAGAATCGCTGCCCCAGGCGTGCGCTGGGCAGGTGAATTGAGGCAGGGAGAAAACCTTGACAGCGCCATCTTCCCATGGCTGCTCCGCCATGTGGCGTTATACACCATGAGAGACTGTGCCAACACAGCGCCCTATTAAAGTTATCGGTAAATCTTTCCACCTATTTAAATCTTATTTAATTTAATGTAATAATGGTCTATAATTCAACTCATATAAATGATTATAATTATCATCTACATTTATCCCGAAATACTTAATTTTATCCAACCACTTAAATGTAACAATATCTCTGCAGTTTGCATAATCCATTCTTGTCAAAAGCATCATTTCACTCTTATCCCAATTAACCTTATATCCTGATAATGCACCACACTGTTCCAACCTTCCAACTCAATAAAAACATTTTACCAAGAACAAGCATGTGGTCTTGAAGGTAAAAATCACAGTTAAAACTTAATGACTATTTTCAAATCCACTGCGTCATGTGAACCATGGCAGTGAACAGAACAAAAGTATCTGGAAAAAGCAAGGCAAAACACCTTTCAGGATTGGCCCAAGGCATTGCAAATGAACACATGGCACAGGGTCAATCCCCAGAGACATTCAGATTTCACACCTATACACTCAAGGCTGAGGTTTCTGACTTGAATTTGATGAAAGGCAAACCACAGATTCTTGGTGCATCTTTACGAAGAACACTCTTGTTTTGATTTCAGCCACAAAACCAGGACTCCAGTCTCTCATCTCATCTCATTCCAGGGCAGAAACCAAAGGAAAGGGCACATTCTTCTGGGGGTCCTTGGTTAATATTTACTCTTAAATCACCACGGCAGAAACACAGAACATAGAACACTGCAGCATAGTACAGGCCCTTCAGCCCTTGATGTTGTGCCAACCCATATATTCCTTCCTAAAAAAAGCACTAAACTCTCCCTACCCCAAAACAATAAAGAGTATTTAATTCCTGCCTTTGACAGCCAATTGTTCCCAGAAGAAATATTAAAAATAATTATACTTCAAATGTAACAACAGAAAATGTTGGAAATAGTCAGCAGGTTGGTCACCTCCTGACTTGCTGGGAGTTTCCAGCCTTTTCTGTTCTTATTGAAATATCCAGTAATTCCAGTTTTATCATTTACACTTTAAACCTTGGGGATCCTTTGTGCTGTGAAAGGAAAGAGAATGTTTTTCATTTTAATTTACAAAAATAAGACTATCTGGACCCATTTATTAAGTAGGAATGTATAAATTCCAAGTAGGATTCACTTGTTGAAGACCTTGTTTAAGTTTCAGAATAAATGAAGCACCCAATCTGTAGATGCTTTGGAAAAAGATAAGACAAAGCATAAATGATTTACTAACACTGAATTGGAGATAATTAGCTGCGAAACACCAAACTCTCCTTATAGGATGAGTGTCTGATGTTTACGTGAGTAATGAACCTTGTGCACACAGTACAACTTATGTTCATTTCGACATTGCCTCATAGAAGGGTTCACACGTGACCGAGAGTACCTGCTGCGTGTTTTCTTCCCTGCGGTCGACATTGAAGTCTGACGATTCCTCCGCAGCAACTCGGGAATGAAACCACCTGCCTCTGATCTTCTTGCAGCAGTTGCACGTCATTCTTTTCCGAGGAGTGAGGGATCTCCTACTCTGCTCCTCTTCCCCAGCCACTCGTGCCACTCGTAGACAGCACAAGGCATTGCCCATTCTCCTGCAAGTCACACGCGAGGTGTTTCCAGTGACGTGTGATGTAGTAATTCAAATACGTCACCACCGTGAGCCTCACTTGGCCAAAAAGCCCTGGTATTCGGCAAAGACTGTGCCACGCGCTCGCACCACGTTCAACCCTCACAATGAACACGACTGCAGTCTCAGCAACTGGGTTTGCTGGCTGTGTGATGTCATCAATGGGTTTATTGTTACACAATAATACAGAAAGACAAGTGAAACCATGGCAATCTCCCAATATTTACTCTCTCGCTATGATGTCACAATGAGACCCCAACCCCCCCACATTCTCGGAATGAATGTACTCAAGGGGCAGTTTATATTTGAGGGTCTCCCGCCAACCATTGTTGTCGGGGCAGCCAGGTGGACTCCTCTTGTCATTGCCCCTCCCTCCCAGGTAGTCTGCACCCACCTGGATCGGGTGCCAGGGGGCTATAAGGAGATCGGGGAAGTGATTGATACCCTCCTCTATGAGGGACTGTGATAAGACCCGCCGTGCCCCCCAAAAACACCCCATTCTGGCCTGTCTGTAAGAAAAATGACACGTGGTGAATGTTATTGCAAATTGGACAAATTCACTCCCCTCCTCAACTCACTCTTGCTGTGGTCGTTTCCGATGTGGTTGAACCACTTCATTGGATTCCAGATGATGGAATGTTTATTTGACACCATTACATCTCCCAAAATCATTAAACTGCTCTGGGAGGGGAAAAAAAGTTTGGTATCAGAGATGATTTACTCTGGGAAAACATGGCACCATAAGAGTGACCCAACTTATCAAAGGCTTGTTTCATGGAGCTAGGATCGCAGATGTTTAATTCACATTAGTTAGATCAACAGGGGTTAGGAAATGGCCTTGTCTTTGTCACATTATGAAAGCTCCAAATCCCAGAATATTCCCTAACTAAAGTCACTTTTGGCAACAGTGCATTGAAAAGGTTTCTTTTGCCATGTCCAGACGTGTAAAACATCTGACATTTCCAATTTCGGATTTCAGATTTTTTGTCAGAGTTCATACATGACGTCACATCCATCCCTGAAATTATTTTTGCTGTGGGCCATGCAGAATTAACCCTTCTTGGCAATGCCATATAAAGCTGACTCAACACTGAGATGTAAACAAATAAAGAAATTTAAACAAACCGACTGTACGATACAGAGAGAAAAACATCAATAAAGTGTAAAAGTACCCTCCTTACATAAGTCCCTGAACTGAGTTTGTTGTTGAGGAGTCTGATGGTAGCAGCTGTTCCTGAACCTTATGGTGCGGGTCTTGTGGCACCGATATCTCTTTCCTGAGTGTGTGCTGCGTGGTGTGGATTCTTGAACATTGATGCTGCCTTCCGATGGCAGAGTTCCAGATGTTTTCGTTGGTGAGGAGGGTTTTGCCTGTGATGTCTTGGGCTGTGTCCACTTCCTTTCAGAGGGCTTTTCAGTCAAGGGTATTGATGTGCCTATACCCAACTGGGATGGAGCCGATCAGCACACTTTCTACCACACCTCCGTAGAAACTTGCCAGGGTTTCCGATGTCGTACCAAAGCTCCGCAAATCCCTGAGGAAGTACAGGTGTCGACGTCTTTTTTTCACAATGCCATTTGTGTGTTGGGTCCAAGATAATGACTTTCAAGATCTGAAATTTGCTCACCCTCTTCACCACTAATCCCCTGATGATCACTGAACCATACAACTCTGGATTTCCCTTCCTGACATCCACAATCAGCTCCTTGGTTTTGGTGGCATTGAGTGGGAGTTGGTTGTTCATGCACCATTCAGCCAAGTTTTCATTCTCCCTTCTGTATGCTGTCTCATCGCCCCATTATATACAATCCACTACCATGGTAGCATCAGTTGCATTGGCTTTGTTGTACTGAGCCACGCAGTCATAAGTTTATAGAGAGAAAGCAGGGACTAAGAACACAGCCCTCTGGTACTGGTGGAGATTGTAGAGGAGATGTTCTTACTGATCCTCACTGATTGTGGACAGGAGGAGAGGGAAATTCAGCATCCAATTACACAGTGGGGTGTTGAGTCCCAAGGTCTTGGAGTTTGATGATCAATTTTGAGGGAATGATGGTGTTAAATGGCAAACTGTTGTCGATAAAAAGCATCCTGAAGTATGCATCTTTGCTGTCCAGGAGTTCCAGGGCTTTGTGTAGTGCCAGTGAGATGGCATCCACCATAGACCTACTGCTACGATTGCAAATTGGAACCGATCCATTTCACCGCTCAGAGAGGAGCTGATAGGCTTCAGCACCCAGCCTTTCCAAACAGCTCCTCACTTCTGACTGAGGTTCAAGGTTCAAGACTCCTTTTATTTTAGGCAGACGGAGAGTCACCACTTTGTCCAGCTCCCCTTGCAGAAATGAGGCCCCAGCAAGGAATGGTTGACAAGGCCAGTGCTCTAAGCACTGAGCTATTGGAGTAGAAAGGGAATCAAAACAACCTCTGTTCAGAGCCACGGTCTGTGAATTCTCCTCCTATGCTCCCTCAGCCTCTGCGGCTGCACAGTCTCCTGTTTAATTCATTGACAACATCGTGGCCCATCCCTTCGCAAGTGAACATGAACACAGTGTCTTGTCGCTCTTCTGCCCTCACGGAACTTTTTGTAGTCGTTGGCACATTGTGATGTTCCACTGCGAATCGCAGACGCCATGCAGTGCGATTTTTTTGGTGAGGTCCCCCCAGTCAGTATGGTTGACATGGAATGACTGGAGATTGCACTTGATTACGTCTTTGTAGTGAAAACGTGGGCGGCCAACATTGCGGGGAGCATCTGGTAGCCCACCGTAGAGGACATCTTTGGGCAATCGGCCATCCTGCATACAGACAATGTGGCTAGCCCACCGCAGGCAGTGAGCGCGAATGATTGAGTAGAGGTCCGTACCTCCAGTCTTCTCCAGGACTTGGACGTTTGTGACTCTGTCGTGCCATGAGTAGCCTAGGATGGATCTGAGGCAGCAGAAATGGAATGCGTTAGGCAGTGTTCATGCTTTATGTATGTGACCCAGGGTTCAAGGCTGTAGAGAAGCATACTCAGCACGCAGGCCTCGTAGACTCGGATTTTCAACTTGGTGGAGAGGTGGCAGTTTTCCCACACATGGGCATGGAGACAGTGGATGCTTTTCCCAGGCTTGTGTCCAGTTCTGCATCAAGTGAGTTCGTTGTTGTCACAGTGAAGCCTCAGTAGCAGAATTTGTCTATGTTGGCGAGCACTGACCCATTGATCGTAACTGATGGAGTGTCGTGGGTTTGTTGGCTAAAGATGCCCGTCTTGCCCAGGCTCATTTTCCGACCAAATTCAGTGCAGGCAGATGCAAATGCATCACACAATACTTGCAGCTCTGGCTGGGAGTGAACCATGAAGGCAGCATCATCTGCATAGAGCAGTTCTCAAATCATAACTCTTCTGATTTATGTCCTTGCCCGGAGCCGTGACAGATTAAAAAGTTTTCTGGAGCTCCTTGTGTGCAGCGCTGTGCCTGAAGCTTCTGGAAAGGCATGGCGCAGAAGAGCAGAGATGAAAATGCCAAACAGAACTGGAGCGAGTACGCAACCCTGTTTTATGCTGCATTGGATTGGGAACTCTTCTGATCTCAAGCCATCGAATTGGGCAGTGGCCTCTATGATGTTGTGAAACTGGACGATGATGGACAGTAGTGTGTCAGGGCAGCCAAGATGTTTTAAGACATGGAATAGATGTGAGTCAAAGGCCTTGGTCAGGTCGATGAAGCACATATAGAGAGGTTTGCGTTGTTTAATGTATCTCTCTTGCAGTTGTTGGAAGTCGAAGGCCAAATCGACGTGGGGGTGGGGGGGGGTTGAATGGGATTGCACAACAGAGTATGTTGTCTACAAGGCTGAGCAGTGAGATGCCATGGTAGTTACTGCAGTCTTGGTGGTCACCTTTGTTCTTGGAAAGGGTCACAATATTTGCGTCCCGCAGATCTTTGGGGATGTAACGGTGGAGCCAACATGTTTTGAATAGTATTGTGAGCTCGGAGGTAAGTGCTTCGCCACCAATCTTCAAGATCTCAGAAGAGATACCATTGATTCCAGGTGATTTGTTATTTTTCATGCAATGGACTGCTTTTATGACATCGGTGATGGTAAATTCAGCATCTAGCTCCGCTAGGACAGGTAGTTGCGGCAGTGTGTTGTTGATGATGTCAGGGTCCACAACGATTGGTGTTGTGTAACACAAGCTCCAGATCCAAACCTCCGACATGATCAGGAAGCCTTCAGCATCCGAGACCCTTCAGAAGCCCTTTTTGCCCTCAGCACCCTCTCGTATCCCATTTCCTACGGGGATTCCCATGAGCCAGTCTCCAGCAGCCCGCAGCCTGAGCGGTTCCCATGAACATAACTCATGTGCAGCCTGTGTGGCTCCTTTAGCCGCTGAACCCATTTCTGATCCACTGTTATGGTCACTGGCCGGTGGAATCATATCCCAAGCTTCACCTTCTTAACAGGGATGTTCTCTTCATTTCTGGTGCCCTGCTCCCCAGAGTATGCTGAGGGGGTGTAGGGCTTCCCATCGGTTGCAGGGTGGGAATATGATGATTGGGTGTAGGGCTTCCCGTCAGTTGCAGGGTGGGAGTATGCTCAGAGGGTGTAGGGCTTCCCATTGGTTGCAGGGTGGGAGTATGCTGAGGGGGTGTAGGGCTTCCCGTCAGTTGCAGGGTGGGAGTATGCTGAGGGGGTGTAGGGCTTCCCATCGGTTGCAGGGTGGGAGTATGCTGAAGGAGTGTAGGGCTTCCCGTCAGTTGCAGGGTGGGAGTATGCTGAGGGGGTGTTCCCATCGGTTGCAGGGTGGGAGCATGATGAGGGGGTGTGTAATGGAAGATTTAAACCATGTTTCTTACTTTTGCAGCCTTTGCTCCTGCAAGGCTGAGAACCTGCTTGTTGCATATGAATTAGTAGACATTATCTAAATTTACACTATGGGGCCCAGGGATGCATATGAATCAGTAGACATTATCCAACTTCCCTCATGAGGCCCAGAGATGCAGTTGTCTTTTGTTGGTCGCAGACTGTCAGGAGACCTTGAAGATAATTAAATAATTTATTCAAAGAGATAAGATCTGAAGTAAACAACTTTTGGGGTAATATAAGCCATGGTCCCACTGCTGAAGTTTGAGACTCTCCAAGAGGTGGCAACATCTCTCAGCAAGAAGAAGAACTTCAAGAATCCAGCTAACGTCCCGGTCAAGGGAGGTGGAGAAGCTGCTACCAGCGCCCCGACAACCTTCTACAAATGTGCAGTCGTTGCCTTGCTTCAGCAGTTGGGACCAGTCCAGGTGTTGATGTATAATTGGGAAGGGCTTGCAATTTGTAGTGTGAATTCAGATTTAAATTTAGTAATAAAGCCTTGTATAAACTGAACTGCTCTCGGTGTGTGTGTGTCTATTTTCTTTCGGTAGCTCAAACACTGTGACCAATCTAAAACGAACAAAATGAGAGGTATAAGTTTACCCAAGACGGTGTAGGGCTTTCCGTCGGTTGCAGGGCGGAAGTATGCTGAGGGGGTGTAGGGCTTCCCGTCGGTTGCAGGGTGGGAGTATACTGAGGGGGTGTAGGGCTTCATGTCAGTTGCAGGGTGGGAGTATGCCGAGGGGGTGTAGGGCTTCCCGTCAGTTGCAGGGTGGATGTATGCTGAGGGGGTGTAGGGCTTCCCATCGGTTGCAGGGTGGGAGTATGCTGAGGGGATGTAGGGCTTCCTGTCGGTTGCAAGGTGGGAGTATGCTGAGGGGATGTAGGGCTTCCTGTCGGTTGCAAGGTGGGAGTATGCTGAGGGGGTGTAGGGATTCCTGTCGGTTGCAGGGTGGGAGGGGGTGTATGGTTTTCTGTACGAGTACTGGTTGTTGGGAGTGTATTGTTTGGCGGGGCCCTTTGGGGTGATGTGATGGTTGGCTGTCCTAGTGTCTGTTGCCTTCATGCTGATCCATAGGGGACTGTGAGTCTCCCACATTGTCCACGATTGCAACCGGTGAAAAGTCCCTGGTGGCCACCGAGTCTTCCCGTCCGTCCCTGAATGTGACAAATGCATAGTGGGGATTCGCCTGGCTCAACTCCACTGGGTCCACCCGTGGGTCCATTTTGTGGGGCTGGGCAGTGCTTCCAGAGGAGTGCTGGTCCCAGTGTCATCAACCATCTAGGCAGCACTGTGCCTGTCGCGGCTTTCCTCGTAAAGGAAAACATATGGTCATGTGGTGTTGTGTTAGTGGTGGTACACAATAACGAGCGTATAGAATGTAAAGCCTCTGGTAACACATCTTGCCATCTTGTCACGAGTAGGTCTTTTGCCTTTCAGATCAACAGGATGGTTTTCCAGAGAGAGGCATTTTCCCTTTCTACTTGCCCATTTCCCCTGGAACTGTAGCTTGCGGTGCAGTTGGTGGCAAAACCTCTGTCCTGTAGGTACTGGGTCGACTTCGGCATTCATAAAGCGGAACCCCTCTTTGTGTACATAGCTGGAGTACTCACACATGCTGAAAATGGATTGCAGGCACTTTACTACTGTGGCTGCCGATACGTGGGGACATGGGATTCCAAAAGATCAGTGGGAGTATTCGTCTATGGCATTAAGGAAATAGACATTCCTGTCGTAGGAAGGGTGCGGGCCTTTAAAGACAAGGCTGAGGTGCTCAAAAGATCTAGTAGCTTTCATAAGTGTAGCTTTATCCGGCCAGTACAATTGTAGTTTGCATTCCGCACAGATGGGACAGCCCTTGTTTACTGTCCTTACTTCCTCTCCCGAGAATGGGAGATTTTGGGTCCTTTTGAAGTGAAACAGTCTAGTGACTCCCGGGTGGCCCAGCTCATTGTGCAAGCTCTGCAGTTGGGACATGTGGTTGAGGGCCTCACAGTTGTCCCTGGACAGTGTATCTGAGGGCTCATTGAGCCTCCCTGGATGGTAAAGAATGTCGTAATTATATGTAGTCAATTCTATCCTCCAGCACAAGATTTTATTGTTTTTTTATCTTCTCCTGTTCTGGTTGGCGAACGTAAAAGCCATAGATCATTGGTCCTGACAAGGTTTCCATGCCAGATAATCTCTCCAGTGCCTTACTGCTTCCACAATGGCTTGAGCCTCCTTTTCCACTGCTGAGTCTCTCACCTCTGACCACTGTAGGGTCCATGAGAAAAAGGCTACCGGTCGCCCCTCCTGGTTCAGTGTAGGAGCTAGCGCTACATCTGATACATCGGTCTCCTCTTGGAATGGGATCGTCTCATCTATGGATGGCAGGATTGCTTTTGCAGTCAGGTCCTTAATATCTGTGAAGGCTTTGACAGCTGCTGGGCAGGTTGGGAACCGGAGGCTTTTATCAGTGGGCAAGCCCTGTCCTCATAGTTGGGGACCCACTGTGCATAATATGCAAAATGTCCCAAATATCTCTTTAAGGTTTTCTGTTAGTGTGGGACTGGGAGGTCTGGGAGCAGGTGCATGCGGACAGGGTCTGGGCTGATTTTCCCCGTTCTGTACCACATATCCCAGGATGGCCAGTTACCTAGTGCTAAAGACACACTTGTCCCTATTATACATTAGATTGAGTTCCTCTGCTGCCTGAAAACAAATGGAAGGTTAATGTCATGGTCAGATTGTGAGTGGACACCTACCAACTGATCCCTTCGCCATGCGGACACTCGGTCCTGGGCAAGCGTGTGCACCCTGTGGGACATTGGGGTTGGCTAGGGGTGTCTCAGAGTTAGCAACCCATCCAGGAGATCCTGGTAGTAGATCATGATCAGGAGGGCGACTTGTCGTACGCCTTCTGCCCGTGCTTGTCGCGATCCTTAATTGTAAGTCAGAAACCCAGGTGGTTGCACGGCCAATCCCGGTTCCGTTGAATTAACTAACAGGCGGAGCTGTATATATATATGTATATATATATAAAATATATATATATTAGTCTATTAAATTGTGACTAACATCAACCACATTAGACAGAGTCCAAGTTAAATGCTAGTTTTAATAGACAAGTATATAAAGCAAGTTCTTGCCTCTGTGCAAGCCCAGGTCAGAATCGAGGAGCCTAGGATTGGTCGGCTTTATATATGAGGTTGTCAGGTGGTGGTGCTGGTGACCTAGAGGAGTAATAGCATATCACCACAGTATATTCTCCACTTATATAAATGCAGAACATTTATAAAGAAGGGCAAGACAGGTCAGGTGCCTATTCTTTGAAGGTGAAAAGAATGATGTCATTAGAACATAGAACACTACAGCACAGTAGAGGCCCTTATGCCCTTAATGTTGTGCAGACCCATATATTCGTTCCAAACTAAAATACTAAAGTCTTCCTGCCTTGTGACCCTCTATTATTCGCTAATCTAGGTGCCAGTCTAAGGGTCTCTTAAATGCCCATAGAGGGGAGGCAGCACCCACTTTGGGAATCACTATGCGATGTTAACTTTTGGTTTACGGTATCTTGACCTTTTCTCCAGCACGGTGAAGGATGTGAATGTGTCGTAACGGCTCTTTGTCACAGAATTTACTATCTTCCATTCATCTTCACGTCCAACCAAAACTGTACTCTCCGAATGTGATCTTCCCAGCAAGAAGCCAGTGCAATCCTCTGGTGTTCCATAAATGGAAGAGAGGTATTTCAGCCCCTGAATGCTGCTGTCCTGGTCAACCTGCCCGAAGGGCAGTGCCCACAGAACACCTGTGTAGGATTCCACTATTGTCCTGGGAGTTGGGGCTTAATGGGTTAGAGAAGAACACATTGTCGATGTTGACCACGGCATACCAGGGTTTGTCGCCCCTGCCCGTGATATCCTCCACCAATTTAACCACATCGAAAATGACCGCAGCAAGAGTGAGTAGGGGGGGGGGTGGGGGTGGGGGGGTGGGGAGTGAATTTGTCCAATTTACAGTATCATACACCACGTGCCATTTTTATTACAGACAGGCCAGATTGGGCTGTCTTATCACACCCCCTCATAGAGGAGGGTATCAATCACTTCCCCGATCTCCTTATAGCCCCCTGGCACCCGATCCAGGTGGGTGCAGACTACCTGGGAGGGAGGGGCAATGACAAGAGGAGTCCACCTGGCTGCCCCGACAACAATGGTTGGCGGGAGACCCTCAAATATAAACTGCCCCTTGAGTACATTCATTCCGAGAATGTGGGGGGGTTGGGGTCTCATTGTGACATCATAGCGAGAGAGTAAATATTGGGAGATTGCCATGGTTTCACTTGTCTTTCTGTATTATTGTGTAACAATAAACCCATTGATGACATCACACAGCCAGCAAACCCAGTTGCTGAGACTGCAGTCGTGTTCATTGTGAGGGTTGAACGTGGTGCGAGCGCGTGGCACAGTCTTTGCCGAATACCAGGGCTTTTTGGCCAAGTGAGGCTCACGGTGGTGACGTATTTGAATTACTACATCACACGTCACTGGAAACACCTCGCGTGTGACTTGCAGGAGAATGGGCAATGCCTTGTGCTGTCTACGAGTGGCACGAGTGGCTGGGGAAGAGGAGCAGAGTAGGAGATCCCTCACTCCTCGGAAAAGAATGACGTGCAACTGCTGCAAGAAGATCAGAGGCAGGTGGTTTCATTCCCGAGTTGCTGCGGAGGAATCGTCAGACTTCAATGTCGACCGCAGGGAAGAAAACACGCAGCAGGTACTCTCGGTCACGTGTGAAACCTTCTATGAGGCAATGTCGAAATGAACATAAGTTGTACTGTGTGCACAAGGTTCATTACTCACGTAAACATCAGACACTCATCCTATAAGGAGAGTTTGGTGTTTCGCAGCTAATTACCTCCAATTCAGTGTTGGTAAATCAGTTATGCTTTGTCTTATCTTTTTCCAAAGCATCTACAGATTGGGTGCTTCATTTATTCTGAAACTTAAACAAGGTCATCAACAAGTGAATCCTACTTGGAATTTATACATTCCTACTTAATAAATGGGTCCAGATAGTCTTATTTTTGTAAATTAAAATGAAAAACATTCTCTTTCCTTTCACAGCACAAAGGATCCCCAAGGTTTAAAGTGTAAATGATAAAACTGGAATTACTGGATATTTCAATAAGAACAGAAAAGGCTGGAAACTCCCAGCAAGTCAGGAGGTGACCAACCTGCTGACTATTTCCAACATTTTCTGTTGTTACATTTGAAGTATAATTATTTTTAATATTTCTTCTGGGAACAATTGGCTGTCAAAGGCAGGAATTAAATTCTCTTTATTGTTTTGGAGTAGGGAGAGTTTAGTGCTTTTTTTAGGAAGGAATATATGGGTTGGCACAACATCAAGGGCTGAAGGGCCTGTACTATGCTGCAGTGTTCTATGTTCTGTGTTTCTGCCATGGTGATTTAAGAGTAAATATTAACCAAGGACCCCCAGAAGAATGTGCCCTTTCCTTTGGTTTCTGCCCTGGAAGAAAGACTGATGAAAGACTGGAGTCCCGGTTTTCTAGCTGAAATCAAAACAAGAGTGTTCTTCGTAAAGATGCACCAAGAATCTGTGGTTTGCCTTTCATCAAATTCAAGTCAGAAACCTCAGCCTTGAGTGTATAGGTGTAAAATCTGAATGTCTCTGGGGATTGACCCTGTGCCATGTGTTCAGTTGCAATGCCTTCAGCAACCCTTGAACCAATGTTCATTGGGCCAATCCTGAAAGGTGTTTTGCCTTGCTTTTTCCAGATACTTTTGTTCTGTTCACTGCCATGGTTCACATGATGAAGATAATGCTTTGCAGTGGATTTGAAAATAGTCATTAAGTTTTAACTGTGACTTTTACCTTCAAGACCACATGCTTATTCTTGGTAAAATGTTTTTATTGAGTTTAACATATAAGCATACATACAGAAATCTGAAAACCACGTGACAATTCATTCCATTACGAGTAAGGACACGCGAAGAAAACAAAGTTAATGAAACTACATTCAGGATGACTTGTTAACCTCCAAAACAATTACACTCCAACTCCAATCATCCAAAATCAGATTCGCTGAAATCCTCATTTATCCAAAAGTTTACAAAAATTCAAATAAATGAAGATATCCAAAACAAATCAGGAATCTGCATTTATCTGAAATATTTTTCAGAGACAAACTAACCTCTCAGGTTGAAAAAAAAATTATTGCACGTGAAATTAGAACATCGATTGTTCTCGTTTCAGGTAACTCCCTCCCCTCTCTTTTTCTATTCCTTCTTTACCTTCCCCTATTGACTTTTCTCTCCAACTCTCCCATCAAACTGCACACCACTCACTCCCAGCAAGTGGTTGGAAGAATCCCTTGTCCTGCCGTCATCCAGGAGAGCGGCCTCTCGGCAGCAGCCGGTTGGTCACAGCCCTTTCAGATAATCGGAGTTGTAATGTAATAAGAAATAATCTATATGGTGAACCCATTTATTGAAATAAATTGTACAAAACAAAAGAATAAAAAGAAAAAGAAAACAACTCGAAAAATTAAATCTAAAAAATACATCTAATCTAATGCCTCTCTCTAATCAAGGTTACCTTGCAGACAGAGTAAAATGGGGATTTTTGTTTAAGGTATTGGAAAAATTTAAATTTGGGCCACTCTTTATTGGTTGGGTGAAGGCCTTATATAAAAATCCATTGGCTAGAGTGGTGACAAATGGACAAGTATCTTCTTCGTTTATATTATCTAGATCAACTTGACAGGGTGTCCTTTGTCACCGGCTTTATTTGCTTTGGTTATTGAACCGTTAGCGCGAATGATTAGACAAGATGGTGATATTAAAGATATTAAGGCAAATGAGGAAGAGTATAAAATGAATTTATTTGCCGATGATGCTTTGATATATTTAACAAATCCTACGCAGTCGTTAGGAAGGTTACATGCAAGGTTGGAACAGTGTGGTGCATTATCAGGATATAAGGTTAATTGGGATAAGAGTGAAATGATGCCTTTGACAAGAATGGATTATGCAAACTGCAGATATTGTTACATTTAAGCGGTTGGATAAAATTAAGTATTTTGGGATAAATGTAGATGATAATTATAATCATTTATATGAGTTGAATTATAGACTATTATAGCATAAAATTAAATTAGATTTAAATAGGTGGAAAGATTTACTGATAACTTTAATAGGGCGATGTGGCGGCGCAGTCTCCCATGGTGTATAACGCCACATGGCGGAGCAGCCATGGGAAGATGGCGCTGTCAAGGTTTTCTCCCTGCCTCAAGTCACCTGCCCAGCGCACGCCTGGGGCAGCGATTCTGATATCACAATGCACGAGGTGACTGAGCTTAGGCTGCCCTTAAGCGGGCGCGGGCTGAATTTGAATAAAAACATCATTAATGGCTTTCAATGTGGTGGCTGAGTCTTTCTTGGTTGTGTCCATCACGACAGTGTTTTAAAATGAATGTTTTCCCCCGTATTCAGTATTTTTGTCAATCAATTACATGTGGGATTCCTAAAAGGTTTTAAGGATTTCCATGTGCTGGGAAGATCTTTATTATGAAAAGGTAAATTGGCAAGAGTATCTATACAAAAATTGACTTGGAGTTTTATAATTACCACATTTTCAGGATTATTATGAAGCGGCACAATTCAAGTTTATTAATAGAATGGTTGGATCACAACAATCTTTACGTTGGGCTAAAATCCAAATGGCTCAGCTTCATGAACAAAGAATGCAACAGTTTATTTATAAATGGAATGCTCAACTTTTCCAAAATTATCCTTTACCGGTGTTAAAACATTTCATGGAAATATGGTATCGGACCAACGTTGCTATTGGTGCTGAGGGCAAAATTTCGGCTAAAACCCTTTGTATTAAAATAAGCTTTGTATAAAAATAAATCACGTATTCCTGAATATTTGGGAAAAGAAAGGTATTATCTTGGCCGAAGATTGTTATGAAGCTGGAAATTTTGTTTCATGTCAGTGATAGAATGAAAAAATGGATCAGGTCCATGCTTAGTAACTTTGTTACTAGATAATTTTGGACACAGTTTGAGATTACCTCGAAGGAAGAGATTTGAATGTTCAATTATTGAAGGAGGGGAAAGGGGATTGATTACACAAATGTATGCTTTATTACAAAATAAGATGCCTAAGTCGGATATTTATAAAGTGAGAAGTAAAAGGAAGAAGGATCTGTCGGTTTTAATTTCTCAGGATGATTGGATGACATTATGTGAGGACAGTGTGACTAAGCCAGTAAACGTAAGATAAAGATTCGTTCATTATAATTTTATTCATCAACTTTACTTAACACCTGAGAAGTTGAAGAAGTATAGATTTATCTCTTTGGATATGTGTTTTCAATGTGGGGAATAGATAGGGTCTTTTTTACATTCAGTATGGTTAGGTGATCAGGTGAAACCCTTTCTGAATGGAATTATGGCATTTTTATTGGGACATATGAAGTAAAATGGAGTTTGGAAATGAAATTGGATACATTTCAAATTGCATTTATTCAGTTGGAATAGGCAGTAGCGAGAAAATGTAAAGCTATAACCTGGAAAGATTAAATTGAATTAAGTATTCAGAGATGGCACATGTGTCAGAAATAAAACTTCTCACACATGAGTCTCTTTAAAACTGATGACACGACAAGCTTTATTTACAAGTCTGCAGAGTTGGACTCAACTGGTTTCTCACCAGTTAAGCCCCGATACATACAGTGCATTGATTTTTATACCTTTATTATTTGCCCTTCCCCTTCTTATTAATACTGTTTTAATTGGTTAGTATTACAAAAACATTCTGAGTATAACTGCATTATTAATTATCACGTTCGTTACGTACGCTGTGAACTCTACATTCACTGAATTCTGTTTCTCACACTTCTTATCAATCCTTTGTCTCCTGCATGTCTCTCACTATGACCATGAAAAGATAGGTTTAAAAAAACATATTCAGCAGCTCCTTCTGTCCTTGACTGCTAGTAAACTCTCTGTCCGTTCTGGCTTCCCTGTTTATGATTAATCATCACATTTTAACTTAAGTCTTTTTAACCTAAATTCTCTATATCACACATGGACTTGCAATCATGTATTCCATTGGAAAAGATAACTTACAATTTACGCCATGCGTCTACCATTTTTGTTAATGTGCGGGTCCCTCTGTGAAATGTATGGGTCTAAATATGTCATGGTTGATTGGTGACATCAAACCCGACTATGATGGTTTGTTTCTTTAGTTTGAGGTTGTAGAGGATGGGAGGGAGCTAAGAGAGGGGGTGGGAGGGGGGTATATATGGGGGAAATTTTTGTATGTTAATATGATGTGTTTTATTATGGATTTTGAATTTGATTTTAAATAAAGTATACAAAAAGGTTACTTTGTAGACCACATGCTAATAGTTCCTTTCATTGTTGTTCAATAACATCTGATCCTTTCCTGCTTCTAAACTGTATTTCTGTGAAATCTCCACACAGCGGCTTCTCTGTGTATTTCCGGCACTACCTGATCCAATGCACTAATTGATAAGGTGGTGTCTGCAACCTATCTTAAGGAAGGCTGAGACGACCACAGATCGCTAGTGATTGTTGTTTACTTTCAAGCAAAGTTGGATCGGCCAAGGGTTCTTCTCAGATCTCTGAATGTGCAGTGTGACAAGAGTTTTAGAGGTAGCTTGGAATGAATTACTCGAGCAGCTTCCACACACACACATTTGAAAACCCAGAATTTTAGCAGGATTATTGCATCCTGCTTTTTGCAAAGGAGCAACAAAGTATCCACATACAGCTTGCCAAGGAGAGCATGTGGCGTTAGCAGGCAGAGTTAGAACAGCTTTGCTCTCAGAGAGGGAGGGAGTGAGAGAGAAGGAGTCAGAGAAATCTGTTCCAGAGGGACAAGCTGCCAAACTTTGGAAGGCTGCCTGGTCAAAAGAGAAGACTGATGGTCTGAAAGATGACCTGAAAGAAAAAGGATCATCCGGAGAACCCTGAAGGGGGCAAGTTCTGTCAGAAAGACAGAATTAAGAAGAAATCAGTTGCAGATGCTCTGGAAATGGAATCTCTCTCTCTGAAAACCAGCAAGAGCCCTTCTGAGTGGTAACCATATGTCTGTTAAACACCAAAGCTTGGTGAACTTTGTTAATGCTAATGTATGAGCACTGTTGCAAGAATTGCCTGCAACCAGTGAGATTGGACTGTAATCCAAAGAACTTTTCTAATCTTCAATACACATTACACTCACCTGCACTTAGTATTTGAGGGCGGATTAAGTGGGTTAGGTAGGTTAAGTAATAAGTTAAAGTTCAATTCTGTTTTCATGTTCAAATAAAATTCTAAACTACTTTTGTTTAAATAACCCTGTGTTGTCGTGCATATCTATTGCTACTGGTTTTTGGGGTCATCTGGACTCCGTAACATTTTATGGGGGCTCATCCTTTAGGATTTGAACATTGCAGTTTCATGATTTATTAGTTGATTGGGATGTTTTTGCAGGCTATTTTTACAAGCTTACAGAAAGCTTGTGTCTGGAAAAACTGCAGCAATGGATGTTGATACATTTTTGTTACAACCATCACCTGCAGAACTGCAGAAGGTGAGAAAATAGGAACTGATGGCTATTTCTGAGGCATTGAAAATTGTTGAAGTTAAACATTGGATGAGAAAAGTACAAACGTAGAGGATTATAATAGTGAAATATTACATGTGAAGGAAAATTTGTTGAGGAAGACTCACAAAAGGACATTCCAGAATAATAGGCATTTTCAGAGAGCTCATGTGGACCAGATTAATAAACCTGTTCATAAGGTTAGGATGGAGCAGGATAGTAGGGCTGAAATAAAGTCTGGAGAAAATGTTCAGTAAAAAGATGAAGGAAAGGTAGGAAAGGACAGAACTTCTGTATTTATATGCCATTTGTGTAAGAAAGCTGGTCGTGTGACTGTCTAGTCTTGAAACAGAAAAGGTAAAAACAGGTTTAACCAGAACCATGTATACAGAAACAGTGGAATTTAAGGAGAGCAGAGGTGCATAACCTGATCAGTAGGTCATGGATGTTTTCAAGCCTTTTGTGTCAGAGGGCTTTGTCTCAGGTTCCAGTTAACATTCTTAGAGATACTGAGGCTGCTCAGTCATTGTTGTTAGAAACCGTTTTAACTGTGGATCAAAGGACAGACACAGAGGAGACAACTTTGATTAAAGGTGTTCGAGATGAGGTAGGGTCAATATTGCTTCACAAGGTTGTGCTAAATTCAGAATTAGTCAAAGGAACTGTTGTAGTAGGAGTTACCCATGCAAGGTGTCTCGTTTTTGCTGGGGAATGATTTGTCAGAGAATAAAGTTGGGTCAGTTTTAAGATTGACAAATTGGCCTAGTAAGGATGTGGTTAGAGAGGATGGTGAGATATATCCTGCATGTGCGGTAACTAGGTCTGTGACTAAGAAAATGATGACAGCTGAAGATGATCCAGTTGGGGGAGTCACGTGATGGAGTAGTGGCCGGTCAGGGAATTCCAGCCCTCTCCGGAAAAGTTTAAAAAAAACACACAAAACACAAAGGTACAAGATTAAAATTTAAAACAAAGTAAAAATAAAGGTGAGAAGAAAATGGCAGCGAAGAGAGAAAAGTCGAAAACAACGGGAAGAAGAGAAGAAGAAAGAACGTCGGAAGAAGAAGGTGAAGGCCTTACCTGTCCGAGGAGGCCCGCCGCGGAGAGAGAAGCCCGCTCCCTCTGGTCAGTGGAAGTCCCGGGCTCGGGACTACAAAAATGGCTCGCAGAGCCGAGTAAAAGTGCGCAACCGCGCAAGAAAAAAAACACACTGACGGGAGGGGGAAACAGCTGCGGAGTCGATCTCCACAGCTGAGAGAGACACCTGCAGCACAGCAGCTGGTGCAGAACAGAGACAATAATGACAACAAGAAAGAAGAAGGTAAAAAGAAAAGAAGGAAACAACAGATGGTCAATCCAGAGGAAGAAGAAGAAGAAGAACAGAAAGAAGTGGAAGAAGAAGAGAAAGGCAAGACAATGGATGTATCTTTTTTCAAAGAATATATGGAATCAGTGAAAGAATGGCAATTACAAGAATTTAATGAGATAAAAAGAAGAATTAAGAATGCAGAAGAAAAAATGAATAAAATAGAAATGGTCATATCAGAGATAGGAAAAAGAGTGGAGAATGTGGAAGAACGAGAAATAATCGTAGAAATGGAAGTAGAGGACAAAAGAGAAATTAGAAGAATCTAATAAAAAAGTTAAAGAGGCACACGAGCTGTAAGCTCAGAAGACAGATATAATGGAAAACTACATTAGAAGAAATAATATAAAGATAGTGGGCCTTAAGGAAGATGAAGAAGGCAAGAATATGAGAGAATTTATAAAAGATTGGATCCCCAGGGTCCTAGGAAGACCAGAATTACAGGAAGAAATTGAAATAGAGAGGGCACATAGAACATTAGCCCCGAAACCACAACCGCAGCAAAAACCAAGATCCATTTTAGTAAAATTTTTAAGATATACAAGAGAAAATATATTGGAGAAAGCAATGAAGAAAATAAGAGAAGACAAAAAGCCACTGGAATACAAAGGTCAAAAAATTTTTTTCTATCCAGACATAAGTTTTGATCTCCTGAAGAAGAGGAAGGAGTTCAATACAGCAAAAACGATCTTATGGAAAAAAGGATATAAATTTATGTTAAAGTACCCAGCGGTACTTAAAATAGTTATTCCAGGGCAACAAAACAGACTATTCTCGGATCCAGAGGAAGCACGAAAATTTGCAGAACAACTACAAAACAAGCAGAGAGATGAAGACATGTAATGAGAGTAAAAATGACCACGAACTATATGTATGTGTGTATATGGGTATATGTATGTATATATTTTATATATATATATATATATATATATATATGTAGATGTGTATGTATGTGTGTGTATACATGAATGTATACGTATTTAGAGGAAAATATATAGAGTATAGATAAGAATTAATAAGGGAATGAAAGGGAATAGAGGGAATAAGGAGGGAATTAAAAGAGTGACCTTTGTTACATATGAAAATTGAAATCTTTTCCGGGGGGGGCTGGGTGGGGATGAGTTACGGTCACTGCAAAATCAGTTGACATTTGCGAGTGAATTCGCAAATCCAAATGGAGAGGGGAGATGTGTTTGCCCAACAAGGGATAAAGGGCAACGCAGGAGGGGGAGGGGAGAATGGGGTTAAAGAAGTTTTAAGTAGGAGAATAAGGAAAATGTTTGATGTTTTAGAAATGTTGTCTTATAAAGTGTTCAAAACAAGAAAACAGAAATGGATAAGAAGGAAAGGTGATGATGGAGAAACGGAAAGGGAAGATAAACAAAGTTTGAAATGGCTACGTTGAACTATATGACTTTAAATATTAACGGAATACATAACCAAATCAAAAGGAAGAAACTGCTAAATTTACTGAAAAAAGAAAAAATTGATATAACATTTGTGCAAGAAACACATTTAACTGAATTGGAGCACAAGAAATTAAAGAGAGATTGGGTAGGACATGTAACAGCAGCGTCGTATAATTCAAAAGCAAGAGGAGTAGCTATATTAATCAGTAAAAATGTACCAATTAAAATAGAAGAGGAAATAATAGATCCAGCAGGGAGATATGTAATGATAAAATGTCAGATATATTTGGAGTTTTGGTATCTACTCAATGTATATTCACCTAACGAAGAAGATCAAAAGTTTATGCAAGATATTTTTCTGAAGATAGCAGATACGCAAGGGAACATATTAATAGGAGGGGATTTCAACCTTAATTTGGATTCAAATATGGATAAAACTGGGAAAAAAATTAACAGAAAGAACAAAGTAACCAAATTTATAATTAAATCGATGCAAGAAATGCAACTTTTGGATATATGGAGGAAACAACACCCAAAGGAAAAGGAATATTCATATTATTCGGGTAGACATAAAACATACTCAAGAATAGACCTATTTCTGTTATCAGCTCGTAAGCAAGATAGAGTAAGAAAAACAGAATATAAAGCTAGAATATTATCGGACCATTCACCCTTGATATTGACAACAGAGTTAGAGGACATCCCTCCAAGAATGTATAGATGGAAATTAAACTCCATGCTACTTAAAAGGCAGGATTTTAGAGAATTCATTGAAAGACAAATTAAAATGTACTTTGAAATAAATACGGAATCAGTGAAAGATAAGTTTATACTATGGGATGCAATGAAAGCGTTCATTAGAGGGCAAATAATAAGTTATGTAGCCAAGATGAAGAAGGACTATAATCAGGAAACAGAGCAGTTGGAAAGGGAAATAGTAAATATAGAAAAAGAATTAGCAATGAAGGAAGATACAACTAAAAGAAGAGAATTGGCAGATCAAAAAATAAAATATGAAACACTACAAACATATAAGGTGGAGAAGAACATAATGAAGACAAAACAGAAATATTATGAACTAAGGGAAAAAACGCACAAAATCCTAGCATAGCAGCTTAAGACAGAACAAGCTAAGAAAATTGTATTGGCATCAAGGAAAAAAGACAAACAAATCACATATAATCCAACGGAGATCAATGAAAACTTTAGAGAATTCTATGAACAATTATACCAAACTAAAAACGAAGGGAAAGAAGGCAAAATAGATGAATTTTTAACTAAAATTGAACTACCAAAATCACAAATAGAGGAATAAAATAAATTAACAGAACCATTTGAAATAGTAGAAATACAAGAGATAATAAAAAAAAACTACCAAATAATAAAACACCAGGAGAGGATGAATTCCCAATAGAATTCTATAAAACATTTAAAGATTTATTAATTCCTCCCCTCCTGGAAGTAATCAACCAGATTGACAAAACACAAAGCTTACCAGATTCATGTAAAACAGCAATAATTACAGTAATACCAAAGCAAGGGAAAGATCCACTCGCACCAGCATCATATCGACCAATATCATTACTTAACACAGATTATAAGATAATAGCTAAACTATTAGCAAACAGATTAGCAGATTATGTACCTAAAATGGTAAATCTAGACCAAACTGGATTTATTAAAAAAAGACGCACAACAGACAATATTTGTAAATTTATTAACTTAATTCATGCAGTAGAAGGGAGTAAAGCGCCAACAGTAGCAGTTGCTTTAGACGCAGAGAAGGCCTTTGAAATGAAAGGGGAGGGATTAGACGAAGGGGCCCGAGAAATGAAGGCAGTGTTAGGGAGACATGAGCAGGGAAATGATGAAGCGGAATTCCGTCGATGCCCGTGTGTGTGTATAGGAGGCTGGTCTTTAGTATTTTCCATCCTTTTCGTATTGATCCAAGACTGGGCAAGACCACGTGTTGCCCATGTGCATATTCCGATGAAATGGTGTGGAATGGCCCCTGTTTATAAACAGGCATCTTCCACTCAAGTGGTTTCACATCCTCCTCAATCCCAAGGGTTTGCAAATAGATGAGGGAATATGGAATTGCTGCCAGGAAAGTACAACACGTCTTCAAACTAACAGGATTTTGCAATTTGTAGGAAACAACAGAAGGTCACCTACAAAAACATAAGAAGACAGTAGGTGATCTTCTGAAATGGTTGGCAGTCGAGGGTCACTATGGAGTTCATATCACCGAAGACGAATTCTACGCATTAGGTGATGGTTTCCAGATGGAGGAAGAGGACGATGCGATGGGGTCATTTGCTGAGATGGGCGAAAGACTGAATGACCACCAGCAAGGCCTGAAGGTATGAACACTTCCAGGTGTTTTGGATAAGTGTATATTCGAACAATTGTAAAAATATTTTGGATTGGACTTTTCATCAGAACCTCTGATCAGTACAGATTTGATGAAAGGCGACTGACTAAATTTCATTTAAATAATGACTAACACAATTTCCAAATAATGTTGAATTGAATTTTGACGATCTTCTCCCAATCCTATTCAAAGATCTAGCAGATCCTCTTTCTAACTCAGTCCTACTTTCTGTTCTTTGCTCTGGCCCAGTCACGCAAGTGATGAGAGATGACGGGAATATGATTAACTCACTAATGAAGGGGCAGTGATTGACGATGGTCACAGAGGCCCTTCACTAACAATCTCACCATGGCAGCTTCTTAACAAAAACTCTTCACCTCAGTAATGCTGTATTCTCAGATAATGTGGATCTTGATGTTGTAAAGGGAAGAACCTCCTCCCCTATTTTGATAACTCCAGCACCCACTCATGTGATTAACTCTTTATAACCCATTGAATGGGCCATGCAAGCTATTCACAACCAAAAAGGGTTGAGGAAGCATACACCACCGGAATGAATTCTGGCGTAGCAACGTCACTGTTCGTCCACTCAACCAGGCCAGATCCTTGTGCAGATCTAGGGATTGGTTTGGAAAAGAGAGTGAGTAAGGCTACACCCCCTCACTACCACAATTTTCCTGTTGTTGAGGCAACTGTTGGTGACAGCAGGAGCAGAAAGACTCATCCCATGTTTCTCCAGGGGCTCCCTCAATTCTGATGTGTGGTAGCACCATTGTGCTAAATGGGATAGATTCAGAATAAATTGACAGCTGGAATCACAGTGGCCAAAAGGTACGATGGGCCTTTAACATTTGCAGCAGGAAAGTGTTACTTACCATCGTTAGTTCTCCCATTACAACCAAGACAAGTCATCACCATGGTTTAATAGGGAATGCAGATGCACATGAGGTGCCAGACTGATAATCTTACAACACTGGACAGTGGGCAGGCAATGCAGAAAAAAAAATAACATTCCAAAGACAGAATTAACCGCTGATGAAATTTGAGCTCTGTCGTCCTTCCGGCTGGGTCATGAACAGTAAACAGGAAAAGAGGGACCAACGGTCTCCTCATTCTCAGTGGTGGTAGGCCTCAGCTTCTGAATAACAATGTTGGGGTTAAGACACTTTCTAGCATGTTCCATCAGGTTCTTCCGACACCATCACAGAAATCACTTTCACCCTATTTGATTTACTTAGGAACACCAAGTGCAGCAGACAAATAGGACCAGACTCCATCACATTCGAAGTACTGGAGAAGTTCAGTCTAGATTTTTTTGCACCTCTTGTCACAGTTGATCCACTGACATCCTTCTGACAAAGTGACAAATTCTTCAGGTATCTGGTCCATCTACCAAAAGCAGGACAAAGCCATACTTTATTTAATCAGCTGCCCGATGGAAAGTGTGTCGCACACACTGTGACATAAAGTGGCATTGTTCACCAATAACCTGCATAATGGTACTTCAATTGGGTTTTGTCACATGACTCCAGGTCTCCTTCTCACTGTGGTCCTAACATGGACCAGCCACTTTGAGTACTGTGATAACTAAAACAGATCAGAGGCTACCTGTCAAGCAGTAGGTGGCGAACCTTTGCTCCGCACTTGACTGGATGAGCACAATTCCCAAAGGGCCCAAGGACCTCAACAGCAGAGCAAAGCAGTTGGCTTGATTAGCCCTCCATTCATTCTCTCCACTGAGGTAGTCCTGTATTCTATCAACGGAGTGAACGACATCTACTCGACTCCAAGAATATGTCCAAAGAGGAGCCTTCTGACATGGAGAGGGACGTGCATTAGGTCCGTAGGAACATTACTACCTGCTGATTCCCCTCCACACTCCTCTCCCTTCTAACTGGGAAAGATATTGCCGTTCGTTCAGTTTGGGCCCTGGCAGGGACACCTGCATCTTGAAGCACTAATGTGAAAATGATAATTACCCAGAATGTTTTCACTCAAATGGGGATAGATTTTCACGTTTGTCATTCCTTAATATGCAGTGCTCAAGTCAGATTTTCATCGTTAAAAAAGAGCAAAGATCTTTAAACATTTACCAATTGATGTTATCTTCTTTTCGTAAAGCATTGCTTAACATGTATGCAAATTATTGCCCTGTGTGTGCTTGACAGCCTGGTTTGTTTTGGAATAAGGCGACTTGAATAAAGTCTTGTCAAGTCCAAAGGAAGTTGAACCAAATGGTAAAGATAAATACAATAAAGTCACCGTTATGTCTCTGTGTGGGAGGCTTCTTAAATAGCAGAAGTAAAATCTCTTCTGCTATTTGAATCTTGCATCTTCTTAGAGATGCAAGATTCAAATAGCAGAAGAGATTTTACTTATTGATGCCTTCCACCATGCCAGGAAATGTTCATACTCACATAGACATGCACCCCACATTGGTGCACGACATTTACGACAGTGAGACGGGTGTGTTATCTCGTCAGGATCATGTGAACTCTTTTGTAACTTCCTAGGAATACACCCTTCTCACTGTGGTAACCGTCGTGCACTACTGGGGGGCACCTATACATGAGTATGAGTGTGAACAGTTTCCTGAGATGGTGGAAGGCATCAGTAAGTAAACTCCCTTCTGTTATTTGAATCTTGCATCTTTAAGTTATTTAAGAATCCTCCCAGGTAACACGGAGACAGAACATGTTGGCAGTGGTCGGTCTGAGAGAACAAGAATAAAACTATAAAATGGATTGGAAGTGACTGAAATCTGAAGGGGAAGAAGAGAAAAAGTACACCTGGAAATGAATGGCTGGTGCAACAGCAGTTCACCCAGTGATGGACGGGAGGCTGAAGACATGGTTGAATCGTTTAAAACGTTTCAGCAGATGTACAATTTAGCAGTGAAAAGCTATTTTAAAAATGCAACAGCGAGGAGAAGGTTAGTTCTATACATGTCTGGACAGGGGAGCCAGGCCGTGACTTATTTAATAGCTGAGAGCTTACGGGGTGGAGAAAAATGATCCAGAGCAGATATTTGCAAAGGTTGTTTCTCACCTTGAACTCAGCTCTAATCCTAGACTTGAATGCAATGAATTTCAAGGTTTTGTGTAAGAGACTGATGAGACTGTTACTAACTTCCTTACTACACCAAAAATTAATGCTGCAAAATGCAGATGGAAGGATATAGAGGAAAGATTAGCTGATCCACTAATATGCCCATCCTGAAGTGCAAAAGTCTCTTCTAGGGAAGGATAGCTTGAAATTGGCCAAAGACTCTGACACAGCCAGAGTCTTCAAAGCCACGAGGACGCAAATGAAATCCCTATCAATGCAGACCCACCCACAGCAAAGAGAAGGAAGGGTTGATGCTATAAAAAATACAATCAGAAAAGTGCCACCCCCAGGACCTGTAGGAAGGGCAGCGGACAACACCCCTCCGTGACCAAAATGATTGCCCCGCATACGGTTCTGAATGTGGAGCCTACGGCATAGCAAACCACTGGGCGAAGATGTGCAAGTCTGGCGTGAAGGAAACAGTGATACCAGTGAAGAAAAAAGACAAGAAGATCCACCATCTCTTAAAAATGTTGACACACTCATATACATAGACATCCACCCCACAGTTACTTCAGTGAGAAGGGTGCATTCTTACACAGTTACAAACTAGTTCACATTCTCCTGACTAGATCACAGTCACCTCTCGTTAGATTTCACGTGTTCTCTTTTACATCATGAAAGAATATTAAATCCCTGAATTGAAAGTTAAGGATGAGATCATTCAAATGACAAAAGTTTAATGTGCTTAAGTTTAAATAAAAGTAAGTCTGTTTGACAGGGAAGGGACTGTGTACAAATACTGAAGGAGAGGATTTATTTTCTTGTCAGTCAAATTAAATATGGAATATATTCTACTCCATCTCAGCAGGATTCATCCTTTGACACAAGCAAAGAATTGTAGATCAAGGTAGTTGATTAAACCTCCGAAAGCATAAAACCATTTAGATTTCTGGACTTGAAGTATGTTTCCTGTGTGTATTTAAGGGTGTTTTGGTACCCTGATTTTTAATAAATTGGGAAACTTGAATATTTTATTTCAATTGCAAATGCAATAAATAGAAACCTTACCTCCCCCAAGACAACTTGGAGCAATAAAAATGAACCTAGGATTGTTTCTTTTCTAGGAACATCGCCAAAAGTTGTCCCAGAAAGAGCAAGAGTTGGTTTTGGCCATAGAGGCAGCTCAGACTTTCCTGGAACAAAATGTCCAGGACCCTTTGCGAGACGAGGAAGTTGCACTGCAGCAGAACTTGAATGTCTTGATGGAGGAGTACGAATCCGCTTTATCAAGTGCAGATTCTCAATTAAACGTGATTGAGGATCTGCATCTAGAACTGCAGAAGTTCCGAAAAGGTGAGGGAAAGTATTCATTTATTTTCCAGATTACTATAAAATACTATTTACTGAGAGTTAAAAAGAATTCTAAGTAAGACAACTGAAAGCTACATGTGGTTTGGAATAACCCCAACTTGTAATTATTACAGGATCCTGTCAATGTGTCAAAGTCTATATAATCTGGTATTATTTGATCATTTTGATTATTTCACCATTATATTCCTTTAAACAGATAATGATGAATTTGAAACATTAATGATTCATTCAGAAAAGGAACTACAAAAAATAAAAGCTGAGGAATTTGACTCCACGTCATTGACATTCAAACTTAAGAAGCAGAAATTCCTCTTCAATGATCTTCAGTTTCTCAAAGGGGATCTAAGATACCTCAGACGATCTTGGAAAAGTCTCTTCGATGCTGCCTTTCTCTTTGAAATCAGGAATGCAATTGAAAGCTACAAGATCCCAATTGATCCTGATGCCATAAGCCAACGTGTGGAGGAGACGGTTGAAAGCGCCGATGCTCGCTTCAACGCACTTCGATCAGAAGTATGACATATCTCCTTTTTTTTGACTAATAGCATTTAAACTCCAATTTTACTTTAGATCAGTAACATGAGAGCATTTTGATAGACTGAGCAACTTGTGTAAGTTTTAGTCTTATAAGAGTGGCTCTGGAAAAGGTTTGCGGCTGTGATTAATAATACCCATGAAGAACAGGAACAATGATCAAATCTTTCCAGTATTGTGGAGCTCTCTTGGTGGCCAAACTCACTCGAGTTGGACAGAGACCACTGCAGAAAATAAGTCATGAACTCATTTCCTTTTAATAAAATCAAATGTCGAACAGATCATAATTGGTGAAGATTTTCCAGACTGGCCTCCCACGTGCATTTGTCACTGAACACGGTGTAATGTGTCCAATCCACAAAGGTCACCTCGCTGGCTCAGTATGTCCTAAACCCAAGGGTTAGGCTTGAATGGCATAACAGAAATGCAGAGTGTTCGGCTGGAACAAGCCCAGCCCCAAAAGAATTTCTGTCTAATCTTCACTGACACACTAAATTTGTGAAGGTTTTCAATGCTTCTGATATATTCCTGACCATCAGTTTATTTTGAAAGCAAACTCAAAATATTAATTAAAAGATTTATTGACATAACAAGAAAATGGAACAGTACGGCAGGGTAACAGGCATTTCACCTTTGGTGAGGAGTGAACATTGCCTTTTTGTCTGTGACCCTCAAAAAACTTGATGCAGGGAACAAAAAAATGATAGTTGGCATAAGTAATGGACCAGTAATGTATCGCTTGACCCATTTTGGATCGATTGGACACTCGATATTTGATCGCATCACAAAATCGTACATTTTAAAAATCCACATACTCATTCATTTCTTTCACTCTATAGTGCATTGGACTTGGAATCCGTCTTAGCACCAAGGTATTTGAACAATGGCAAGAGAAGGCAGATGAGCTGCGTTTGTGGCTAGAGAGAGTAGAAAGAGAAAGACGAATGGTTCAGCTGGAGGCCATCCCTAATCCAGAAATCTTGCAGCAAGAACTTGAAAATATCATGGTAAATTAAAGTTGTTATTTCATAAATCACTGTGTAATGTTGCTTATTCTAATTTACGAGTAGAATGATGAATGCTTTGAAATAATGATAATGTGCACATCCAATAACAGTGGTTAAGGCCACATGGGAGGTTGTAAGTTTGGCACCTGAAATAGGAAGTTGAGCTCCATTCATTCCAACTTGATCAGGTTTTAATGGGAGCCTGATGAAGATCCAACAGCCAATTTGTTTCCAGATGGTGGGGGCGAGATTGGAAACTGTAACAAAGAAGCCAAACAGTTCTGCTCTCATTGTGTGTCTATTTTCAGTATGGGTTTCCTCAGACCTTATCCATGTTTAATGGGGGCCTAAGAAAATGGTGGCAGAATTTTGGACGACCTCCAAGATTATAACAGCAGAGCAAAAAATCTCAGCAAATCATTAATGGGATCATCAGGTGCAGAGACGATAACTCCATAGATGGGGGTTTCAGGAACAGGTGAAGGGGGGTGGGAGGAAAGTGGTGATTTGGAGCACATTTGGAGGTAAGATTTGTTTGCAAAGTGGCAGAGATTGATTTATTCCAAAGAAGTATTCGAACCATAGAACCTTACAATATTACAGAACAGAAACAGGCCCCTTTGGCCCTTCTTGTCTGTTCCGAACCCTTTTTCTGCCGAGGCCCTCTGACGCACCTAGTCCATAGCCCTCCATACCTCTCCCATCCATGTACCAGTCCAAATTCTTTTCAAATTAAAAATTGAGCCCACAGTCACCACTTCAACGGACAGCTTGTTCCACTCTCCCACCTCTTCACTCTGTGTGAAGACGTTCTCCCTCATGTTCCCCCTAAATTTATCCCCTTCACCCTTATCCCATGTCCTCTGGTTTGTATTTCACTTGCTCTCAGTGGAACAAGCCTACCTATATTTACTCTGTCCTCCACATCATTTTAAATCTCTCTCTCAATTCTTCCCTCATTCTACACTCCAGGGAATAAAATCATAACCTGTTTAACCTTTTCCTACAACTCTGCTCCTGACGTCCAGGCCACATCCAAGTCAATCTCTGCACAATTGCCATCCTTCCTGCAGTTAGGTGATCCAAACTGCACACAATAATCCAAATTGTGTCTCACCAATGAAAATTATACTTTATCCTTTGATTGATCAAGGTCAATGTGCCAAAAGTTCTCTTTGCAACCCTATCCACATGTGACACCATTTTCAGAGAATGAGGTGTCTGTATTCCCAGATCCGTCTGTTCTATCATACTCCTCACTGCCCGACTGGTTACCATGTATGTCCTTTCTTGGCTTGTCCTTCCAAAATGCAACACCTCACACTCATCTGCATTAAATTCCATTTGTCAGCCCATGTTTCCAGCTGGTCCTGATCCCTCTTCAAGCTTTGAAAACCTTCTTTAGTGTCCACAACACCTGCAAGCTTACTCATCCAATTTACCCCATTATCATCCACATAGCCTTCCTGGTTTCTTTCTTGAGGTTTTTTCTTGCATTTTCTATACTCTTCAAGCACCTCATTTGCTCTGTGATGTCTATACCTGCTGCACACCTCTCTTCTTCCAAACCAGATTCCTAAGCCTGCTAATCTTGACAGGAACATGCAAAGTCTGTACTCTCCAAATTTCACCTTTGTAGGTCTTCCACTCACCCCGCACATACTTTTCCAGGTCAACACCTTCTCATTCCTTTCTAATTTCCTCAAATTGGCCTTTCTCCAATTTAAAATCTCAACCCGAGTCCCAGACCTATCCTTTTCTATCATTAACAAAACTAATGGCATCATGTTGACTGGAGTTGATGTTTGAGGAATTGGAATTTGCATCAGAAAGACAAATCAGAAAGTTTTGCTTTATTGAGGTGGAGGGCATTTCTGGTCTTGCAGTCAGAGAAAAATCGGACCATTTATTGCAATAATGGCCTGGGATTGATGGTCATGGAGAAAAGCTGTGGGCCATTAAGTGCTCGAGAGAATAGGAGTTGCAAACGGGTCAGATTGCTGAGGGAGAACACATATTTACCTTTGAAGGATGATGGATTGGGGAGAGGGGTCATCTGGAGTAAAAGTAGACAGGGAGAAAAACGCTAATGCAGAATAACCCTCTGCAGCCAAATCTATGTCCATTAGTGGTGAAAAGCCAAATGAGTTCTTCAGCATTATTTTATCAATGCTGATGTAAATCTAAGCATCAGAACATTTTTAAATATTTTCTTGTGACCTTGATGGTTTGCAAGGGGACTTCAGGGCCGGTCAAGAGATGTAGACAAGATAAAGATGATGAGCTCAACAGCATCAGAAAATGCTCAAACATCAGGCGTATTAAATACCTCGAAGCATTAATGAGTAATGAGTAATGATCAATAGAAAGTTTGATCTGGTTGTTTGAGAAAATTCCAATATCCTGTGGTTATTGGGTCCTTGAAAATGTTCGCCTCCTCACCCCAAAGCAGGCCAGAGAGTTGTTGGTATTTATGATAATTTATAGAATCGCCTTCACAGGCTGTTTATCTCCTTGACCCAAAGACAATATCGAAATTAACCAAGGCATCGGCAAATCTAAGATATACAGAAATAAATATTAATTTTATTGTGAATGAGTCATTGTGTCATTTTGAAATCACAGGTTCTTCAGGGAGAAATTTCTGAACATGAAGATGGTGTCGAAAAGTTACAGGAGGCAGCAAAGTGCCTGCTGAATTTGAGCAATGACGTTGTTCCAAATATAGTCCAGCTTCGAAAGACCACAGGTACCATTTCAACATTTGATGTTTAGATCATAAGGTGGTTCTCTAATTCCAACAAATACAAGTGATGCTTCCAGCTGGTAAATTAGACATTTTCAAATTGTGCAAATTACCAGTGGGGACCCACCAACCTCTTTGAACCATTCTAAAATATTTCTTGCAATTGATTGGATTTCAAATGTTGAATCATCTTTACCTAGCACGTCATAAATAGGCTATCATTTCATAAACAGCTCTGAAAATGACCATTTACTAAAGAACTGTGCACACTTCAATGTTTGAATAAAATGCAGTATTTAAGAAAGTTCAATCGAACTTTCTCCACTGAATTGTGGTCAGTGATTCAGACTCGTAGGCCAGAATCGCAATAGTATTGCAAAATGTGTGTTTATTGAATGAAATTTCTGCTCGAGTGGTGCATCTTAGAAGTGTTGGGTCTTATAAAATTGTTGCATTAAAGGTACTGAATTGAGAACCATATTTGGAGCGTTGGAAATGAAAATGGCGGCAAATGGGAATTCTTGCAGTGAATTCGTTGAAAGTGATGCTCTGCGATTATTTAATAAAGCAGCCAGGCTCCAGTCATGCATACTTGTCCGTGGCTCATCAATTAAAGAGAAGATTGAATGATTGGAAACCAGACAACTTCCAATCATAGAAACAAGACTGGAAATAGGAAACATATGTTAAAATATGCCAGCAAGGCGGTGAAGTCACGAGCTCCATCGAAATGTTAATGTTGCTTTTCTTTTTTCCAGATGCTCTATCAGCTCATTTATTTTTATACATTTTTGTTTCCTTTCCTAAACCTCAGAAATTCTATATTTTCCGTTTGTCTTGTTGATCAGTTATTAATAGAAATAGAGGGTATGTAGAAATGGTAGAAGGTTAAGCAGCGGCCATTTACCAAGTGTGAACATCTGGCAAACATGCAGCCAAGGAAGTGTTTAGGGCTGTGATGTCTCAAAGACCCCCCAATGAGAGGGGATTTCTCATGCTGTGCTGGGAGGGCACTGAAGATCCATGCATCTGAGCACCTGAAGGGCGGGATACAGTTCTGGTGAGAACGGTTGCAGCTGCTCTCAGAGTCTTCTCTATTCAGCAGGGTATTCTTTGTTGTTCCTGCTCCTCCCCGGCCCCAGCTCCCCCCCACTTCACCTGCTCCTCTCGATGAGTAAAAGGCCTTGAAGTCAACATGTTTTCAACAGAGTTGCACAACTGTCCCTCTCTTTCTCTCTCCATTTTCTTTTGCAAATGTCCCTTCCTTTTCACTGTTCTTCATTTCACTTGTCTGCTATTTCACGTTGATTCCCTCCAAACTTTTTTCATTCCTTGCTCACCTTTTCTCTCGTCATCTTCTGTTCTGCATTGCTTTAAATATTACTAAACCCACAGTTCTCTCTCCAAACCAAAAAAATGTGTTTGTTGGGAAGAAAACACCAGAAACATGGTAAATCTTTGAAGACATTTTTAAATGTATGTGTAACAGAACCTTGTGTTCATTTTAGCTACCATCGAACAGAGATTCCAGCGTTTGCGTCAGGAAACATCAGAGCAGAAGAGGACGTTGGAACGGACAAATGTCCAAGTGGAAGATCTTGAAGGTTTACTTTTACCTGGCACTTCTCACCACTGCGATTTTGGAAATGTTTTATTTCTGGATTGATGAAGCAGGATCGTTGACCTAGTTGAGAAACATTGCTATTTTGCACACATAACTGGTCCCTAATAGCAATGCAGGATTGACCAGATGATGTTGATTGCAAGATAAATCTTGGCTGAGACAATTACAGTCCAGATACAGGACATCTCGGCCCCTCGAGTCCACACCGATTTAAGTGGGCTACTCTAGCCCCACTTACCCACTCCCTGTCCATAACCCTCCAATCCCCTCACATCCAGGCAGCTATCCAACTTGTTCTGAAATGACACAGGAAGTTACATCCCAGACCCTGGCACCAATCTGTTTCCTTAATCGTATCCACAGAATCCACAATTTGTCATCCTGACCATCGAATCCCCTATAACTATTACCCTCCTCTTCCTTTCCCTACCCTTTTGGGCAACAGAGGTTGACCTTGTGCCAGAGATACAGCCACTGATTCCTTCCCCAGCCTGAATGCTCCTCAAGGAGGTGTACCATTTGTTGAGTGCTTCAGTCACAGGTGCCCCCTCCTGTATCTGTCTCTTCCCTTTCCCCTCTCCTAACTGGAACCCACTGATCCTCCTCCTGTGGCCCTGTTGAGACCACCTGGCTATAGCTCCTATCTATGATGGCCTCACTCTCACTGACCAGGTCGAGGTCATTGAGCTGCAGCTCCAATTCCCTAACACGGTCCCTGAGATGCTGCAGCTCAGTACACCTAGTGCAATCGTGGATGTCCAGGAGGTCGAAGACTCCAGGACCTTTCACATCTGACACTGAAAAGAGCAAACTGCTCTCACACTCAACCCTTCTCTCTTCCCCCTCACCTTAGAAAGAGAAAATAACAAAAAAAATATAGTCTTACCTTAATCTAGATACACTCGACCTCAGCCTCTACTCGCTGAACCCTCTCGAGCCAAAGCCTCGAAACCCCACTCTTTCACCAGGCCACTACTCACTGGGCCACTCCTCGCTGGCCTCTCCTTTGCGTTTCCCTCCTTTTATCGGCCTTGACCAATTAAACCTGTCACTCTCAACTCGCTCCACCTCCGAACACTGCCCAAACTCTGGTCTCCGCCTCCTCCGACTCACTGCTCGAACCGACTAGGCCCGAGGCCGGGTAAAGAACAGAATTTATTGTACGATAGAATCTTGTATGTTCTTTAAAAACCATATAGGATGTGGTTTAAGGTCTCATCCAAAGCAATTGCATCCACTCATGCAATTTGATTTCACTACTTCCCCAATGTGCCATTTAGAAATGCACAGAATGACGTGGATGTTGCTTCTCTTCACCATCTGAAACAAGTAAATGGGTTCTTACTATTAAAGCTTCTGCCTCGCATGTTCGAAGTTTGAAAAAGATCAAAGCTGGTGCATAGTTTCATGCATCCACAAGTGTATAAAAAATGGGTTGTGGCAAATCATCGGCAATTATCCATGCCTGCTGCATCCAGGCATATTTGAAGATTGGAGCACGACTGCAACGCCATGTCAACTGTGGCGGATTAACTACCACTCCAGGCTGAGCTTTAGTAAAGCCCCCCTAACCTTGCCTCCCTGCCCCACTCTTTGCTGAATCGAATAAAGTGACATTAAGTTACTTTAAATAACATATTAGGGGTCTCCAAAGTGGTCGATATCGACCCTTGGTGAAGGGGTGGGGGGGTGGGTTGGAGAGGCAGCAGCGTGACCCAGATGTGTGGGGGGGGGGTGAGACAGCAGCACCACTCACGTGGGCAAGGAGGGAGATAGACGGCAGCGCGACTCGGGTGGATTGGAGAATGGTAAATAGAGTCCCCTTGTTTAAAAAAGGTAATAGGGAGAATCTTGGGAATTAGGGTTAGTCTTACATTATTGGTGAGTAAACTAATGGAAGGGATTCTTAAGGATGGGATCTATGAAGATCTGGAGAAATACACTCTACTCAAGGATAGTCAGCATGTCTTTGTGAAGGCAAGCTTGGGCCTCACAAATCTAACTCAGTCTTTGGAGGAGGTTACAAAAGAAATTAATGAGGGTACGGTGATAGATGAGGTCTACGAGGATTTTAGCAAGGCGTCTGAGAAGGTCGGTCACAGGAGACTCCTTCGGAAAGTCCTGAGTCATGGGATGAGCGAAAAATTACCTGCATGAAATAAAAGCTGTCATGTCGGAAGAAAGCAGAGTGTCGTAGTGGAATGAAAGTATTCTGCCTGGAGGTTGGTGCCGCAGGGATCTGTTCTGCGACCCGTGCTCTTTGTGATTTTCATGTCACCTGGATGAAGAGGCGGATGGATAGGTCAGTAAGTTTGCGGATGTCACGGAGGTTGGTTTGGAGGAGTTGTGGATGGAGATGAAGGCTGTTAAAGGTTACAAAATGATGAAGGTGGGATGCAGAGTTAGGCAGAAAAGTGGTGGATGGATTTCAATCCAGATAACTGAGAGTTGATGCATTTTGGAAGGACAAACCAGAAGGCTGAGTCCAGAGTTAATGGTCAGTTACTTAAGAGTGTGGATGAACAGAGGAACCTTGGGTTGCAAATCTACACATTTCTCAAGGTTGCCGCACAGTTTGATAGGAGAGTGAAGAAGGATTATGGTGTGCTGAGATTCCTTCATAGGTGGTTTGAATTCAGGAGTAGAGTTGTCATGTTGCAAATCTATAAATCTTTGGTATGACTCACTTAGAATATTATGTTCAGTTCTGGTCACCTCATTATAGGAAGGAGAGGGGACAGAGGAGATTTACCAGGATGCTGCCTGGATTGGGAAACAATTCTCATGAGGCAAGGTTCACAGAGCTGGAGTGTAGAAGGATTAGAGGAGACTTGATAGAGGTCTACAAGATCTTCGACATCCTCCCGTGAATTCAGGGACCAGAACACTACGTAATATTCCAAATGCGGCGAACCAAAATTTTATACAGCTGTAACTTGACTCACCAACTTTTACACTCAGTTCCCCAAATCATGAAGTCCAGCAGGCTGGATGTTTTTTTACCATCCTCTCCACCATGTTGTCTCTTTCAGGGTGCAGAGAGCGTTCAGCTCAAAATCCTTCTCTCCATCAATGCTAGAAAGGATATATTGTAGACTTTCCCTTGCATTTGACCTCCCCCCCTCCCAAATCCAGCACCTCACTCAGGGGAGGGAGAGGGGAAGAGGAGGGAGAGGGGAAGGAGAGGGAGAGGAAAAGAGAGGGAGGGAGTGTTGTCGAGGAAGGGGGAGGGATATAGTGAGAGGGTGAAGGGAAGAGGAAAAAGAGAGAGAGTGGGGAAGGAGAGGGAGGGAGAGTTGTCAAGGAAGGCGGTGGGATAGAGGGAGAGAGGGTGAGTGGAAGAGGAGGAGAGGGAAAGGGGAAGGAGAGAGGAAGAAATGTCGAGGAAGGGGGGAAGGATACAGGGAGAGTTTGAGGAGAAGGAGAGGAAGTGGAGAAGGAGAGGGAGAGAAAAGGATAGGGAGGAAGAGTTGTAAAGGAAGGGGGAGGAATATAGGGAGAGGGTGAGGGGCATAAGAGAGGGGAAGGAGAGAGAGAAGAATGGAGTGGGAGGTAGACTTGTCGAAGAAGGGGGTGGGTTAGAGGGGAAGAGGAGAGGGAGAGGCAGGGAGAGTTGTCAAAGAAGGGAAGGGATAGGGGAAGTGGAAGAGGAGAAGTCGATGGATAGGGGAAAGAGAGGAAGAGGAAAGAAGAGGGAGGGAGAGTTGTCGAGGAAGGGTAAGGAATATAGGGAGAGGGTGAGGGGAAGGAGAAGGAGAAGGGAAAGAGGATGAGGGATAGTTGTCAAGGAAGGCAGAGGGTTATAGGGAGATTGTGAGGGGAAGGGAAGGAGAGGGAGGGAGGGAGAGTTATCGAGGAAGGGGAGGGATATAGGGAGAGAGTGGGGGAGGAGAAGAAGATGGAAAGTGGAAGGAATGGGAGAGGGAGGGAGAGTTGTCGAGGAAGGGGAGGGATAGTGGGAGGGTGAGAAGAAAGAGAGGGAGAGAGGAAGGAGATGGAGAGGGAGGGAAACTTGTCGAGGAATGGGGAAGGATATAGGGAAGAGTGTGAGGGTAAGAGGAGAAGGAGAGCGATAAGAGATGGAGAGGGAGAGGAAAGGAGAGAGGGAGAGTTGGTGAGGAAGGGGGAGCGATATAGGCTGAGGGTGAGGGGAAGAGGAGGAGAGGGAAAGGAGAGGGAGAGGAAAGGAGAGTGAGGGAGAGTTTTCGAGGAAGGGGGAGTAATGGGGTGAGGGTGAGGAGGGGAAGGAGAGGGAGGGGAAGGAGGGGGAAAGGGAGAGGGAGGGAGAGTTGTTGAGGAAGGGATAGGGATTTTGGGAGAGGGTGAGGGGAAGAGGAGGAGAGGGAGAGGAGAGTTTTTGAGGAATGGGAGGGATATAGGGAGAGAGTGAGGGCAGGAGGAGAGGGAGAGGGGAAGGAGAGGGAGAGGGGAAAGAGGAGGAAAGGGAGGGAAATTTTTTGAGGGGAGGGATTTTGGGAGAGGGTGAGGGGGAGAGGGAGAGGAAAGTAGAGGGAGGGAGAGTTGTTGAGGAAAGGGGAGTGATAGAGGGAGAGGGTGAGGGGAAAAGGAGAGGGAGAGGAAAGGAGAGTTTTTGAGGATGGGGAGGGATATTCGTAGAGAGTGAGAGTTAGAGGGGAAGGAGAGGGAGGGAGAGGGAGGAAGAGTTGTCGACGAAGGGGGAGGGATAGAGGGATAGGGGATTAATGGGTTTCTATTGTCTCTGAATCTTTACGAAAAAGTGAAGATGATTTTGAGCTGAAGACCATTGGTCGTCTTCGCGTGATCTTCCTCAACTCTGTTCATCTCTTCCCTTGAATGACTTTTGTTTCCACTGCTTGTAGATTCGTGAAGCGCAGAAGGGAGGACAACAACTTGTGCTGGAAGTCGAGCTGGTAGCAGGACCAACTGTCAATAAGGCAGCCACACTTGGAAACACAATCAACATGTTCAGGTATTTCTACATCCAGTCCTGGAGAATCTCAACAAAGTTCAAGGAGATTTCTGCCAACACCTAAAAATTCGACAACTCCAAAAAAATGTAGTGAACAGATCCAACCTTTGTACACGTCATTCATCACCCACACCAAAGCCTTTAACTCTGCATCAAGGAAACAACTATAGGACACCCCTTCTAGTATTAGATGAACTGAAATGGAAGTACGGATCCTGAGGCTCTTCAACAAAGGCATATTGGCCACAGTCATGGTCAACATGAGTACTTGGGAGCCTTTTTGCATGAAGTGAAGAGTAAACAAGGATCTGTGTCAGGTCACTCGCCTGAGTGCTACTGGTACCATGTAACCCAGTACTACCTGTCGCATGGTCGAGTGGTCGGCGACTAAACCGGCTCCCCCATCAGGCTTGCCTGGTGAGGAGGGTGGCTAGACACCCTGCAGGATGAAAAACAAGACCTGTCAAAGGGTGGATGAACCATGGACAGAAAGGTCTGGCAAACCATCATCTGAGAGGGAACAGCAACCTTTGAAGCCAGCAGATGTGCAGAAATAGAAGAAGATGAGAGGAGAGGCCGTACCAACCCAAGCCTGATCTGCCATCTGGAACAACCTGTCCTGAATGCAGAAGAACTTTCAAAGGCAAGATTGAACACAGAAGCCACTTGATAGCAACGAGGAGGAGAACTTTCTGACAGACAGCGCAGAATTCAAACTGAGGTCCAGTCCTGACCACTGGCCATGTAAAGGCATTGCCCTAACCACTACATCAACCGTGACACCCTGCTCAGAGAAGCCGGCTGGAATCTCGAGCGTCTGGAGGAATCGATGTGTCAGGCAGCAGTGGGGAGGGGTCGGGGATCAGCGGCGGCAGTGGGGAGGACTCGGGGATCAGCGGCAGTTCCTACCACACCCCCACACACACAAACCCTGACGCACACGCCCCACACACACACACACATACACACTCGATTCTTTGAAAGATTTTATTTAATATTCTCAAATTACATAAAGAAAATCAAATACACATAAAATAACTGTAAACTACATCCCCTCCCCCTTACTAATACAATAAAAACCAAAAAAAGAAAAAAATAACCAAAATAAAGAAAAAAAAAACAACCTCTCCTCCCCCAAAACCTTAGAGAAATGTATCAAATATTCCCTGATTGGTCTGCCAACATTACAACATTGATTTAATTTCTATAGCCATGTGTTTCAAATATAAACACCACATATAAATAAAAAAGAATAATTACTTACATTATATGTTAATTTTTCTAAATATAGACAAGAGTGCAATCCGTTATGCCATCTTTGCAAGTTTATATTCTTCCATGTGACAGCTATATATTTTCTCGCTACTGCTAACCCAAATCTTAACAAAGCCAAATATGGTTTAGGCATTTTGAATCAACAAATGGAACATTAACATAACCCAACAAACATATTTTTGGATCCATTAAATATCCCTTTGAAACAAATCCCTCAAAAATTTTATAATTTCCTCCCAAAAATGCTTAATTTTCTTTCACGACCAAACTGAATGTACAAAAGTAACTTTCTGCTCTCTACATCTAAAACAGAAATCTGTTAAACTGAATCCATATCTCTTCAATTTCTCAGGGGTTGAATATAATTGATGCAAAAAATTCTAATTGACCATAGTATACCTCACATTAATTAACTTGGTAACACCGTCAACACACAGT